>NC_084742.1:13197703-13387703 GCF_033978785.1 Entelurus aequoreus | reverse complement strand
AAATGTGCCGCCTGCAGGCAAAAATCAAGGCGCTGTATTTTTGGGGAGGCCTCGCCCTCCTCGCTTTGCAGTACTAATCACTACTCAGTGCTTCAGCGCGTCTGCTTTTTCACCTTTCGACAAGTTTTGTCCATTTTGCTAACTCAGTATGAGTCTAAAAAAACTCAACAGACCAGTGTAGAAAGGAGGGAATCGCTGTGGAGTTAAAAAAAATAAATAAATAAAAAAATTGCGAGCAGTACAATAATGGTGCTCACAAGTATGGAATAATTGATAAAGCAGGCTTCGTACCACAGCAAGTTTTAATTGTTAAAAATGTACCAGAACAGGCTTATTTCACAGCGGAGGAAAAGACACTACCACTCGTTCAGCGGCGTGTCTTTTTAACGCCCATTTCCTTCTCTCTCTGTCTCCTGCTTTCTCCTCAGCGCCTCTACTTTTTAAAATGTTTATTATTGTAGCAATATGGTTGTTAAAGTTAAGGATTTTTGTGATTTCTGATCGTTTGTGAGGGCACCATAGTGCCTTATGTGCGTGTGCACGTCTTGGCAGAGCAGCGCACAGTATACAGCACAGTTTAGCTTGTTAATAAAGAGAAAGTTTATCCATCACCCCCTTATGTATGTTTGATATACAGTACTGTACAGCACTTTATTTTGTGTTCAAATTGTACAAACCTTCACTAAAATATGGATGGAACCCATTGTTTCTGATGGAGAAATGTGCTTCACTATACAAACTTTTCGATCTACAAACCCGTTCATTACTAATTAGGTTTGTAAATGAAGGTTCCACTGTATTACATATAGCCATATATAGCCACGATGAATGCTTGTCTGTCTATCTGTGTTGGCACTGCGTGGACAAGGGTGTGCAGCTGGGATGGGCTCCAGCACCCCCGCGACCCCGAAGGGGACAAGCGGTAGAAAATGGATGAATATATAACTTCCTAAGATTATTTTCATTGTATTTTAGCAGTTTAATGGCAGTTTAACTCATTTACGCTCATCAAAGCTCTGAGAAGGGTTTTCCTGCACCATCTGGTGGTTAAGGGGCGCAATTAAGGCAAAACTATATTTTCTTGTTTTTTAAATCAAGAAAAATTTGATTCATTTGGCGTTCGTAGAAACTCATAGTTATACGTATACCAGGATTGCAGTCCGTTGGAAAATAGTAATTTTATGGGAGTCAGTAAGGCCGAAAGAGTTCTTAAGAAAAAGAGGGTATACTTTATGTTTGTATCTTATCCTAACAACGTTGCGATCAACAACACAATGCAATTTTATAAAAAAGAAATCTCATATTTCCAACCGCGGACCTTCAAAATGAACAATCATATCACATAGGAAACACATGTAGGGGTACACAATGTACGTACAGATCATAATGAATTAATTGTATTTTTTTTTTTTTTTAATCGCTCTACAGTCTTTTGTGATTTATCATGTCTGGGTTTTTTTTGTTTTACGTTTGACCGCCCTAGTTTTGATATTTTATAGTTTATTTCTCCGTTTGAAAACCAGTGTAGAAAGTGAAAATGTTAGTTGTTTTGTACACAGTTGTAAAACACCTGAAACAAAGTAGGACAGAACTGGGACACAACTTGCGTCGGCCGAGGCTTGCAAGAAAAGCGTATTTCATGGTAAAACATTGCACACATAGCCGCTTTGCACAAATACTTAACAGGCACAGAGTAGAAACCCTAAAAAGCCCTAAAAGGTAGCACTAAAACGTTGTACTCACCTCATGTCGCTGCACAAAACACTGAGGAGTCACAATATGGCAACCAGAGAAAACACCCAACATAAAGTAGTCCACCTATGAGGCTTCATGCACATCCTGCCACATTAAAGGCTGGCGTTGTTCCGCTACGTCCTTGCGCTCCCACCCAACTCAAAACGTTAAAAAAGCAGGCGGACTGAGGGATGCATAATGAATGACATAAGCTTCATATGCCAAATCCATATGAAAGCTTACCTTATATGAGAACAAACATATTCATGATTCTTGAGTGTGGACTGGGGGAGAGAGAAGAGAAGAGGGGTTAACACAAAAGTTTACGCGGGGTTATATGTGTGCACCAGGGAATATCGTTAAGTGATTACTGAACTCTTTAAATGAAGGAGTTAACTGGTAAAAAAAAACCTTGCAACTTGTCAAAGTAGTAAGGATGGAAAAGATGGTAGACCTTTGGAGGTTGTGGGGATGGACAAGTGACTAAAACACTTGTATTAACATTAGCTTGTTTAAATTGCTAATACTAACATGTTTCACTGTGAGAAAGTGAGTTAGCTTGTTGATCAGGGGTCCCATTCACACACTTGAATACGGTGTAGTATGTACAGTATTAGGGGTGGAACGGTTAAGGAAAAACTATTCTGAATCGTTCGGTTGACCTGACAACCTTGTGTTGTTTGAAATATGTTTTTTTTCGTGTGTGTTACCATATCTCGCTTCACATTTGAACCGACAAGGTACCAATTCCTGGTCCTTGGGAATCAAGACTGGTACTCATCTGTACCATTTTTTTTTGGGGGGGGGGGGGGGGGCGGTGTTTGGAGTTTTTCTTTGCCCAGATGCAGGTTTCGGATCAGGGGATATTGTTGTGGTTTGTTCAGCCCTTTCAATCAAAATCAATCAACATTTGATTGATTGATGGATTGCTTTTGTGTGTGTTAGTAAATGTTAATTGTTTGCTATTAAAATATGTTGTTAATGTAACATTTCAAAATGAGCTGATTATGATAACTATGCTGTCCAGTTGTTATATCTTGTTTTCTTATAACAGTTGAGTCGCATTTGCAATGCGGTTGCACTTCCAAGACAGTAGATGGCAGCACTGTATAGGCTATCTATGGTATGTTGTCAAACTTGGCAGAAGCTTTTTCCAGGAAGCTCAATGTGTCATGTTGCGCCATACAAAGTGTTTACACTGTACATATTCGGAAAATCGCCATGTAAAATCGTTAATGCTAACAGCCTGTCAATGGCAAATTCAATTGTACATTACCATCAAGCTAGCGCATTTAAGAGTGTAACCGTTTGCTTTACGTTTCCGGGATTTTCTACTAAGCATACTTGCTCTCTTGGTGTTGAAAATTGCAGCATTACTTAGCGGGAGTTTGGTTGAGTCCGCCTTGAGTGCTGCTTGAATGATTGTTTTTTTGAGCCGGTGATAAATCTGCAGCCGGTTGTGTCGAGGCTGCAACCGAACGTTCCTAAAAAAAGTACAGAATTCGCATCATACGGAACTTTTTTAAAGCATATTCTGAATGTTTTTTCCCCCAAATTAGATGTTTTCAAGTGCTGTATTTGTCTTATTTTCTATCATTATGTTGTGGCAAACGATGAAAGTATTTACCAAGCGAGATTTCAACTCCTGCCTCATCAATAACACGTCTCCAAATCGTTAAGACTTTGACGCGACTGATGTCAAAAGTCATATCAGAGGGACGTATGTAGCATTTGATTCGGTGCTAACAAGACTGCTGTCAGCTGTTATCATCTGTCCAGGGAAAGTGGAGATGAACTATTGTTTCAAGATGCACTTCATCTTTGACATCAATAATATAGATTTGGTGTAAGCGATGTGGAATGGCAATGCTAACACATTGAATGCTAACAACACGAGTAATAATCATAGCTGCGACTGTCAAGTTGACAAAATTAATGCAGAACTTATGCTGATGGTTTCAGCACATGGAAACCCAGTTCTAACTTAGAGGAATTACCCAAAATTGATTAAGTATTTTTAAGTCGGGGCCATGTTGTAGTGGCCGGGTGATTACCATAGCAATGATGTTTGGAGGATCAGAGTACTGTAATCAACAGTAGTATATTGGGTGAAACGAGTGTAAAATGACTATATGACTGTTATTTAATTTTTAAAGAGCTCTAATTATGTTTTTAAAAAAAACACAACGTATTTAGGAGGTTGTAAACTTTTTTTATGCTCTCTTTTTTTTCTTGTTCAGTTTTTATGCTCAATGGCAATAATAATAGTACTTCCCGAAATTGTGTTTAAAATTGTCAAGCCTGGAAGCAAATAACCACGATAAACGGGGGACGACTGTAATCAGTCTGGATGACATCTTCATTGCTAACTAAGTTAATGATAACTTAACAGCTACTAATACTAAAGTTTAGGCACCAAAAATTAACTGATGCATCCTTGTCTGCGATGACTCTTACATTAAGAGGGGACCTATGATGAATTTAGTCTTTTCTAAATGATAAATGTTGTTAAAAAGTAGGATAGGTGGAGGAGCTCCTGCTGAGTCTGAATCGATCAGCGAGTGTGAAGGTGTACTTAATGTTGTGATCGGGTGAATCTATATAATGTTTATAAAATATATATTTTTAAGTGTGTCTGGTATAAAAAATAGCGTTGACGACTTCCGGGTATATATTCAAACAGTGTGCATTTTCAAAAAATAAATTATGATACTTTTGGAGATGGTGGGGCGTGGTCTCATTTGCAATCTGGGAACACGTACACAATGGAACGTTTTGCAGACACACTCAAAAAACGGGTTATAAAAGTTATTGTAACACAATTTGCACAAAATTTACACCAAATAATATTCAATACATATTATTATCTAGACCAGGGGTTCTTAACCTTTTTCATCTCAGGGCCCAACTTTTCCACTTTAAAGAGGCCCACTCAAATATTAACACTGAATTAATAGACTTACTCTTGATTTTAATTCAATAATTATATCTAACCTACTTACAGTTTACAAACTTGTCAAAGGATATGAAAGCATGTGTTAATCACAAAGATTATTATTTCTTTAACACATAAACCTTAAGCTGATTAGAAAAATAATTACTAACCAAATATACTGCCTAAAAAGGGACTCATAAATAACTGATGAAAAATACATTTTCATACAATTATGTTGTGCTAAAATAAATAAACTAAATTGATAATCAAAACTATGTTTTTAATTACACTGTCAATAAAATGAAAGTGCATATGAAAATACAGCTTTTTTTTTTCTTTAGTCATAATTTTAGCGCTGAAAAAACTTCTCTATGACTTTAGCTGCAGACTTTTGGTTTGATATACTCATTACTGCCACAAGTGGTGGAAAGATAAGCGGAAGAAAATGGATGGATGGATGGATGGATGGATGGATAATTTTTGCGCTGAAAAAACTCTATGACTTTAGTTGCAGACTTCTTTGTTTGATATAGTCATTACTGCCACAAGGGGTGGAAAAGTGTATTACAACTGAGTGCCACTGCAGCCAATATGGACCGCAGATGAAAATATATGTTTTGGTGGCCCTATGGAGGCGCTTACGGCCCAACAATGGCTTCCGATTTAGTGATTTAGTGTATCAATAAATGTAAGGATTTTTTAATTTAAAGCAAAGGTCAGAGATTTAGGAGCCATTTTCAAGTTTTAATTTATTAGATATTTTTGTAAAAACGATAACTGATGAATGGTACTTTTCGGAATATATGGTATTCTAGGGGCGTTAAAAAACAACAGCAATGTACACTGAAGCGAAAATATTTTCACAAAACCGTTAAAAAGGTCCAAACCATGGATTTTGTGAACCGTTCCACCCCTAGTATGTATGGGTCAGAAGTAAATATTACAAAAATGGATATTAATGTACTACTGACAATCACTGTGACAAAGAAGAGCAGATACAGTACTTACATGTCCTTACACGCCAGCCCTTTTGCATTTTCCACAACACTCATGACAAACACTGGCACCACATTTGAAGTTGCCCCCAAAGCTATAGTCCCTTCCATAAATGAGTGGCTCTCAAACTTTTCTCACCAAGTACCACCTCAGAAAACCCTTAGCTCTCCAAGTACCACCATAATGACCAACATTAAAATACAGTAGCGTAGTAGGCCTAAGGATGAATTAAAATCAAGGCAGAGGTTTTATTTAACAAGTATATTGAATATTTACACACAGTTTGAACAGTAACACTGTGTTTGAATATTTAATGAAGTGATTCTTGGGCGTACGTGGTAACAGTTTGAGAATCACTGCCATCAATTATTACTCACATTGTATGTTCTAACTTACATGAGGAGCTTAGTAAAGCCAAAACCACAAATGAAGTGCCAGACTAGTACAGTCGCCTCATCCAGGTGCCCACTGACCTTTGACCTCCAGCTTACACTCCACCGTGGCCTCTCCCAAGTCGTTGATGGCCTTGCATGTGTACATGCCGCCATCGTAAGGGCTGGGCTTTCTGATCTCCAGAGTGCACACTCCTTGGTTGCTGAACATGCGGTAGCGCGGGTCGTCGTTGATGATGATCTTGTTCTTCATCCAGCTCACTTTGGGCTGCAGGCGGACACGCGAAACATCAGCAACATTTCTAACAACTACTGTCACCACTTAGGTCTGAGGTCTTCAACAGGGGCTCGCTCAATGTTTGCTTGTCTAGACTTTTTGAAAAAAAGATACTGTTTTATATTCCCCATGCGATTCTGCACAAATGTAAAAGTCTTTAGATACTTTGATCTAACACAGCGACATGGCCAACCTACTCACTGTACCTTGCAGCTTTGAAATAAAAAACATGAATAAATAATGAATGTCATTATATTCATGTTAGATAGATAGATAGTACTTTATTGATTCCTTCAGGAGAGTTACCTCAGGAAAATTACAATTCCAGCAGCAGTGTACAGAATTGAGATCTAATTTAAAAAGTAAAAATCAAATAATGGAGATAATGGAAAATAATAAATGGATAATGGATAAATGGATAAATGGATAAATGGATAAATGGAAATACAATTAAAAATATTACAATGAGAATAAAAATAAAAAGCAACAATAAGAATACAAATATAACAGTAAAAATAGGAATAAGAGAAACTAGGCAGTAGCGACCATGTTATGAACATTTATTGCACTGTTAGCATTTAAGCAAGCTAGTTGCCACTTAAGGATTAGCAACCTGAGCTGTCAGATAGCAATTAATGCCCTAGTTGCCAGCTAACGATTAGTGGCGCTATACTCTGGTACACAGGTGTCAAACTCAAAGCCCGGGGGCCAGATATGGCGGGCCACTTCATTTTATACAGCCCGCAAAAAATAATATGCGTTAATAATATACTTAATAATTTTTTTACTAAATATATTCAACTATTCCATTTTGACAGTAAAAGGACTTGTACAGTACTGCATGCAATTGCATATACTTAATCTTTATCTAATAATGCAAGTAATATGTATATATCTAAATAAAAATAAAATAAATACTTAAATATCTGCAGAGTCTTAATGACATACAGAGACTCCCAGGACGAACAAGTCAGACACGCAGGCGTCACTACAAGATCAGGACGCAAGTGGGCAGCTGACACATCTGTTGCACAAGCTGAGAGCATGTTGAGGCTACGTGACATCATAGGAACGCCATGCACAGGAAGACAAGGTCTTGGAACTTCCCATGTCCAACAGTGGAGTAAGGCAGAACCCAGGGAAAGAAGAGCTATGATCCAGGAGGAAGTACGAAACCTAGAAGAGGAAGGTCGGAAATCAAGAGCAGTGGAACTAGCGTCCCAGGGAGCCTGGACCAAATGGGACCTCCCTAAGAGAAAGATCACGTGGGAAGATCTATGAAAGCTGGAACCATTCCGCATCTCTTTCTTGCTGAGATCAGTGTACGACACTCTCCCAACTCCAACAAACTTGCACAGACGGGGCATGAGAGAGGATCCACTATGCAAGCTCTGCGGACAGAAGGGTACCATGGCGCACATCCTGTCAGGGTGTAAAACAGCACTCACCCAAGGGAGATACAGATGGCGTCATGACAAGGTGCTCATGACACTGGCTAACACCCTGGAGCAGCAGAGATGCAAGAAACGGCAACCACAAGGGAGAACAAGATCAATCCAGTTTGTGAGGGAGGGAGAAAAGCCACCAACCACAGCAACATCAAGGAAGAGCCTATTGCAAATAGCCCGTTCTTGGGACATGAAGGTAGACCTGGGAGGAAGGCTTCAGTTCCCCCAGGTTGTCCAGACAACCCTGAGACCGGATGTGGTGCTGTGGTCTGAAGAGGCAAAGAAGATCTTTCTCATAGAACTCACAGTCCCATGGGAAGAAGGGTGCGACCAAGCCTTCAAAAGGAAAAGTGCCAAATACCAGGACCTTTTGAATGACTGCAGGGGAAAAGGATGGCAGGCATGGCTGTTCCCGGTCGAGGTCGGCTGCAGAGGATTCCCTGCCCAGTCGGTATGGAGAATGCTCACAGCCTTGGGAATAACAGGGAAGGAGAGAAAGACAGCAGCTCGAAGGATGGGGGAGGCAGCAGAGAGAGTCTCTTGCTGGTTATGGAGCAGGAGAGACGAGATGAGCTGGAAGCCAGGAGGAGGAGATAGGCAGTTACTTGGCCACCACTGCAGGCCCACCAGCGGTAGGGTGTTATGGTTCAGGGTCGAAACACCCAATGACCGCTGGATACCATCTGATGATATCAAGTCCTCCTGGCCAAGGCTAAGGTGAATGAAGAGGAAAGCTTCTCCGGATGTAATATAATCATCTTAATTAATTATTTCAAGCAAGTCATTTATCAATTTGTATACAGTGAAAATTACATTTTATGGTAAAAAACAACAACTTGCAGCTCAGTTGCCAGAATTTTACCGTAAAAAAAAAGTGTCACCATTTCTCCATTTACAGTAAAAGGTTGTAAAAAGCAACGACATGGCAACTGAGCTGCCAGTTTTTTACCGTAAAATCTACAATTTTTTTTACATTTACTGTACGTAAAAATATATAATAACTAGGGATGTCCGATAATATCGGACTGCCGATATCATCAGCCGATAAATGCTTTAAAATGTAATATTGGAAATTATCGGTATCGGTTTCAAAATTATCGGTATCGGTTTCAAAAAGTCAAATTTATGACTTTTTAAAACGCCGCTGTGTACACGGACGTAGGAGGAAGTACAGAGCGCCAATTAACCTTAAAGGCACTGCCTTTGCGTGCCGGCCCAGTCACATAATATCTACGGCTTTTCACACACACAAGTGAATGCAAGCCATACAGGTCACACTGAGGGTGGCCATATAAACAACTTTAACACTGTTACAAATATGCGCTACACTGTGAACCCACATCAAACAAGAATGACAAACACTTTTCAGGAGAACATCCGCACCGTAACACAACATAAACACAACAGAACAAATACCCAGAACCCCTTGCAGCAATAACTCTTCCAGGACGCTACAATATACACCCCCGCTAACCCCTCCCCCCACCACCACCACCTCAACCCCCCCCCCCTCCCCCCAATCCCGCCCACCTCAACCTCCTCATGCTCTCTCAGGGAGAGCATGTCCCAAATTCCAAGCTGCTGTTTTGAGGCATGTTAAAAAAAAATAATGCACTTCGTGACTTCAATAATAAATATGACAGTGCCATGTTGGCATTTTTTTCCATAACTTAATTTGATTTATTTTGGAAAACCTTGTTACATTGTTTAATACGTCCAGCGGGACATCACAACAAAATTAGGCATAATAATGTGTTAATTCCACGACTGTATATATTGGTATCGGTTGATATCGGAATCGGTAATTAAGAGTTGGACAATATCGGAATATCGGATATCAGCAAAAAAGCCATTATCGGACATCTCTAATAAGAACCAAATGCATTGTCAATTGTGTAACAATATCACAAGATGAATCCAGTGGTTCTCAAAGTTTACACTAAGTATCACCACAGGCAACATTTGGCTCTCCAATTGCCACCATAATGACCAACATCAAAATACAGTTGCGTAGTAGGGTTAAGTATGCATTAAAAACAAGACGGGTTTTATTTAACAAGTATATTCAATATTTTTGGCTCCTGTAACATTACACACAATTTGAACGGTAACACTGTGTTTGAATATTTAATTTAGTGATTCGTTGGCATACCCGTAGATGGAGCCCGCACACCACACAGTTTGCGAATCATTGCTATGTTTATATTCCTGTATTATTCAGTGTTAGAAGCAGCCCTCTGAGGGCGGCCATAACTGCGAGTGGCCCTAAATGAAAAGGAGTTTGACACCCTTGCCCTAGTTTTTGAGTATATTTGTATTGCTAAGTACTAAAGGTACCGGGAAAAACTGAATCACATTCAAATTTTTATTTTTTCAAATTTTGATTCTAAATCGATTTATGGTTTTCAAAAATCTATTTTTATAAAGCTTTTTTTTTGTTTTCAAACCATCTCCACTCTTACTCACTGCGGGTATACGTCATACGTCAGCAGCCAGGATGAGCTTTGTAACCTGTTTTGAAGAGGTTTAATTTGAATTTATATGCACTAAACAATATATTGCGAAAGTTGGTTTGAATGGAGAACCAATTTTGAATCGAATTGTCACCCCAAGAATCAGACTCAAATTGGACCAGTTTAGTTTAAAATAGGGCTGGGGATATGGCTGAAAACTAACTATCACCATTTAAGTGTTTTTATCAGTCGATATCGATAATTATTGATATTTTTATGAACTATTAAAAATATGAACCAGGAGAAAAATGTATAAAATGTAAACATGTTATTTAAAATGTAACCTTCCACTGATTAAAATACTCTCAGCTACCAAAGCAGAAAGGAAAGGAAATGTCCACTCATCCATAGAAAACATGTAAAATGTGAACAAAATTTTTAAATCACTTTGAACACTTAACAATAAACTCTTAAAATGAAGGTGCAAAAATAAGGAATATAAAATAAATGCTTAGGAAAGTGTAACAAAATAGTGTGAAAATGTAAACATAGAGAATAGTGAGAAGAACTATCTTCTGCAAGTTTAGTGCCGGGAAGTTACGGCTGTGCTCTAAAGGGTATTACCAGTCTTGGTGCAGGGATGAGCGCCTTGCATCTTTTTACAGACCACAAAACTGACCGCAGTCAGTTCCTGTTTTATCCACACTTTCTTCGCTCTCTGCAGCACTCATTTGGACTTTCTCTTCTCACTCCACGCAGAGAATGAACCGCGAGATGCCGCAACCAAACCGATAGTTGATACTGTTACCTGATTGGCTGTTAGCGTGTGGCTCCCACTGATCAGTGACCACTTCCTACGTTGCTCGGTTACCAGAGAGCAAGTGCCTTTGTTCATGCAACCAACCTTGCTTAGCAACATCCGATTTCTCCCAACGAAGAAGAAAATAAATTATCCAACGTTTTATCGAACACACATTTTTCAGTGATATCAATTACGTGTCAATCGCGTTATGTATTGATATCATTTTACTGCCCAGCCCTAGTTAAAAACACCATTATATATATACAATAAAGTTAAAGTTAAAGTACCAATAATAGGTGTGGCAAAATTATTCTCTGCATTTGACCCATCACCCTTGATCACCCCCTGGGAGGTGAAGGGAGCAGTGAGCAGTAGCGGTGGTCGTGCCCGGGAATCATTTTTGGTGATTTAACCCCCAATTCCAACCCTTGATGCTGAGTGCCATTAGTATCTCTCCATCAGTTTTGGAGTTCTTGGCTTGTGAAACTGTTGAAGACCTCTGGCTTAGTTTCATCATTGGTGGTTTACATGGGGTCTACCGCCTACCTTGGGGTGAGCTCGCACGCTGCAGTTGAGAGTGGTGTTGTAGCCGGCGACGGCTAACGTGGTGATCAGCGGCTGTGTGAACAGGGGCGCTTCGTTGAAGTCGCGGTTGTTGTACTCTGGAATTTTCATCTGCATGCCTGTGGGGGAGGGAGAGGGACAAAGGTGAGTGGGCTTGTGCATGGTACAGAGGGATGTCATGTGGGGAAATGCGTCTGTGATGATTTGATGAGCATAAACACTCAATGCGGTTGTTTTGGGCCACAACGACCAGGGGCGGCCACACGATTATGGTGATTAGGGTCACTTCAGCAGCTGGTCATAAACGTGGTTGTCATGCTGTGCAGGTGTTTGCTTGTTCTAGTTTAATGGACTGAATGGACACAATTATACGAACCCCGAAACCAGTGAAGTTGGCACGTTGTGTAATTCGTAAATAAAAACAGAATACAATGATTTGCAAATCCTTTTCAACTTATATTCTATTGAATGGACTGCAAAGACAAGATATTTCATGTTCGAACTGAGAAACAAAAATTTTTTTTTGCAAATAATCATTAACTTAGAATTTAATGGCAGCAACACACTGCAAAAAAGTTGGTACAGGGTCATTTTTACCACTGTGTTACATGGCCTTTCCTTTTAACAACACTCAGTAAACGTTTGGGAACTGAGGAGACCAATTTTTGAAGCTTTTCAGGTGGAATTCTTTCCCATGTACAGCTTATGTTGTTCAACAGTCCGGGGTCTCCGTTGTAGTATTTTAGGCTTCATATTGCGCCACACATTTTCAATGGGAGACAGGTCTGGACTACAGGCAGGCCAGTCTAGTACCTGCACTCTTTTACTATGAAGCTGCGCTGTTGTAACACGTGGCTTGGCATTGTCTTGCTAAAATAAGCATATGTTGTTCCAAAACCTGTATGTACCTTTCAGCATTAATGGTGCCTTCACAGAAGTGTAAGGTACCCATGCCTAGGGCACTAATACACCCCCATACCATCACAGATGCTGGCTTTTGATCCTTGCGCCTATAACAATCCGGATGGTTCTTTTCCTCTTTGTTCCGGAGGACACGACGTCCACAAATTCCAAAAACAATTTGAAATGTGGACTCATCAAACCGCAGAACACTTTTCCACTTTGCATCAGTCCATCTTAGATGAGCTCGGGCCCAGCGAAGCTGGCAGCATTTATGGGTGTTGTTGATAAATGGCTTTGGCTTTGCATAGTAGAGTTTTAACTTGTACTTACAGATGTAGCGACAAACTGTAGTTACTGACAGTGGTTTTCTGAAGTGTTCCTGAGCCCATGTGGTTATATCCTTTACACACTTGCAATAGCTCATTGAGAAATCTTGTTCTTAAACTGTGCGACAATTTGCTCATGCATTTGTTGACAAAGTGGTGACCCTCGCCCCATCCTTGTTTGTGAATGACTGAGCATTTCATGGAAGCTGCTTTTATACCCAATCGTAGCACTCACCTGTTCCCCATTAGCCTGTTCACCTGTTGGATGTTCCAAATAAGTTTTTGATAAGCATTCTTCAACTTTATCAGTCTTTTTTGCCACTTGTGCCAGCTTTTTTTAAACATGTTGCAGGCATCAAATTCCAAAAGAGCTAATATTTGCAAAAAATAACAAAGTTTTCCAGTTCGAACGTTAAGTATCTTGTCTTTGCAGTCTATTCAATTGAATATAAGTTGAAAAGGATTTGCAAATCATCATATTTTGTTTTTACTTACGATTTACACAACGTGGCAACTTTTTTATTTATTTATTTAGCCTTTATTTAACCAGTTAAAAATCCCATTGAGATCAAAGATCTCTTTTCCAAGGGAGACCTGGCCAAGAGGGCAGCAGCAAGGTTACATTAAGAACAGTAAACAACACATAAAACATCACATTTACAACATTAAAACTTGCTCACATAACACATGTGCATACAGACAAGGTAGACTGCAGTCCTTTCACAGAAGCTTTAAACTCATTCAATGTAACAAGGGTTTGAAGTTTAATATTCGATTGTAGGTTATTCTAAGCCTTTGGTGCTGAAAACCTAAATGCTTTCTTGCCAAGTTCAGTCCTTACTTTGGGGACGACAAATTCAAAAACTTCGCTGGTTTTGGGGTTTGTACTTTGTCTCTGCTAAACTTCTACTCTGCAGTGACTCAACATTACCTTTATAATAGTTTTGGTTCGATTGAGCAGTATCACGGCTGCGTCCATTCAAAAGCCCATAGAGATAATTGCTAATTTAGCATCGCTTTGAATGCTGTCATCTTGACAGATTCATGGCAGTATTTCTAAAATGACCATACTATTTAAGTGTATATTGTAACTGAAACTTTTCCTTAAAGGTATAAGGTGTGATCTACTAAAGGTTTGCATGCATTAAAACATGTGCAAACTTTACAGCACACGCAGAGCTGATCTACGAAACTCGTGCACAGAAGATTGTCTCTTAAGTGAGCAAAATAAGGAGCACAATCCATTTAGCGTGTCTGTCTTCCTATTGCCCGAATGCAGCTGAGATAGGCTCCAGCACACCCCGCGACCCCGAAAGGGACAAGCGGTAGAAAATGGATGGATGGATGGATGGATGGTGTCAATGCTGGTAGGAGAAAATGCAAATATATTCACCCAGCATGAACAATGTGATTTATCGATGCAGAAACTGTTCTGCGGGTGCCATTTTGCATATTTACTTAGTACGTCTGAAATCTTTGTGCAAAATGCCACGGTTACACAAATAGCTCTGAAAAAGGAGGGGATCGCGCTGCAACAACAGGTAGACTGACAATATTTTGTCCTATGTGTGTGTGTGTGTCAACATATTTGGACTATCATAAATAGAACATTGTAGACATGTCGTCTATTCAGCAATATCACCTTTTGATTGTATAACTTCTGGACAATTTTTGTGTCTGCTAATGTTTTTTGTTATGTTTTTCATGTAGGAAAAATATTATTAACATAGGTCTTATATGAAAAAAACTTTTTGCAACATGTATTTTCTTGCGTTCGGATCATTCCAGACGCATGAATGCTCTCGGGTGTTGTGATGGTCCTTTGCCTCCCCGCAGAGCGCACTGTCAGCGTGCTAAAGGTAGTTTGATGTTGTATAGATTGCGATGCTATATTGTAGAAAATGTGTTACATATTATAGATGTGTGCTGTTTGAGCATTTTTTGAGTCAACTTATTTGTTGGCATTGAAAATTGCAACATTAGCTAGAGGTTGTTTGGCTAAGTCCGCTCTCAGTGCTGCTGGCTTGATCGCCCAGTGCCACCGGGTGTGACGTCATGCGCAATCCAGGTACCTTAAGATGGAACTGTTGGATTTTTGTGAATCTGTGCCCGGTAAGACCGGGGTAATTCGGTCAGTAACCAAAAAAATTGTAGATTCGGTACCCATCTCTAATTACTGCAGTCAGCACCTAACGTGTTACACCAGCAATATTAAAGACCAAAATGGGGCCACAAACTAAATCTTGTTTATTGCCCCAGAAAGCCAAGGTCCAATAATCAACCACAACGCATTTACAGTATATAGTCCTTAATCACAAGTGCCTCAAAGGGCTTCACAAACCACAACGACATCCTCTGATCTGAACCAACATCCGGGCAAGGAAAAACTCGAAAAGCCCGAAATGGTAAAAACAAGAAACCATGGGAAGGGACTGCAGATGTGGGGATAGTCTTGAGTCATACCTTCTTTGGCGATGACGGCAGTTTTCTTGGTTTGGGTGGCTGATTCGCTTAGTCCACACATGTTCTCTGAGTAGACCCTGAAGTAGTACTCATTCCCAACCACCAGTTCGATGATGGCGATAAAGTTGCGATGGTAGTGCTCGAAGCATGTGAACCATTCCTTAATGAAAAGATCGAAACATGTCAGTACTTGGTACAACACTTATTTAACATGACCAAGTGGGTTTTAAACATCTACCATTGTCTTCTTGTCTGCCTTCTGAATGGTGTAACCTGTTATCGGTGCGTTGCCATTATCCTTTGGTGGCGTCCAGCTGAGAGCCACATTTTCCCCCCATACTTCCTCAATGATCACACTCTGGGGCGGCCCAGGGAGGTCTAAAAATACGAAAATGAAAAATGACACTTGGGAAATTATGTCTTTTCACGTTTCCTTTCCTCACCTATGACTTGTATGTCCATTACGGCTGAATCCACGTGGCTTTCTACCTGCACCGTCATTTCATACTTCCCAGAGTGACTGCGCTCGGCTTTACGGATGAAGATGATGCTATCGGAGTCTGTGTTGCGGATGTTGACGAGGGTCGGATCTATGGGTTGACCGTCCTTCAGCCAAGTTACCTTTGGCCTGGGTTTTCCCTGGGGACATTGTCATGGGTGTCAATAAGATGACTTCTCTCCAGCGATGTTCCAATTATTGTCAGGGCGTTGAGAAGTCCCTTACCATAAATGGCACCACAAGGTTGACTGATTCTCCAACTCTTCGGGTGTAAGTTTGCTTCAGGTGTCGCGGGACGCGGATCTTGGGCGGTTCTGCGAACAGAAGCATGCCATATGATTCATGACTTACTTCCATTTTAATGGGGCTTCTAGAGTTTGACTTACCAATAACCTCTTTGACAAGAACAGCATGCTGAGTTGTCCGTGGAGCGCTGGCTCCAGCGGCATTGATGGCCTTGACTCGAATTAAGATTTTGGAGTCAGGTTTCAGTCCTGTGAGGGTGTATCTGGTCTTGTCTATCAGTTCGTCGTTAGCTTTTATCCACTCATCAGCTGTTGGCAAAGAACAATCCAGATGCAAAGATGGTTTACTACCAGGTCATTCCTTGACTAATCTGTTGGTGGGCATTGCTATGTCACTCTCTGCGGCGTTTTCTTACTTCCTTCAAGGCAGTACTCCACTACATATCCATCAAGGCCAGCAGCTCCGATGGTTTCAGGTGGACGCCACTTCACCGTCACAGTTGTGTCGGTCACGTCATCCACAACCAGCATAGTGGGCTCACTGGTAACAGCTTAAAGGACACAAATTATTACTTATGAGTCAAATGTTTTATGACAGGAAAAGATCCACCCACAAACAAGAGCATAGCGTCTCACTGCTAATGAACAGATCTTATACACCACGGCTATTCAAATAAATTATTTGGAGGCCACATTTCCAGAGAACGAAGTACCAGTGGGCCGGACTTCTCCCTTCACTATTAATTTAATTTTGCATATTCCTGAGAATTGACAGTTTTTTTAAGGACCTACGGCAAAAAGCTAGTCAAAGATCGCTTGTATGACAACACTATAGTGTTTTTAACAATCGGCTGCAAAAACGTTAGCCTTTTCAAAGTTTATTTAACTGAACTCATGAGCCGGTCTGGTGTAATTTCTAGGCCAGATGTGGCCCCCTAGGCCACAAGTTGTATAGCTCTGCTATACACGCTTCCAGCCTGTCAATCATTTGGAGTATTTCAACCAATCAGATTGCAGAGAATTCAAATGCCCTCCTACTACTACCATGCTGTCCTACAAACAATCAGGCATAAGCATTGAGACAAGACCATAAAATCAGCAGAATTGCTGTTTTATATCAGAAAAAATGTTTTCTTAGGTGCGCAGAGGCACTTGTAATGTGGATATACCATATGCGGAGAGATTGAACTGAGCAAAACTGTTCATTTCCAAAATAGAAGACAAACTTTGAGAAATGGCTTAATTGGATTAAAGCTTGTGGGAGATAAACGTGAGGCACATCAACAAGCTGTTTGTTCGAAGATTAGTTAAGTAATTGAATGAAAAACGTACGTTCAGGAAATCCCATCCCAGCATTACATCCATGAATAAAAAGGCTTAAACAATTTACTTACCTCCAGTAGTTGTTTTGATTGAGAACGACATGTAGGCCTGTGTGTGTAGCTACAGGCCGACTGAAGAGACGTATGTTTTTTTTATGAATGTTTAAGAGGTAGCTTGTGGTGGAACGTAAAGCTTTCTACATAACTTCTATTAATCAGGGTGATTACGGTTAGTAACAATGATGGCATAAATGATCTTCTATTTTCTCCAGGGAACTTTAAATGTGTGGTGTATCTTGTGGCTGATTTTTCTGCGTCGCGATTCCTGCCTTCCGAAACCCAAATTTCATGACTGTAGCCTTGGGTAAAGAAGTTTGACCTCTTAAGTGATCGCTGCCATAAATTTACAGCATCGGGAAGGAAAGATATGCTTATTTTGTCTCAAAGTCCGGCGAGTGATTGTCAGCCGTCTTTGACTAAACAACAGTAACCAACGGGGTACGGCTTAGTGGGGAAAGTCGGAAGTGTCCATTGGTCTCGGTTTATTCTTTTTGCGGAATCATTTTAACTCCTACTGAACCCTCCTCATAAACTTAATCTCCTAAAACTATAATCCGCAGTAGGTTTAACGGCAGTCACTGTAACGACATATTTAATATCTTCTAAAGCCAACAGAGGTCTTAGTCAAAATGCTTTGGATAATGGCGAAGCAGGAGGTAACAGCTGTGTCACTGGGGGTTCTAAGGACAGGCTATACATGTACAATTCAACCTAAACATATTGGTGACAGTATTGTTTTGAAATCAAGCGATGGAGGGACTGGGCCAATGTGAAGTGTTGGATATTAAAATAATCATTTGGGCGGCTCACCAAGAGGAGTAAATGATTTGGACGGTTCACTGGGCTTGGACACCCCGATAGCATTGACTGCAAATACCCGCACTTCATACGGCACGCCTTCAATCATCTTCTTGAGCTCGAATGATGTTTCCTTGATCAGGTCAAAGTTCAGTCTCATCCATCGTGAACTCTGTTTCTTTTTCCTCTCAATGAAGTAGCCTGTGATGGATAAAAACAGTTACATCTTTTTGTTTGCAAAAATTACATCTGTGAAGTGGGTTGCGATATTTACCTAAAATTGGTGAAGCGCCATCGTATTTGGGTGCTTCCCATGTCATAGAGCACCAATCACCTCCAACCACAGGCACCAAAGGAGGTTCTGGGGCATCAGGGATGTCTATAGGAGCAACAAGGCTGTTTAGAGTTTTGGAGATCCAAGGAAAACATGCAATACTTATAAAGTTCTGGGATCTCTTACCTACAACTTTTATTTTGATGCTGGCTGTGGCCTCACCAGCCTCATTTTGGAGGACTATGTTGTAGTTTCCCGTGTCCTCTCGCTCTGCGATATCAATTGTCAGACTCGTCTGGTCAACAAACGTTTCAGCTCGGACACGATTGCCCGACTCAAGAATGACCTGAGACAGATGAGTGTGGACATCATTTAACTCTTAGGGTACATTGGGGACGTTTTCTTTCATTCAGGTAAATTTTTGCTCCAATGTTGGCCATAACTTTGGTTGCGCTACTTCGAATGGAATTATTTGATCTTAAAAGGCTTTTTCCATGTGCTATTTCAAATACTTTCCAATATCAACAATACACTAGGAAATAATTTTAGCCAAGTTAAGTACCGGAAAATTCCCCAGAGAGTTAAGAGTGTATAATTTTTTAAAATCAAATGTCTTAATCAACTTCTGTCCTAAATACAAATAGCAAACACGTCATATTTTTATCCATTGAATGTCCATTTAATCTATTTATGTCTGTTTTTTATTTCAATAGGTTTGCATAAAATGAGTTAGCATCCATACTGTAAATGTTAAAAGACTGTAATACTGTGTTAAATATCAGGCCTAAAAATATAAGTCCTAAAACACATTTTGAAGCATTATTGCTGTTTCTAATTTCAGGGTTTCATTTTGGAGAAAAAGTGCCATATTTCCTATTTGGAATTAGATGGGACAATCTTGGGAATTGATTTATACAGTTTTAACTCCCATGGGATTTTTTTGTCAAATATGAGCAAAATGCACGACTTCTATGGATTTCTAATGTAAAATTAGTGCGTCCGCAAACTGACGCGCATGCACACAAAACATGGCAAGCGGCGCCCTGTGTTTACAGAAGTAAACATGGCATGTAGGTGTCAGTCATGGCTAGGACTAAAACGATCAATCAATTAAATCAGTTCGAAAAAAGCTTAGACTTATATTCTGTTGCTTTCATTTATATTCTGTTGCTTTCATTAATTGTTTAATTAAAAAAATCACAAAATGTAGACCGCTTGGAATGCCTAGAATTTTAAATATGCTGACATAGTTTCGCACTGCCGCTGCAGTAGAGTGTACATGAGAGCGGTGGTGCGTGGCGGACGTGATCTCTGTGGCCGCGAACAGCATAGAGGTGTTTTTTTTGTTTTTTTTAATGCACACATGTCAAAAGCATAATTACAATGTTGATGATGTGCATTTATTCTAAACAAAAATAATGAAAGTAGATTGATTATACCCTATAACTAAAATAATCGATAACTGCTGCCCTAGTCCTGGCACATTTATTGCAATTTCAAGGACTTTGTACAAATAGAGTCAACATTTATTAAGAATTTTAGCTATGGTAGTTTGTGGCGCACTTGTTGTTTTTGGTTGTTGAGGCTGAACCTTCCCAGCAGGCACAAGACATTGATACAACATTGATTACACATACATGTCCTTTAAAACTGATTATGAAACAACGTTGCAAAATAGTTGTATTTGGAAATTGAGACAACGTTGATGTCCAACGTTGGATCCACATTGTTGAAAAGGTTAAATCTACTTCACATCCTAACCTTGAATTAACGTTGTCAAAAAGCATGTTATTTCAACGTTGTATATGTGTTGGAAAATATATGTTGGAAAATGACCAAAATTCAATGGTCATATCAACGTCAGAACCCAACATTGATTAAACGTTGTCGAAAACCATGTTGTTCCAACGTTATGTTTGAGTTGATCAATGTCAGGACCTAATTAAACAAGTTCTCAACGTTGTTTTAATGTCCCGTGCCCACTGGTTTAGAATAATTACGTAAATCCTCCTCTATTTTAACCTTTCTAAAACACCATCTTTTTGCCTATGCTGCTCCTTCGTCCAGCATTTATCTTTGTCTGTTTTGGCGAAGAATTGTGACGTTTGTCACTTTTCGATGACGTATAGGTTGGATAAATGCGGCCTGAACGTTCAGACTGCAGTCTCATCGGCTACTTGTCTGATTTATTTTCACATTCAAAAGAGGCTTGGGTCAGATTTGGAAAAAAATCATAATTGACATGAAAACATCAGAAAACAGGTCACTTATGGGTAAAAAAAACAGAGCAAAGTTAGACACTGACCCTTTCCCCCTTCATCCACACCACCCTGGGAACTGGTTCTCCACTCATGGGGATCTCTAAGCGAAGTTTGTTTCCTGCTACAATTGTCACAGTGTTTTCTGGGAAGTTCAGGCTATCCAGGTGCAGCTTTGGAGGGTCTGACGAAAACGAACAAGCAACATTAAATGCAAGCTTCTGTTAACTGTCGACACTTAAAGGAACGTACCGATGACTTGAATCTTGGCAGATAGGCTCTGCGAGTAGCCTTCAGGCACAAAGGTGTAATCTCCAGCGTCATGAAGGGAGCTCGTTTCAACTGAAAGTTCGTGATCCCTGAAAATCAAATCTATTTTTGGTACCACAGAGCAGTAATGGACAGTTGCTTTTGTGTAACAATGAGGTCATACCTATTTTTGTGTAGGATGCTAATGCGGTCATTGGCTTGGATTAGCTGTCCATTCCTGTACCATTGGCCTGGGACGTTGCCCGGGTAGATCTCACAGTGCAGCTTGAGAGGCTGACCCAGCAACACCTTCATGTCCTGCAGGTCCTGGTGGATCTTCAGTGGTTTCACTGTTTAAATGAAGCAAGTTCATCTCAGAGAGCTGAACAGAGACAGTCAATGCTAACAGCGAGGGAAGCATCAGCGTTACATACAGTCAACCTGTATGTGAGCCTCGGATGTGCCACCACTAGCCATGATGGAGTATGTCCCGGTGTCTTCCAGGGAAGCGTCATCAATCACCAGGAAGTGTTTGGTTCCCTCGCACTTGACTCGATATCTGGATCGAACTCCTGTTGAGATCTCAACACCGTTCTTCATCCTTAGAGATGCGCAGGAATAAGATTTTCGTACCTTTGTGCTGACCAGGGTTGTCAAAAGTATTGATACTTCGATACCAAATCGATACCAACACGCAAAAAATTACATCGATACCTACTTTTACCTCAAAAAGCCATGTCAATTCTCGGTATGTGGGCAACTTCAGCTGTCTTTTAAAAGATTATCCAATGTTGCCCAATGTTTAGATATTTGTGGAAGCCTGACAAATAAAAAATAATAGAATAGAATAATAGAAGTGTGTGAGTGAAGCTTAACTGAAGGTGTGGCGTAACTCCGCTTCACAACACACATTAAAACACGCCTGCCTTGCCAGAGAATAAGACGTCGCAGAAATGATCTGTGATGCATTTTAGTCACTTTGTTGTTATATTTAGCAAGTAGATGTACTCATTTAAAGTAAAATAGAGGTGTATTATGCATTTGTTCGCTAATCAAATACAAGCAGTCATAAAAGTATTTGCCGTGCGAGTGAGAGCGAAGATCCGCCACCACAAGCCCAGGGACTGTGCATTATCACAACATGCAGAAAAGCTCCAGAAGCGTGCAACTTAACCTTATCACTTCCATAAGTGCTAAGAAAACACAGCTGAAAGACACTCTTCTGTTGTTTGGCAACATTTTGAACACCACTGCTTTAATTATTTTTTTATGGGCCCGTGGCACACTGTAGTAAAAAATAAACAAAAAAACAGCAAAAATTGGAAAATATAGCAAAAAATAAAAATTTAACGGGAAAATGATGCAATGTTGATACTGTACTTATAACAAATAGAAACGCAAAGATTTGTATTGAAATACATGTGTTAGCCTTTTAATTAGCCTATTTCATTATAAATGACATGATGACATCACACTGCCACCATATTAAAATAATATTAATAACAATATTGTTTGTTTTATATTTACCTGAAGTCTCCACGCCACTGCTGTTCTTTTTAGAATGTAAAATAGTTTATTATTAGTTATTTATGATCATATTTATAAGCACAGTGTTGTTTGTTTTGATATACTGGGAGGTTATAGAACACTGCTGTTCTTTTTAGAATATATAGTCACCGCTTGGTAGCTCATACTGACATTTATTGTTGAAGCAGTGATGTTAAATATTTGACAATTGAAAACAGTTTTCAATAAAGTAATGAATTTAAAAGTATGTGGATTTTTTGTTTTGTTTTATCGTAGTATAGAATAAATATAGAGAATCGTGGAAATTCATAGATATCGGTATGGACTACTGATATTCTGGTATTGTGACAACCCCAGTGCTGACAGATCTTTATGTTCTTGATGTTTTCTTTACCATTTGACCGGAGCACCTTCCTCTGTCACCTCACACTCCAGCTCGATCCTCTCGTTCACAGTGGTCTTGACGGGCTCAAGTTCCTTAACGATCTTAACTGGCAACTCTGTGGTTCGGAAAAAGGATCACAGCGCTTAAGGACAGAGAATCAACGAGTCTTAGCCATTTAATGTTTGTCTTCTGTACCTTTGACCAAGAGCTCCGTGGAGCACTTCTCTTCTCCTGCGGACACAGAATATGCAGCGTCGTCGTTGGGGCCGCAGTTGTTGATGACCATGATCCTTTGCGTGCCCTTGTGCTCAAATATATACCTAAACAGGATCCCCTAGTTACACCTTGAGGGAATCATCACCTGCAGCCCCATCCCCAACTTGCTTGAACAAACTTTCACTCTCAGCTACGTCCGCATGCACGTAGGCTCAGACACTCCGAAACACTGAACGTGAAAGACGGAGCTGGACGAATGGACTTACTTCCTTGAACTTAAGGTCACCGATGGAGCCAGAATGGGGCCAGAGCACAGGGGGTGTACAGGAAGTGATTATGGCAAACAGGAAGGAGCATCATGACACGACATGACAGACAGACATAGACAGAGAGACATCATGCCTGGGAGGGTAGAGTGTGTAGTCAACAATGTTGCAACCAAAAGAACGATTGCGACTTTTTGGGGGAAGAAAGTCCTGCAGATGAAGCCAGAAAACAGCAATAGCCTCCCAGATGGCTTTAGCTTGGCATGGCTTTGACATGTGTGTGATTTGGATTTAGGTTTATCTCCTGGTCCACAAGTCTAGAATCTAATCTATGTGATGCTGTTGTTTACTTGCTCTAGTCTAGCTATAACCTTGAAGCAGTGTTCCTATACTATATATATATATATATATATATATATATATATATATATATATATATATATATATATATATATATATATATATATATATATATATATATATATATATATATATATATATATATATATATATATATATATATATATATATATAATGTTCTCAAGTGTGTTTTCAAAGCCATTGTTCAGTCCCCCCAGGATTTCGCAGGCTTTTTTGGGGGATTGTTGCGGTTTAAAATGCCTGAGTTTGTTAAATGTTTTTGAGGCTTATTTTTTTCACTAACATTGACTGTTTTTATGAATTGGTGACCAATGTTTTAAGTGTTGCATGCAACCTTAACCTCAAAAAGCACCAACATTGTAAAACAAATATTGTATTGATGTTTTGCTCATTTTATGCCACACAGACTGAAAAGTAGACACTTGGTGGCAGTAAACGCACAAACTTACAGCTCATTGTCAAATTAATATACTGTTTTAATTGACTATAACTACTAATAGTAAAATTAATTTGATGAGTTAAAGGCTTCTTTAATGTCCGCTGTTTACTTTGGCATCCATAAGTTGCAGACATTCTCTCTGCATGCTTTACACTTGAAACGTGTTTGTTCATCTTAAACATTCATTTATGTTCCATAATGTTTACCGCCGCACGTTAAGAGCATTTTTTGAACTGTTGAGAAAGATCTATAGCGCTATTTTTCGTTGCTAAATGAGAGGCGATGACAGATTATCATCGCACTTCAACATCTCTCGGTCGGCATTGCAAATGAAAATATGTTCCTAATCCTGGATAAATACAGTTAAGTTAAAATAAATATAGCAATACATGTAGGGCTGTCAAAATTAACGCGTTAACACAAGAAATATCGCATTATTAATGAACACACTGCTATATGGTCTGTGTGTGATCAGATCGATGCATAAATGCATGCACAAAAAATGAGAGAGGTGACTCCAAATTTCACTCCAAAATACAGCTTGAAAGAACTTTAGATAAAACTGTTGTCAAGTTTTTCTTAAAAATGACATGCATTCCAGCAAAACGCTTAAAAATGTTCCTGACAATAACATTGCATTTGTATACAAATATTGGGGTCTTTTTGTAAGTAAATTTTAATCATGCAAGCGAGCCTGTGATTATTTACGATTATTCCAAATTCCGAAATGTAATTAATCTGATTAAAAAATAAACATTTGACAGCTCTAGATACATGTAAACTCGGAAGTAGATGTTTGTATGTGACATTACCCAGAGGGCTTAGCGCTGTAGACAGGAACAGTAAGTAGGACGACAGTTGTGTTGTTTGAGCAACACAAAGTTAACGTATGGTTACACTTTGTTGTTTCTGCCTCATCTACACTAGAAACATACGTAAGTTTGGATCAGACAGTTGAGGTGCTTGTTTGAGCGCGGCTCACGGACAAATTCTATTGGCGAGAATGACGCTGACTGGCCAAAATGTGCAGGGAAGTTGCAGGTCCTGGACAAAGTTGCGAGGGACCGATTGAATGTGCGTGAATTGATCGCGACATTGCGAAATCCTGGAGGGACTGATGAGTTAAAGACCTGTGAAGGAGGTACCGCCTTTTCCCTGTACAGAGGCAAACCGTACAAAGAGCAGTTAAACACAACAATTCCTTTGTGATGATCACACAAATGTTGCTTGGCGGCAATTTCCATTGCACCTGACTGGAGCCACATTAGCGTGGAGAAGATGCAGACGAGGGCATTTCCGCAAATGAAACGCATTGTCTGAAATGCACTTCATTTGTGCAGTGTTTAAAGGCAAACAACATGGCCGATATGCCACAGGCGACGATGGAACTTACTTGGGGCTGGGACGGATTTCCTGTCCATTTTTGTACCACTTGAGTTCAACTGTGGGGTCAGCCAGGTCCACCATAAGGCGGATCTTTCCGCCTTTATCCACCTGATAAGCAGGTTCCAGCTTTTTGGCGAACGCTGTCAAAAAAGCACATTCAGGTTAATCTGGGCAACAGGGGGACAGCAATGGACGATGGAGGAGATTTACCTTCACTCTTCTTCTCCACTTTGGGGATCTTCTTCATCCTGCGCAACAGGCCTCTAAGATCTGTGATGCCATACTCGAACGCAATCTTCTCGTACTGATCAGGGCGGGCATGCTTTAGAATCTCCCACACGTCCACCTCGGGGGCGTCGTCCTGCGCCTTATGCTCTCTGGTGGTGTCGGATATTTGGGCAGGATGTGAGGACACAAGTCAACAGACGGTGTTTGCAACATGTCCTGAGAAACTAGTCATGAACCCTGACATGGTAGGAGGTTCTGCTTATGATAGGCAGTACAATCGCCATGTTTTAGGAGGACATGATTTTCATTTAGGGGTTTTTCTTTTTGTCTCGCATTCCTCAGGACATGTCACACAAAGGGATGGGCTTCATCTATGTTGACCTTGATCTTGGAGACGAATATTCAGTGTAGTTAAGGAGTATAGACTTAGACTTACACTTAGACTTCCTTTTTTATTGTCATTCAAATTTGAACTTTACAGCACAGATAAGAACGAAATTTCGTTACATAAGCTCATGGTAGTGCAGGATAAAAAAGCAATAAGATGCATATATAAATAAATAAATATATATAAATAATATATAAATATATATATAAAATAAATATGTATATATAAATATATATAAAGAAATAAATAGATTACTGTACAGATAAATATATTGCACTTTTTCACATGCGTCCACGTTTATGGATGTATGTTATATTGTCTTTTTTATTCCAGCGAGTTACTGCTTGGTTAAGGTTTTTAGTGCATTATTGTTATTTTTAATGTATTTCAGCTGTCACGGTTATTATTGCTATTGCGGTTTTGTTGAATGTGTGCAAAAAGTACAAGGTAAAATTTTTCATCAATCATCAATCAAAGTTTATTTAAATAGCTTTTAATCACAAGTGTCTCAAAGGTCTGCACAAGCCACAACGACATCCTGGGCTCAGATACCACATCAGGGGCATTTTCCAACCAACTTTTATCAACAATTTAAAAAACCTTCAAAGACTTTAAGGATTTAATGTAATAAATAATGCCTATTACGGATGTGACTCTTACAAAAACGTACAATTCAGTGCGATTCTGATTCTTCCGGAGACGATTTGATTCCGAATCAATTATCGATTTAACGCGATTCTCACTTCCAACCAATTAACCTTAATACACGATTTGGTTTGTATTTTCAAAAAGCTTGAATCAATTTAGAATCGTTATATATCCATCCATTTTCTACCGCTTGTCCCTTTTGGGGTCGCGGGGGGTGCTGGAGCCTATCTCAGCTGCACATGGGCGGAAGGCGGGGTACACCCTGGACAAGTCGCCCCCTCATCGCAATAACAATCTCAATTTAGACATAAATAAATAAATAATTCCGAACCCTAAATGTCTATGTGCATATAAAACATACCGTATTTTCCAGACTATAAGTCGCACCAGTACATAAGCCGCACCCACAAAGTTTTAGAAGGAAAAAATATTTTTCATATAGTAGCCGCACCGGATTTATCTAGTCGCAGATATATACCAGTACACTATGAAATGAGATATCTACATGGAAAGATTTTGTACATTGTTTCCAAACGGTTCCTGTGACACAGCAGTAAAATTAAACAAAACTGATGTCTTCATTCATCCTTTACAAGATGAATACGATTTTCTAATTTTTTAATAAAGTTCACGAGGTTTATCAGGATTCTTCTTAGGTGTGCTTTGTGTGTCTACTACTTTACCTGGTGTGTGTGTTTGTGCACCTGACCTACTTTACAAATCTACAGCAGAACAATTAACCGGAAAAGGGAATCCGAATGCTGACGACGTTTATTTTGTGCTATGCACATGGGCAATCGGTATATAAAGTGGCTTGCCAACGAACGGCTCACAACTGCAAAACGCTTCTCATCGTTCACCTAAAAGAGCTGTTCAAAAGATTCACCTTGTCATTTCTCAAGTATGACCTAACCTTACCTTAGCTAACCTTTACCTGGCTGGATCATGTTGGTGCTGTCATTCTTCTAGCAACCAAAATTTCTGGTTCACCTAGAGCATCTGTCCATCTATTTTCTACCGCTTGTCCCTCTCGGGGTCACGGGGGTGCTGGAGCCTATCCCAGCTGCATTCGGGCGGAAGGCGGGGTACACCCTGGACAAGTCGCAATCTCCTAGAGCAGCGGTTCTCAATTTTTTTCACAAAGTACCACCTCAGAAAACACTTGGCTCTCCAAGTACCACCAAAATGACCAACATTAAAATACAGTAGCGCTGTAGGCCCAAGTATTCATTAAAAACAAGGCAGAGGTTTTATTTAACCAGTTAAATTAATATTTTTGGCCACTGTAACATTACGCAGAGTTTAAAGAGTAACACTGTGTTTGAATATTTATTTAAGTGATTCTTTGGCGCACCACTTGAAGGAGCCTGCATTTCACACAGTTTGAGAATCACTAGAGGTTATGCTTTAGGTTAGTGAGATTATTCCTTTTGGCCCATCCCTTTGTTTGATTCTCATTCCATTGATAAGATGCTTGAACAGTGTTAGACTATGAAGTTGTCTGTTAAATTGTTATGTTAGTGAGATCCAGGTTAGCAAACACGCATACGCGTGTTCATTACAACATTCAGTCAGTTCTTTCAAGGACATTTTTGCAAATGTCTGAAAGTACAAAGCGCAAACAAGTATTATTTCATTCTTTTCTTGTTTTTTTTCCATCCGTTTATTTTCAGGCAATTACAAGGAAGGCTGAAATAAACATGGCTATGTTTGCCTTATATTTCTCACTAGAAATAAAATGTAGCTGTAACACTATTTTACCGCATCATTTCCCTGTGGCTCCCTTATGCGTCATTAATGATCCAAAACAGCGAAGGACCGTTTCCATCATTGCAAACTGCAGGGGGAGCTGATCGGAATGCTGCTTTCAAATGAAGTGTTACCGAACTACAGTAGGCCAACACTCTCGTTTGTCTAACTCGGAGCTCCAAGTCATGCTGGGGACTCTACAGGATTACAGTACTCACCCGCAGTAAGGTCTAAAAGTTTTACTACTTATGGTTTTCTTTCTACTAACCTTTGATTTCTGAATATGTAGGGGAGAAGAAGAGACAAGCCCAAAATAAATGGATCATTTATCAAGCTTTTGGCTTAGCTTAAACTCAAGAAGTCACTTTGGCCAGGAAGCAGTTTGTACACTGGCATCATATGGCCTTCTTAAATGATTCGAAAGGAAGCGACAGGATGCACATCCACAAATGATTTAAAAAAATAAAACAAAGCACTGAATGATTAGTGGAAGGGGCAACATCCACTGAGTCTCACCTATGTTTAAGTAGAGCACTAAAGTCAAGCTCCCCTGCATCTTCTTGGCCTTCACTGCTGTTGTTAACAAGGAGAGATTAATAAGGATTTCATCAAAAGATACAACAGTCACTGGAAAACAATGTTTACACAAGCAACACAAAGCAAACATCAATCAGTGTATTAGCTTAGGGCTAACAAGTGATTGGTGCTTACACAAAAGACAATCTGGGATTTTCAGGTAAAAGTCCAGAAACAAGGCGTCTTTGTGTAAGACATTCGCCGCCGCGTCCCAGGTCATATTGCGTCAACACTGCGATGGCGCAACGAAACTGGGATGCTTTGCATTGCTTTCCAAACACATTGTTTGAGGGTGTTTTAATGTTTGATGATACATCTGGTGTCAATTATAGGTCAGTTGCTTTCTGTTTTGCATACAGAATATACTTTTTGAGGCATTCGATCATCCGCAAATGGATTGTTCTGTTTGTCTTGGAAGACCTTTCGCCTCTCGTCTGAGCAAGCTTCATCAGTTCATGCTCACAGACTTTGGGTTGGTCGGACTAGATCTGACGCCCAATTCCGATTTTTTGTTAAGTCCGTTTTTTTTATGTAGTCGTTAACATTGCTAAAAACATGCGACTTCTATGTATGTCTACTAATGTGAACGTAATGCGTCCGTGAGCTGACCCGTTTAAGTAAACAGGGCTCTAATTGTAGTAGGTTTTAGTCGTGGCGCATTTGTGGAAATTTCAAGGAATTTTCTCAACCAAACTTATTGGCGTAGGACCTATGCGTCATAGTCAAGGCAATAGAATTAATTATCTACATGGCCCCCGGGATGATATTTGAGTAGTATTAGAAGCGGCTCGCAGGCCACAGCCACCTGCTACTGTTTTCACATACCAATACTCCATCAGTGCTCGTGCTAGGAATTTTTAAGTCATACAAATGGGCTCCCGCAGTAAATTTTTGGGGTCCCACTTTTTTGTAACCATTTTGAAAAGAAATGATAAATGTAAGCATTATCCTGTTATATCTCACGTTCTATATTGTGTTTTGGAAAAAGGTTGTTATAAACGTTGCTTAATTCATTAAAAAAAAGAATACAAAAGAAAACAAATGTTTATACATATGTAAATGTATTCAGTTATAAACATTCATTCACTTTCTTCTTTCCTTCATGGATCTAAACTTTACTGCTGCCGGTGTCTTTTTCTATATTTTTATTGTAATATTTTCAGAATGTTTGTTCTATTTTTGGCCAAAGTAAGACAAAGAAAACAATCTGAAGTTGTCTTTATTTTTTTAGTTTTAATGCCATGATTTTAATAGTGCGGCCCACGTGTGCACAGGTTTTGCTCCATACGGCCCCCTGAGCTAAAATGAGTTTGACTCCCCTGGCGTAGGAGATCAAGAAAGAGGAGGATTTGGGCTCTCGCAGTTTGTGGACATGAGGAGTGTGAGGGCAAGCAATTGGAGCCAGAAGTGGTGGAACATCAACGTGAGTTCTAAAACAACCTCTTTTCGTCTTTGTTCTGCTCATTTGTTCACTATTTGTTTTTGCGACCTTCTATGTTGGCAAAGAATTGTGAGATGTATTGCTTTTTGATGACGTATACATCTGATGAATGCCTCGTTCAAACTGCACTCACATTGGATACATACGTATCTATTTTATATCCACATACAAATGAGGCCTGGGGCAGATTTCCAAAATTTGGAATTGTGCTGTTCGCACTGATAAAAAAAAAAATCAGATACATGTCAAATATTGGCCAAAAAATTGGAATTGACCTGCAGTGTGAACATAGCGCAGTGTGACTTAAATTGGTCAGACTGGATCAAACAATGAAGCACAATCTGACATAGGCTCCTTTCACATTGCAGGGTTAGATGTACAATTTAGATGTTTTTGGCCAAATCCAATCTTAGTATGTAGTTGTTCACATAACAACAAATGCGATGTCTAATGTGAACGCAATCTGACCTGCATGCAGACATGACGTCATGACATCACGCATGCAAGGGGTTTCTGCAAGTAAATATGGCTGCAATTCTAGAAGGTCTCAGGCCTGTCAATGATTTCAATGATTTTGAGCAATCAAAGTCAACATTTTCTGAACCGAATTATTGCTCATAGAAGATTGAAAAGTGCGAAGTGCAAGCATTTTGGCTCTCGCAGTTTGTTGGACATATGCTTTGATGTCTGCTCCAAAGAGCATGTTGGCGAGCAGTCGGAGACAGGACTGGCGGAGCATTGACATGAGTTCCTAAAACAGTTTTTTTTCCCGGTTTTCTGGTCATTTGTCAACTATTTATTTTGGCGAAGAATTATGACGCTTATTGCTATTTGATGACACATTGGTCGGATGAACACGACTCGATCGTTCGGCTACATATTTCATTTATATCCACAAATGAAAGAGGCCTGGGTCGGATAAAAAAAAAAAATCGTAATTACACTGTTCAAATTGACATGAAAAAATCTGATACAGGTCACATATGGGTAAAAAAAAGTCTGAATTGACCTGCAGTGTAAACAAGGCCTATGAGCATGAATTAATGAAGCTTGCTCAGATGAGAGGCGAAACGTGTTCTATGACAAACTGAACAGTCCAGGTGTAAGCGATTGAATGCCCTGAGAATACAATGATCTGGATGAATGAGAAGATTCATAGACGTACAGAATATTGTATACTATATTTTCTGATGCTCTCTCTCTACTTGATGTGTTATTCTTTCGTTACCTCCTTTTGAAAGCTGATCTGATATCAATACTCTGTGACGGTCCGGCCTCTGGAAGAGAGCAACAAACATTAATTTGCACGGTCTGCGTTTTGGTGTGTCTTTCGGTCGTTGAAGTTTGTTTTCATGAACGAGAAATGAAAAACAACAACAACAAAAAAACGATTGGTTTATAGTAGGGATGTAACTGTATTATCAAAATTCTTGACTGTATCATACAAGAACTTGGAGTACTCCGGTCAGTGTAGTTTTCAAGCTCAAAATGAAGTTCACATTTTTTTTCAATTCCTATACATGAAAAGAATTCAACGACCAATTCATACGCTGACCATTGTGCAAGACAGACTTCCTGTTTTGACAAACCTTTCACTTCCAGGTCGAAGGAGCAGCTGTCAAACTTGTCCTTGTAGGTCACCTCGCATCTGTAATTGCCCGCATAATTGTCTTTGGCCTTGATGATTTGCATCTCAAAAGTGTGCATCTGTGAGGAAGTGTGTTACGTTTCAGTCCTGGCGCCACATTACACCTCAAGGCTTTTTGTGGCCCTAAACATCATGCAGGTTGTGGCCTCAATTTGGTGTTTAATGCCACTATTGTTCGATTTGATTTGCTGCTACAACCGCATACACTGCACAGTAGGGCCTGATCTACTAAGATCCCAAATACCATGCGCTAAAAAGCATGTAAAAACTTTAACATTGCGTATACTATTAGTGGGTGTGTTGCAAGTGATCTACTAAGACTGCGTGAGCAATTGATAACAAGTTCAAAAGTGCTGCCAATCGCACTATTTCAATGAGGATTTTGCGTTTACTACGGACTGTCACCATGGAGACACTCCTATTCTGCACACCCATTGCAGCACATCTGTAGTGTTTGTGTAGTGGAAATTGCAGCACACACTGTAAAAAAAAAAAAGGAAAAAGCTGGCAACCTAGTTGCCAGAATGTTACCCTAAAATTACTGTAAATGGAAAAAAGCTACTGCCCGTTTTTACTGTAAAATATAAAATATATGGTTGTTGTTTTTACAGTGCATTAATGTAAAAAAAAAAAGTACAGTACCACTTTTGTTTTTACGGTAAAATTCATGCAAGTGACCTCCTAGTTTTGTTTTTTTACTGTGAAATCTATTTACTTTGTTTACAGTGGATAAATATAATTTGTACCAACTTTTCTGGGCTATATTGGAGTGCGATGTAGACAACAGAACCTATTGTTAACACGCCAAAGGTGCACTCTGAAAAGCGCCGGGATGTTGTAATAGTGTGTCTGGAATGAAATGCCATCCATCCATTCATCCATCTTTTTCCACTTATCGGAAGTCAGGTCGCGGGGGCAGCAGCCTAAGCAGAGAAGCCCAGACTTCCCTCTCCCCAGCTAGAATCAAATGCATGCTATATTTTTTTTTCTTTCCAGAGCGATATACCATAGGAGGTTTCTCCTCTGGTATATTGTTAATACACTGTATCTCATATGAAAAAAATAAACGCTGTTACAAAAAGGGCAGCAGACACCACAACGAACCAATTTAGTTTGTTTTAATAGGAATAGACAATATATCTAATATTTTTTATTTTTGAATATCTTTACACGCACACGGACGGAGGATTCTCTCTCCATTGTAACACGTAACTGCGCCAATTTGAATGTACATTCATAACGTGTTAAATATTTTGGTTTTAGTCTTGATAAATCATATTGTGACTGCTAAATTATGATATTTGCGTCTCCTCCTCCCAGTATTGTGGGTATTCTGATAATTCGTATATATTTTCCATACAAATTAAGACATACTCTCTATTTTGATCATTTTTAAGTCACACAATTCTCAGTGCACAAGCTTAGTAGCTTGCTTGCACTGTCAGTTTTGCATGTGTTTTAGTAAATGCAAACCTTTAGTAGATCAGGCCATAGTGTTTATAGAACTGTTTTTATTTGACGGTTGTTACTCTTGAGCATAGGCGCCGATCTACATTTCTGCCAGTGGGTGCTCGGACGGGCGGTAAATCTGACGCTACTTTTCTGAGCATGCGCGGTTTTTGCTTGGTGGTGAGAAATAATTTGCCATCAATCCCACGTGGGTGCTCGGGCCCCGAAGCACCTACGGGATTGGCGCCTATGCTCTTGAGGATGAGTCTTGGTACCTTGGTGATGCGGTCAAAGGTCTCTTTGAGTTGCAAGTGCTTCCCCGTCTTGCTGGCCAGGTCCATCCATTTCCCCTTAAACCACTTGATAGTGGGTTTGCGGAGAAGATCTTTGGCCTCCACCTTGGCAACAAAAGTGATGTCCCCACCTTTGTCGCAGAGCAGAAACAACTTTCTTAATACAGACTGCCTTAGCACATTGTTTGGTATTAATTGGGGGGGTGTCCTGATTATCTGATATCAGATCTGATCGGATTATATCGACCTACATCTAAAACGTCCGAGATAAGAACTCCGATACAAGCAGTGTGCCTTGCTGCCGCTAACGTGTCTTCTCGCGAGCTTAACAGACAGATAACAGGTTGTGTCATTTGAGAGCCTTTACTTCAAAACACTGTTAAATTGAACACACAAATAGAAAGTAAGTCAATGTAACTTACATAAGATACAAAATATCTTCACTGTGACATTCAAAAATAGAAGAAATGCTTTAAAACAAATGCTATACACGTTAGCATTAAAAATTGTACATTGCAATTTCAACACCTTCAAATTTGTTAATGAAAACTACAACTAAGATGCACGTTACAATCAAACAGATGATGCATGATAAGTACCATACCTACAGTATAAACACTTTGTAGGACTCTACTGGCATATTCAACTTAATGGCAAAGACTACTTCCCGAGTACAGCTGCACACCTTGGACAGACTGAAATGAATGAGACTCAGAAGTGTAAGAAAACCAGACATAACAACTAAGTAGTATACTCTCCATTTTAGTTTTAATGTTCCTGGGGGAACTCTCCTGAAGGAATCAATAAAGTACTCTCTATCTATCTATCTATTTGAGACTCCTCTCAAGCACTTCTATCGAGCACACAACATCATCTTTTTCTAACGTTCCACTCTGTCGTGCTGATCGATATCCGTATCGGCCAATAGTCAAGGCTGCAATATCGGTATCGTAAGTGAAAAGGTTGTATCAGGACACCCTTAGTGTTCCCAGAATTCCTTGCGATACGTTGGTTAGAGTGTGAGTTGACAACTAGCCAGTGTTTGTTCTTGAAGAACCCTCGGCTGGTCTGCATGGTTCTACTGAGGTCTCTTTGCTTACCGACGACCACTGTGCCACTTTTGGGCATCTCCATGAGCAGGGTGGATTGCGGCGGGTTGTCAATGGGCTTGTCCAGTTCCTCAGGGGCCTGGGACTCTCCCAAAGACCACACTGGTTGTCAAGGAAAAACACATATATGAAACAGTGCAATGCTAGACTTTTTTTTTGTAAAGGGCGTGGAAAAAAGACACGATGGTTTGGGCTAAACAACATCACGAACACCCTCCTTTTGTACTGTTTAGTCTAGCCACATGAAGACACACACCTGGACACATTTGCTCACTTTTATCAGCAGCAGTTGAAGCTCTTTGCAACATTGAAAGCATGAGGAAACAAAAAGGGGTAAAAACTTACTTTACGTGATGTCCAACAGGGATAAAGGAAGATATGTGTTCCTCTTTACATGACTGATATACACCCTACGTATTCCAAAAAAATACTCTAGGCGCTGTTTCTCCCGCTCAATTACCTGAGTCTTTCCTCTCGAAGGCTGTAATGGAGACGCTATCATCTAAATAAAGACAAAGAAAGATTTACAGCATATTGGCGAGAATAGTACTGTAAAGTCCGCTGGAGCAAGCACACGCCAACGCAAACGAAGACAAGCGATTAGTTTTTAGAGAGTTTGAAAAGTGGACAGTATCTGCACCTCGAGGGAAAACTGCACTGTGTTGGGAATTTTACCCACAATCCTTATGTGAGACGATTATACACACTGCAAAATAGAGGTAGGATAAAAAGACTGGATTTTAGGAAAAAAATGCAAAAAAGGAGTGATATTATCTGTCCATGCAGTTAGTCAATTTTACTTGATAAGACTTCATAAATTAAGTTGTGTATATCTAGAAATTGACTTTTAAGCTAGAAATAGGTTTTTTATTTGGAAAACAAGCATTATCCAACATGAAGTTCTTAAAAAGATCAATTAGAATAATACATAATGTTGGGTATAGAGAACTTACAAACCCTTTATTTATTGAATCATCCATCCATCCATTTTCTACCGCTTGTCCCTTTTGGGGTCGCGGGGGGTGCTGGAGCCTATCTCAGCTGCATTCGGGCAGAAGGCGGGGTACACCCTGGACAAGTCGCCACCTCATCACAGGGCCAACACAGATAGACAGACAACATTCACACTCACATTCACACACTAGGGCCAATTTAGTGTTGCCAATCAACCTATCCCCAGGACCCCAGGTGCATGTTTTTGGAGGTGGGAGGAAGCCGCAGTACCCGGAGGGAACCCACGCAGTCACAGGGAGAACATGCACAATTATTGAAATTCAACAATTTGGTGCATTTGCAAACAGCTAAAATTATGTACAAAGCAATGTACAACAATTATTCTCAACAAAATTAGAAGAAATATAACCTTAGAGGAAAATCTAATTTAAAACATTTGTATGATTGTACAACACTTAAAACCTTTAGTATATCAGTATGTGGAATTAAATTATGGAATTAATTAACCAAATAAATTAAACAAAGCACCAATATGCTAGTTTAAGAGACTGTTCAAATTACAAGTGTTCACAAAGTACACAGAACAATTATTTATTGAGACAAAGATTATTTATGTATTTAATATTTGTTTGCTTACTATGGTATATTATTTATTTGTTCACTGTTCTGTTACAGAGAACAGGGAAGCTGGATAACATTGCTATGGTATGAAAAGGGGTAGGATTAAATAAGCTCTGCTTCTTCCTACTCCTTTTCGGATGTGCTGTAATGAAACAACTGGAAATGTGTGATGCATTACATTGTATCGTATGCATTTTCCAAATAAACTGAAACTGAACTAAATTAAGCTTCCTCGGGATGTTGCAAATTTTTCCAGATTTTTTTATGTGGGGAAAACCAAAATATCTTACTTGAATAGTTATTTTTTCAATTGTAAATTTTTTAAAAACCAGAATAGACAAATTATATTAATTATATTATATTATAATAATTATATTATATTGATAGACAATTATTCATGCTCAAATTATTATTATGATGACCTAAAATAAGTAATTATTTTCAAAACTAGGGTAATGTCTATAAATAAAAATTTAAATCTTGGCAAGTGGCAAATAATTTGCAGTGCACGTCTTTCAGAAAGCGGCATGGCACAGCTGGATATGACATAGAGTAAATATCCCTTTCAAAAAGAATCTCCTGTCGGCGTTTAACACAAATTTGAGTACACACATTCAAGTGTTTTCCCAAGTTTACACAACAATCGCCAGCTAAGCTAGCTGTTACAAGTCACTCAGAAAGCAAACATAGCGTTAGCATTTCCTAGTAAGTTTTCTTTGCCAGGAGAATATAAACTGTGTGTGTGTAGACTTGAAGATAAATGTATTGTAGAATAACTTGTAACTTAGCTTACCACATTTTCCAAGTAGCTTGCCCAACAATGCTAGCGAGTACCCAGCTACGAGCTAGCTTGAGCTGCTAATAACACTGGTTCCAACCCACCATAAAACAAAGAAGAAGAAGTTTGAGCTGCTTCTGCTTCTGCTGCATTGCCTTTGAGTTAGGAAAATGTAATGCTTGGTTATAAATCATGCATCTCACCTGTAGGTCGTGGCACCAAGTCGGGAATTTGGTCAACTTTTAAATTCCACATAATACCAACTCGATACATTATAAGTTAAAAGTACCAACGATTGTCACACACACACTAGGTGTGGCGAAATTATTCTCTGCATTTGACCCATCACCCTTGTTCACCCCCTGGGAGGTGAGGGGAGCAGTGGGCAGCAGCGGTGGCCGCGCCCGGGAATCATTTTTGGTGATTTAACCCCCAATTCCAACCCTTGATGCTGAGTGCCAAGCAGGGAAGTAATGGGTCCCATTTTTATAGTCTTTGGTATGACTCGGCCGGGGTTTGGACTCACAACCTACCGTTCTCAGGGCGGACACTCTAACCACTAGGCCACTGAGTAGGTTTTTGGCTCTCAACAAATGGCATGCAGCGTAAGACCATTGCAACATCGCAAGGAAGCATTTTTTTATTTTTTATCCGAGGAGCGAGGATTATTTTGAATTTAGCAGCTTAAAGAGAGAGTGCAAGTGCTGAAATATACAACCGTCCCATCAGTCGGCAACCCAGTGACGTTGTAAGTCACTATTTTATGTTCCTTTTTGAAATGTTTCGCAATATGCTACATGATAACGCCCCGGGGCTCTCGTGAACGGAAAGTCCTCTCTATGTTGTTGTGGACATTCTAGGGTGACCATTTCCATGACACCAAAAAGGAGGACATTATGCGGCATATCAATAAATTACTAGAGTGTACATAGGACTATGGTATACTCTGATTTATAGTACAATTTTGAGTGGTTTAAAGATGATGTTTGTGTGGCTGAATAGGAAAAAATATTAAGGTCAAGTGTTTGTTAACAGTATTTGTATTTATTCAATACATTGTGGTGTTCAAAAAGTGACCACTGAGATGAATCTTTTCAAGTGCAGAGTGCCACAAAGCATAACATGTGTGGACTTAAATGTAAACAACAATTAACAGGTAACATATATAATTTAAAAAAAAAGCTTTTTAAAAAAGCCTGAATAACTTTTTATACAAACAACCAGAGGTGTGGACTCGAGTCACATGACTTGGACTCGAGTCAGACTCGAGTCATGAATTTGATGACTTTAGACTCGACTTGACAAAATGTAAAGAGACTTGCAACTCGACTTAGACTTTAACATCAATGACTTGTGACTTCACTTGGACTTGAGCCTTTTGACTTGACATGACTTGCTACTTTCCCCAAAACCTAAAGCTTAAAAAGTTATTTTGGAGCGCTCCGTAGCTTTCATTTTGTACGTGTCTGTCTATCAGCGTGTGTGCTGCGTGTCAGCGTGTGTGCTCGCAGTACAACAGCCAATCAAATTAGATCTACATTGTTTTCATCACACAGCATTCAGCCAATCAAATTGCAGGACAACCAATGAACAAGAGTTGTCAAACAACGCGCCAGTGAGAGAGATTTATACCAAAGTTGGTTTCGTTCGGGTATAAAAACTACGACTTGGTCAACAAAAAAGGAATGCAAATCACGCAGTTCGAATATTACAGACGGAGACGCAACAACTTCCAACTTCGTTCGACATTTGAAGTTGCACAAAGAAGGGTAAGTTTTGAATGTAAGATCACGTTTATTGGCTAAGTAACGTGACTTTTATTTGCTGTGTAGTTAAATCAGTGAGGCTGTAAACTCACTGCTAACGTCATAACCATAGACATCTTATAAGTAGACGCAGCATCGAGCGCTACTGCTTACTGGCGCAGACGAGACGCGGGGCCGCCATCTTGGAGTGGTGATCCGCTCCACTCAGTGCAATTCATTTGGCAGGAGCAATGAACTGTCAGCGCATTTAATTCATTTTACCTCACTGAATACCATTCATTTTCACACGCTTTTTTGTCATACGTGTAGCTATGATAACGGACACATATTTTATTATTCATAGTTTGCTTAACAGTAATATAATATTCTTATATGCTATAAGTGACCAGACGTCCGAGATCAAAACCGGGAATATAAGCCCAGAGAAGGGGGGAAAAAAAGGTCAGCTATTTTTTAAGTTGAAGAAACAATATAATTACGTTATATATACATGCGTATATCCTACATAAACAATGTATGAATACATTAGATATCTATATATCTTATAGACCGGTATCTCTGTTGCTGCAGCAGCAGAGAGTTTATTCTGTCTTGACACTTTGTATTGATACTTTGTATTACATTCTTCCCTTAAATTATCATGTTTACAGTGATTGTTATATATGTATTTTTTATGTATGTCACTTTGGAAAAAGCGTCTGCCAAATACTTAAACATATATAAACACATGAAAGTCTTTATATCAGCTAAAACCACCAATCTGTTTCACTGGATTCAGAATAAAACCAAATGCTGTCTTACCCAACAATGTTAGTATTTGAATATTGTTACTTGAAGACGTATTCCTGGTTACAATTATACTGTTAAGAAAGTATTGTCTTATATTTTGCCTAAAATGAGAATGCATCATAATCAGTGGCGGCTGGTGAATTTTGTTTTAGGTGGGTCTGAAAGTTTGTAAAGCAAATCCCTGTAGGGGCGTCATCCTCCCCCAGAAGATTTATTTGTGATTTTCACATACAAATATTGAAGATCTTTGCTCCTTCTCAACTATGTGGTAATGTTATTTTCATAAAATACAACCAATAGTACATTAATGTTAAATCTTACTTGTGAAAAGTAATCCCCCGATTCCTATTTTCAACAGTCCGCTCATTTGAGCAGAAAAACGCTGAACACCAGCCCGGCATCTTTGTTTTCTACCTGTCAACTGTCAGTTTAGGCTGCTCGCCGGCTCCTCATCACCACTTCAAGATGCAATATGCTCGCGTCACAGCAACCAATACTGCGTCTACTTATAAGATGTCTATGGTTATAACATCATTTCAAACACAGCAATCTGTTGCGTCCACTGCAGTTTGCTACCTTATTCATACTTTTTATCAAGTGATTTTTTTAAGCAGGGTTGCATGAGGTACCTACACTTAACGTTACGTTAGTCAATGTATCACACACAGTAACATAACGTTAGACGGCGGTCAGCAGCACCGTGTATTTTAGCCACCTACAAAAAGACAAACATAGTCAAATAAAGGTCAGTTAAAATGTTTACTGTATTAAGAATATGTGTACATATTGCATAGGGCCCTGACATCTAAAAAGTAAAACTCTGTTCATTGTTATGTTTGTGTATTTGTTATGTTTTTCATATGTACGCACACATAAACACACGTACAATATGAGATGAGATCAATGAGATAAGGTAAGAACAGAATACAAACTGCTGTGGAACTAGTTACAATGCAATATGCCATGGAAATACAATGTTAACACTTTTGTACAAATAAGTACAGTTGCACTTGTTTTTGCAAATGTGTTTATTCTGTAAAGGAATGAGTTAAATGTTTAAAATTGTTTAAACTATTAAAATGACTGGTTAATAGTGCTATTATGAATTGCAATGTCAGTACTATTTTTTTCCCTGCTATTTCAAATGCACTTGTTTTAATAAATAAATACAGCGGTTTAAAAGCATACACAATCCGTGTAAAAATATTAGTCTGTGGTTAAAAGGACTTGAAAGGACTCGAAACTCAAAATGCAGGACTTGTGACTTGACTTGAGACTTTCCAGTCTTGACTTTGGACTTGACTCGGGACTTGCCTGTCTTGACTCGGGACTTGACTCGAGACTTGAGGGCAAAGACTTGAGACTTACTTGTGACTTGCAAAGCAATGACTTGGTCCCACCTCTGCAAACAACTAAGGAGATTGTAACAAACAAAGTGAAATACCTTACCACAATGGGAAAACACTTGTTTGTTCCTTTATTTGAGGCGTCGGTTGCCACAGAAAAGGGTAGGTTGTTTTCTTTTATGTAGTCGGTATGTTCCTGTACCGAATAGTGAGCGATGACGTTCTCGCACAATGCCTTGGCTTTTGTTCGGCCACAGGCCATCCCTTTAGCTGTGGGCGAGTCACTGAAAATCTCCCGGTCCACTTTCATGCCGCAGTCTAAACTTCTGTAGGACTGGTGATGCTTTACAGCATGGTACACCTTGCACAGCTCCGCGGCGGTTATCTTGTCATCCAGGGGCGACGAAACTTCACGAAAAAATGTCCTCATTGAAGAGGTACCTGCCGCACGTTTATTACTTTTATGTTTATCCGTACCAGCATGCCGTTCAATTGCAGCTTTCCCCTGACTACTTACGTCGACATCACATCGACAAAAAGTGTGCAGAAGCCATGGAATGAGTCTCGACTGCTTTTCGTTATAAATTTGTGCTCTTTTATCCATTCAGAATTAAACCTCGTTCTTTGGCGTGATGCTAACTTTCTGTCAATGTCATGCCGCAGCAGCACATGGACCCTTGTATACCTTTTTAACCAATGATAAGCAGATTTGTATCCGACACCGCTCTTAGCCAATCATTTGATATGTTACTGCGTTGGGGGGCATTTTTTTACGGTCTATGATTGGCTATTGCGCTGCAGCCCAGCAAAGATGAAAAAACCCCGCTCTTCAAGCCTAGTGCCTCAAAAAGGAGGACAAATACGTGTCCGGCTTGATGCTGCGCAAGACGCCGGACAGGGCATTAAAATCCGGACTGTCCGGCCTAAATCCGGACACCTGGTCACCCTAGGACATTCCTGGAAATCACTTTTTAGTAATGTTCAAAATGACCAAAATATTACATTACATTACATGCATACTTTGATAAACCTTATATAAAACGTTATTAGAGGGCTTTATAGGCAGACCAGAGCAACACCCGGTTACCTGCATTGTTAGCTGTTCTTGCTAGCAGTGTTTTTACTATTTAGAATGCACAGAAAAGGGGAAAGACGCGTATGTTCTTGCCTCACATAGGGATTGTGGCGGATGAGCAAAATTCCCCCAAAAAGTGCAGTTACCCTTTGAAGGAAAATACTAGAAGGGAAAGTAGAAAGTTAAGGAGTGTATATTAATTGTTAGCAAGGGCACTTGTCTCTGTTGTAAGGCTCAGTAACAAAGGTTTTCCAAACACATCAAAACATATCTGTCAACATGTTTCCTATATGCTCAAATTTAGATTTAGTGATTTAGGGAAGACGACCGCTTTGGTCAGAGGTAGAAAAACGCTGGTATAGGATTTGACAGAAGTGTCTTACTAGGCAGCTCAACTGACAGTTTCTTGAGTGAACTGGCATCCTCTGTGAAGAAAGCACAGTCATCATGGAAAATGATCAGGGTAGAACTCGTGGAACTTCGGGATAGAAGGTGGTTTCAACTTACTCCTGAGGCCCGGCAGCGACAAAGTTGATGTAAATATTAGGGATGCGCCGATCAGTATCGGAAGGTTTTTGAGAAAAAGTACATGACTGGCCAGTATCGATTCATTCCTTTCAAAGTGATAACAAAAGCGGATCTTCGCTGACTGATATTTGTTTTCTTTTTGGCAGCTAGCCAGCCCATACTGACTGGTACACACAAGCTATGAAAATATATCAGTAGAAAAAAATGCATTTAGTTTAGATAATAATGAGTCATATAATATGCGATCCATTATTTAAATTTGTTTTAACTATTAAATTAACCTAAAATCTGACTTATTTTATCCTTGTGGAAAATATTGGACACAGTGTGTTGTCAAGTTATGAGATGCGATGCAAGTGTAAGCCACTGTGACACTAATGTTCATTTTTCAAATGTTTTTATTTTGTTTTTTATAAATGGCTGTGATGATAATGTAAATGAGGGATTTCTAATCACTGCTCTGTTGGAATTCTTATTCATATTGATACTGTTGTTGATATTATTCATTTTTGTTTGACTACTTTTGGATTGTTTTGTGTCATGTTTGTGTGTCCTCTCAGTTGCTCTGTTGAATGTTGCTACGCTGGGTTTGGTTTTACAATTGAAATTGTATTATTATTGTTTTGTTGTGTTTTATTTTGTTGGATTGATTAATATAAAAAAGAAAAAGAAAAAAGGCAGCTATCATCTTACTGTATCTCCATATACGTATGAAGACGCTCCCTTAAATATATACAGTAGTCCTTCATTGCGGCTTAATAAACTGCATTTCTTACAAGTATTACTATCATTGGAGGACTAGGCTAAACATGATACACACCGAGAAAGAACAAGCAGGAAGAAGGCATACTAATCGCTGAACTAGCTCAAGTTAAAGTTAAAGTACCAATGATTGTCACACACATACTAGGTGTGGTGAGATTATCCTCTGCATTTGACCCATCACCCTCACCCCCTGGGAGGTGAGGGGAGCAGTGAGCAGCAGCGGTGGCCGCGCCCGGGAATCCTTTTTGGTGATTTAACCAGTTAGCTGCTAAGACAGCTTGAAGAAACACAATAAATACAGTACTAGTACAAGTACTAGGGCTGCACAATTTTGAGAAAACACCTAGTTGCGATTTTTCATTCAGCCTAAAAGACCTATTTAAAAATGGATTTTTATTAATATATAAATATATATATTTATTTATTTTTAGTAAGAATACATTTTTACAAAGGTGTTTTTTAGGCCATATCTATGCAACCAGAAGGAGCTTTTCTAACATTTATTATACTAAATAATACATTGCGAGAATTGTGTTGAATTGACAATTGATTCTGAATCGAATCGTCACCGTAGGTATCGTAATCAGATCGAATCGTTAGGTGCCCAAAGAGTCACACCCCGAGTTGATACATGTGGTTGGTATCGGCCAATATCACTCATGGATGATTAGTGTCGGTATTAGCAACATCCCTAGTAATTATCATTTTCTTTGATTTGTTATTATTCGGTTGTAACAGTATCTAGTATTGCAATTCAAATCCAAGTAAGTGAATGTTGTATTGTCAAATATCTAGTTAAGTTGACTTAATATCAGCCAAGAAGCATCCATGATATGTACCGTGGAATACATACATGTGGAATATCGACGTCAGTGCCTTTATTTGTGAAATCAAAGCAGATGCGTGGGGTGTCACACTCTCACACTCACTGTTACTACTGCATGTATGTCCATCTTTGACATACACTATATCCCATTGGGACTGTCAAGTAGAAAAACAGAAGCCATGCTCGCTTTATATTGCACTTAAAGGCCCAAGATTTGTATACCTAGCTTCTCCGTTGAGAAACTTCTATAGTTGCAGCTCGGAGCCCAAAGAGTTTCTCCTTAATGTGGGGAGTGGCAAGGAGATGTCTTGTGTACCAACCTGCAGGGGATGTACTAGTGGCTGCAACAACGTCATCATCTGCAACAAGGGCTTCACTGTCAAAATGAACCCACCTATCAGAACGGTGCAAGACGTGTCGTGTCGGACCGCCTTGGGGCCGATGTGTGAATGCGTGAAAGCCCAACGGATCTTTAGAGCTCATTCTTGCAAGCAATTCTCAAGCGAGCCGCCATGGCGCGTGGTCAATTAAAGCTTGTTGTGACACACACACGTGCACATAAACATGGACGCTAGGAAACTGGAATGCCGAATGATCTCGGCGACTCACCTGGTTTCGAAAGAGCACTCATGCCTGTCTCGTAGGGGTGGAACGGTTCACAAAATCCACGGTTCAGATCTTATTACGGTTTCATGACACGGTTTTCGCTCCGGTTTAGTGTACATTGTGCATTTTAACACAGCAGAATACCATACATGCCCCCATCCAGCACTACCGTTAATCAGCTGTAAGGACGGGTACAAAAACTGGTACTTTTTTTGGCACCGATTAAACCCCACTGGTCCAACTCGGCACTGATTCACATAAAATCCAACGATACCATGTTACGGTACCTGGGTTGCGCATGATGTCACGCCCGTTTCCAACTCCGCTCTTCGCACATTGGCTCTTGGCGATCACTCTAGCAGCGCTGAGAGCGGAATCAGCCAAACTACCTCTAATGTTGCAATGTTCAATGCCAACAAAGAAATTAAGTAAAGTAGGTAAAGTAAGGCTCCACTTTTCCAAAAATGCGCTAGCTTGATGCTAGTATACAATGGCTTTGCTGTTGACACGCTACTGATTAGCAATAGCGATTTTACATGGCTATTTCAATACCTCCAGCTACAATGCACAGTACAATCAAACAGCTGGTGCATAATAAATACAATACTTGCAGTATTAACACTTTTTAAGGCGCAACAAAAACCAAAAACACGCACCATAAACTTTATGCTACTGCCATCTAACGTCCTGCACTTGCTACTGTAATTGCAACTTAAAGTGATGCTTGCAAATGATACTCAGAAATATGATAATAAATACATAAAAACTGGACAGCAGTTATCATAATCAGCTTAGTTTTTAAATGTTGCAATAAATAATATCAAAAACAATTCATATTTATTCACAAAATTATTGAAAATTGGTATTGTTGCATTCTCAGCTACCAAGAATTGGTCCTGTATGTGAATGGTACCCATCCTAATCCTAACCCTAATCAGTTGTAGTTCTTGAAATAATATATTGTAAGCTTAAACTTAACAATGGCTCCTAAAGCTCTAGTGTCAAAGTGGAGAGGGGAATGGGGATGTGTAACAGGACCCCGGGGCTTTTTCCTGTTGCAATATATGAAGGGACAACTGTATTTTCAATCAAAATATAATAATGCAACATAATAATGTACCATTAAATGCTTTACAATGGTTTACATGCTTTACAAGTAAAAGTAAGCACACAGACAGTTACTGTGCCAACAAACTACAATATAAGAAGCTGTCTAGTATGGCTGCAGCTATCAACTATTTTAGTAATCGAATACTCTATTGATTTGTTTGTTCGAGTAATCGGATAAAACACACTTTATAGCCTCAATGTGTGTTTTAGGGAACAAAAAAAACTGTTCTACTTGCCACAACCTTCACCTTATATTTACCTTATTTAACATCCTCTTTACCATCCATTTACCTTTTGTTTATCTTCTTTTAGCGTCTAGTTACCTTATTTTAGCTTCTATTTACCTCTTTTTACCTTTTGTTTACCTTATTTAACCTTCCATTTACCTTTGATTTACCCTTCACCTTCTTTTACATTTTTTAGCTTCTATTTAACTTGTTTTACCTTTTTTATACCTACTAATTTCATTATTTTACTTTCTGTTGACCTTCTATGTATCCTTTTTACTTTATTTTACCTTTAATTTACATTTTACCTTCTATTGACCTTTTTTTACTTTCTTTTTACCCTTTACCTTCTTTTACCATCTATTTAACTTTGGTTTACCTTTGTTTACCTTTTATTTACCTCTTTTTTTAATCTTCCTTTGCCTTCTATTGACCTTTTAACTTTTCACCTTTACTTTCTATGTACCTTCTTTTACTTTCAATTGACCCTTTATCTTCTTTTACCTCCATGTTCTTGTTTTTACATTCTTTTATGCAGTTCGGATTTTATCAGTTTTTATAACCTTTTATTTACTTAATACTTTTATTTATGACTCATTGAACGATTAATCGAAGCAACGGAATATAAATTGAATCTTTTTTCTAATCAATTTAATCGATTAATCGTTACAGCCCTACCGTCAAGCTATCATTGACTTAGCAATGAAGATGTTCAAGATGCTACAATCGTTGGCATTGGTGGTCATGTCAACAACAACAGCTAGCATTAGCATTAGCACAAGCTCAGTGTGCTTTCTCTCCACTTTTGGACAAAAAAGTAATATTATTTTCGCATTTAATGGTAGATTCCCTCCGCCATTCCAAAATCCATGCACGTGTTCCCAACCGTTTTGTTTTTCATAAACCGTTCCATCCCAGTATCTAATTAGACTTGATTTTATTAGTCTGTAAAATAACATTTGCTCCCGCCAAAAGCAACACGAGTAGGCAAAGATATACCAGTCTTGGTTTAAGTGTACTTTTTAGAAGTGTGTGCCTATATTGTTCCTGTGTAACATGTCTAAATGCCTTTGCAGTGCCGCAGACAGAAGACAGAGCCAGTGACAAGCAGCAAATGTCAGCGAGGTAAGAACTGTTTGCAATCACACTAAAGAAGCGGCAGACCTCTCAAAGTGAATTTATCTTAGAAAAAAAGAAGAAGAAAGTGACGGTACCCTCAGAAGCAACAGGTGACGTGAGTGTGATGTGCACGTGACAGTGGAAGGGAATACCGTCACAGTTACCCACCTGGGGGCGGAGAGACCTCCAGGGAAATGTCAGGTAGGGGCGAGGCGCCGCTACTGTCTGAGCTTAATGTGACAAATACAGCGAGCGGCGGGTGGATTTGGATGAGCGCAAAGCTTTCAAAGCACACGTGGTGCCTCTCGCACTCAAACAACACAGACAATAACACACAACTGGGCACACTTGCTGACAGGTGAACACACAAATTACACCCATGTTTTTGTACACAGCATTCTCACACCAGTAGCACACATTTGATTTTCTAAATCATCTGAAATAAATACATGTAAACTAGGAAAGTAAGTGTTTATATACTACATCACCCAGAAGGCTTAGCGCCGTAGACAGGAACAGGAAGTATGTCTGAGATATGCGACAGGATGACAATTGTGCCGTTTGAGCAATAACGAGTTGATATATTGTTACATGTTGTTCCTGCTTTGTCTACACCAGGCCTGGGCAATTAGTTTGACTCGAGGGGGCCAAATTTTGAGAAAAAAATGTGTCTGGGGGCCGGCACATCTATTTTTAGGAACACTAATCCAAAACCTCACAATAATGTCTGATTAAATGCTAAAAACGTTATGACAGACCGCCTTAAAAAACAGAATGGAATTACATTTATTTTACTGAATGCGACACCCAGAATGTACATGAAAAAATAAAGACTTTGGGATTTACAATATTAACTATGAACGAAAAACACTGAATATTGACTACATACGAACGTCATACCCCCTCTCGATCGACATATTTTACAATCAAGCGAAACGTAACAAAAATGCAACAAACAATATGAACGCGAAGGGTAAAAAAAAAAAACCACCTACAATCTGATGTATCTGATATATCACTAAGCTTTAGAACTTTGTTGTAAAAGTCAGCATTTCAGGCTGGCCGCTCTGGAATCACTCTGTGGAAACGCTCCCCACCCACACAGCTTGGTGCCTCGTCTGAGCTGCTGTGACGTAGATTACCATAGTAACTAGCAGAGGTGTGGACTCGAGTCACATGACTTGGACTCGAGTCAGACTCGAGTCATGAATTTGATGACTTTAGACTCGACTTGACAAAATGTAAAGAGACTTGCAACTCGACTTAGACTTTAACATCAATGACTTGTGACTTCACTTGGACTTGAGCCTTTTGACTTGACATGACTTGCTACTTTCCCCAAAACCCAAAGATTAAAAAGTTATTTGGGAGCGCTCCGTATCTTTCATTTTGTACGTGTCTGTCTGTCTATCAGCGTGTGTGCTGCTTGTCAGCTGGTGCGCTGTCAGTACAACAGCCAATCAAATTAGTTATACGTTGTTTTCATCACACAGCTCTCATCCAATCAAATTGCAGGACAACCACCGAACAAGAGTTGTCAAACAATGCGGCAGAGAGAAACAATTATGCCAAAGTTGGTTTCGTTCGGGTATAAAAACTACGACTTGGTCAACAAAAAACGAATTGCGTATGGAAATCACGCAGTTCGAATATTACAGACGGAGACGCAACAATTTCCAACTTCGTTCGACATTTGAAGTTGCACAAAGAAGGGTAAGTTTTGAATGTAAGCTAACGTTTATTGGCTAAGTAACATGACTTTTATTTGCTGTATAGTTAAATCAGTGAGGCTGTAAACTCACTGCTAACGTTATAACCATAGACATCTTATAAGGGTACGCAGCATCGAGCGCTACTGCCTACTGGCGCAGACGAGACGCGGGGCCGCCATCTTGGAGTGGTGATCCGCTCCACTCAGTGCAATTCATTTGGCAGGAGCAATGAACTGTCAGCGCATTTAATTCATTTTACCTCACTGAATACCACTCATTTTCACGTGGTTTTTTGTCATACGTGTAGCTATGATAACGGACACATGTTTTGGCGAGTTTTATTATTCATAGTATGTATTTTTTATGTATGTCGCTTTGGATAAAAGCGTCTGCCAAATACTTAAACATATATAAACACCTGAAAGTCATTATACCAGCTAAAACCACCAATCTGTTTCACTACATTCAGAATAAAACCAAATGCTGTTTTACCCAACAATGTTAGTATTTGAATATTGTTACTTGAAGACTTATTCCTGGTTACAATTATACTGTTAAGAAAGTATTGTCTTATATTTTGCCTAAAATGAGAATGCATCATAATCAGTGGCGGCTGGTGAATTTTGTTTTAGGTGGGGCTGAAAGTTTGTAAACCAAACCCCTGTAGGGGCGTCATCCTCCCCCAGAAGATTTATTTGTGATTTTCACATACAAATATTGAAGATCTTTGCTCCTTCTCAACTCTGTGGTAATATTATTTTCATAAAATACAACCAATAGTATGTTAATGTTTGTTTTTGCAAATGTGTTTATTCTGTAAAGGAATGAGTTAAATGTTTAAAATTGTTTAAACTATTAAAATGACTGGTTAATAGTGCTATTATGAATTGCAATGTCAGCACTATTTTTTTTCCTGCAATTTCAAATGCACTTGTTTTAATAAATAAATACAGCGTTTTAAAAGCATACACAATCTGTGTAAAAATATTAGTCTGTGGTTAAAAGGACTTGAAAGGACTCGAAACTCAAAATGCAGGACTTGGGACTCGACTTGAGACTTTCCAGTCTTGACTTTGGACTTGACTCGGGACTTGCCTGTCTTGACTCGGGACTTGACTCGAGACTTTAGGTCAAAGACTTGAGACTTACTTGTGACTTGCAAAGCAATGACTTGGTCCCACCTCTGGTAACTAGTATATCATGCAAAAGCGCAGATTCTAACCATGGAAATACTTTGTATAGTTCAAGATTACGGTCATTTGAAAACATCACTGCACATCATAATTGCAGCTACAGTTTCTATTTTAAAGATTAAAAAAAGGATTTGGGAATGTCCGGCGGGCCAGATTGAAAAGCTTAACGATCCGCATGCAGCGGCCGGGCCTTAATTTGCCCAGGTCTGGTCTACACAATAAACAAACATAGTTTTGATTCGACAAACGACGGTGGTTGACCAAAACGTGTGAGGAAGTTGCGGGGATTGGACAAAGTTGCAAGGCCGCACATAATTTGCAGGGATTGTTAGAATTTGCGTGGATTGGTACAATCACAACATTGCAAATCCCTGCAGGGACTGATTGAATTCATCTGTAATCGTCCCCATTTGAACCACTGATGAAAATATGCATCAGAATTCCCAGAAGTATTTTTAGGGTGGCTTTCGGGGAACTTCTTTCCCTGAGCTTCAAGACGCAGTGGCTCCAAGGTCAGATCCCAGCGTCGGCCAAAAGCCCCCCCATCCCCTTTTTTGCTCGCAGGGGGCGGCCCCCAGCATGTCAGCTGAAACAACAGCGAGGGATCAGCCGGCGGGCGGGAGGAATGTCAGTGACACTGACAGATCGGTGGTTGTCCCTGCAAAGTGCAGCAGTGCGTCCATATTGTCTACAAGGAGCAGCCTGCTTCAAGTCTGGAGATCTCTTCTCTGTTGAAAGGTTCTAAGATTACCTCTTGGAGAAAATCTGAAATTGGGTCCAATTCTGACCCTCAGCTACAATCTAAAAACTAAAGTAAAGTTACCACCTGAGGCTGGTTTAAGGTGTACAAAAGGAGGACCATGGAAGGCACCACCCGAGCCATTGTACCCCTAAAGTCTGCTCAGTGTAGGAGGGTGTAAGAAGACCAGATCTGTCATTGGCTACTCACCTTCTGGCTGGCCGTTTGGCGTCTCATCTAGAGAAAGAAAAGCAAGAAATGTGTTACGCAACACTTCTTGATGCAATACACTGACTTATTTCCGAGCCCTGCGGCCTTCACTGAGTTACTGCGAAGGCCCACTTGTTTGCCATCTGCCTCGTCTAACCACACTAATGAAAGCACAACTGCCAGGGTCGTGACACAAAGGTATCGAGATACAACATTCAAAACCCAAAACAGTGTTAGCTAGTGGGTTAGTGGAGCACAGGACCATGGGAGATGGTCTTGCATGCAATGAGAGCCGTGCAGCATGTGGACTGGGTTCGGCTTTTTGTTGCTCAAATTATTGTTGTATCATTTAGCCATAGGGTTCTATTATAACTAGGGGTGTCCCGATCCATTGATATTGGATATTGATCCGATAGCAACAAATAAAAAAGCATCAGATTATATGGACTTGCATCTAAAATCAGAGATCTCAGCTCCGATACAGACAGTTCTGTAGCATGTTTACTTGTGCAAAGCTGGCCAGCCAGTTGACATCTAAATGTACGGCAACAAGCATTTACCAAAGGTAAACATGGTAGGCTATAGGCTACTAGGAGCTAGGAGCTACACAACAGCTTAGCACACAATAGCACGCAAGCTAGATGTACGTTATAAGTGTCCTTCATTGAACATATTGCAGTCTGTACCATCACATTTGTCAATATTAACAGGTATCAAATAATGATAGTTGCATATTACTTACACAAAAAGTATCCAAGGCAGAAGCGTATTAGAAAGTATCCAGTAACAAACGTTTCCGCTTCATACAACTTACTGTGTAATGAGCTTCACTTGATCAATTATTTTGCCACTAATTGTCGCCACCTAATGACAGCATAACCTATCAGGCACAAGACATTGATACAACGTTGATTATGCATACATGTCCTTTAAAACAGACTTTGAAGCAACGTTACAAAATAGTTGTATTTGTAAATTGAGACAATGTTGATGTCCAACGTTGGATCCACGTTGTTGGTTGGGAAATGACCAAATTGCAAAGGTCAAATCAACGTCACAACCTAACATTGAATAAACGTCAAAAATCAAGTTGTTGTAACGTTGTATTCGTGTTGTAGAATATTGGTTGGGAAGTGACCAAAATTCAATGGTCAAATCAACGTCAGAACCCAACATTGATTCAACGTCGTCAAAAAGCATGTTATGTTATGCAACGTTATGTTTGAGTTGCTCAACGTCAGGACCTAATTCAACAAGTTCTCAACGTTGTTTTAATGCCTTGTGCCTGCTGGGAAGTCTGTCATGTATGATTCCTGTCTATATTGGTAAGGGCCAGTACTCAAGGCTCCAATATTGGTATCGAATCAGAAGTGAAAAAGTTGTAGCGGGACACTCTTATTTATAACAGTGGCATTTCTTAATTACTTGGCAAAAAAACGCGTTTAGATATATCATAAAACACGGTTACTTAACATTCTGAAAAAACAGTGCCTTCTGCATTAGATGTTTGTTTTTGGCTTTTGTCAGAGTTATACATACGGAAAAAATAATCAGGTTGTGTAAAATACAAATTTCCACTGCAGAACACACCGGCTCTCAGTGGTTATCTTGATTATTTTTTGGGGAACGCCACCAATTCAGGCAAAGTTGATCATGGACGATATCCTCATGAGAACCAACGTTCTGTTGTATTTGTCAGAGTTGCAAATTTCAGGGGGAAAAAAATTGCTGCGCTATGCAGGACACAAATGTCCACTGCATTGGATGCCGACTCTCCACCAGCAAGGTGATAAGAACCATCGGGGATTGATTACCCTTGTCTAGTTTGGATCCACTGGTTTATCCATGGATATTCTAATGCATCAGGTCATTGTATTCTCAGGGCATTCGATTGTTCGCAACTGGACTGTTCCCTTTGTCTTAGAAGACGTTTCGTCCCGCATCCGAGCAGGCTTCATCCGTTCATGCTCATAGACCTAGATTGGTCAGATCTATTCTGAGACTAGAAGAGATCATTCAGAGTCGATCTGAAAAATCGAAGTCTATGAGCAAGAACGGAAGAAGCCTGCTCTAACGAGAGGCGAAACGTCTTCAAAGACAAACTGACCAGTGCAATTACGATGGAATGAATGCCCTCAGCAGTCACTTCTTTATCGTAAGCATGGACCAAAAATGGCGGTTCTTCTAACTTGAGGAATGCAGAGACTGTCTGCCGTGTGCAGCCAGCCCAGCGCTCGGACCTCAACGTCATCTCCAACAGGTCTGCTGACAATGCGGCGTCTTTTGACAGCCACTTTCTCCCAATTTCGGATATCCCTGCATTCTGCACCGATTCCCTCTCAACATTCCGTGTGCCAAAATTAGCCGCAACCTCGCTTGTCTCGCTTCCAAACAATGCGCTGCTGGCCAGCGTAGTGCAATCCTGCCGGGTCACATCATGCACCCCAGAAAGAGGCTCTGCTGTCTGTCGCACGGCCAGTTAGATAATGAGGGTGCAGAAAGGTTTTGTTTTAGGTCTCCCAGTGCAGCTGACAAGGCTGGCTGCAGGTATTTTCAGCTGTCGCCTCTGCTGGCGTGCAGACAGAAAGGGGCTCACCGAGGCTCCAGCGCCAGCCAAACTGCTGCCAGCGTCCATTTTCCGAGCATACCTTTTATTGCGTGAATTAAAGACACCAACAAGCTTGTCATCTCCCTTTTGATTCAGTCAGATTGGATGACTGGATGGCTTTCCATCTCTTTGTCTGACGATGACAATCAACAGGCGACACGTTTAGTTTTATGAGGGGCTGTTGTGTAACACGAGTCGCAAGAGAAAGCCCGTAGAGTGATGGAACTCGGTGACGATATCAGGAGGTGAAGACATGGGCTTTTGCTGGAGCGAAACCCAAGACAAAGGATGGAGTGTGGACAGAAAGGGAGGTGCCTGGGCAGCGGGTCAAAAGGCTTGCTGGCCTTTGAGTGATGTATTAAGTAGCCGGGACTTGTCAGCTCTGGTCCCTGGTCCAGCAGGGGGCGGAGGCTGGAGGGAGATGGCAGGGAACAAGGGATGGGGATTAAAAGTGCACTCATTCTGAACTATTCCAGGGACAAGAATCCTGGCCCCAAGAGATACTGTGGCAACTCAGCGAACCCAGCATCTCTCGTTCTGACTTTTTCAAGCGTCTGCGAGTGAGGTGGTGGGGAGGCTAAGGGGCGTCTCAAACAACAGCCTTGTGCAGCTGTTCAAACTCATTGAATGAACAATACTTTCCTACACTCATTTACTGCATCTCCTCTGGGCTGTCCAGCTATTTTGAGGCAATGGTTGTCGCCGGCTGGAATCTGTCCCTGAGGGGATCCGAGTGGATGAACACAGAGAGGAAAAACTGGACCACTCACAACTAAAGAATCCAAAACAATAGTAGATAATCTTGTAATGACATATAATGACTGAATCCAGTGCCCTACGTTCCGTAGTCTTGTTTTTGACAGTCTTATGGCAATCAAAAGCTGCAACAACTGTATCCTACTGCAAACTCGGATCAGATTTAGGCCTCACTCAGCATAAGATACTTCTGTACTCCTGTTTTGGGAGGCCTTACATGACCCAACAAGAATCTCTACTGATATTTGGTTGCTAGGGATCATAGGTCAGCTGGTAACTATTACCTCCCTTATCATCCCTCATATCTTGGCACTCTGCTTTGAAGTAAAATTAAACTTGAGCATAAAGATCCATCCGCGTGCTTTAGCAAACATGAAAGACATTTTTGATTTATTGACTTGTATAAAGAATATATGCGTTGACCTCAGACAACTGTGGCATTGCTCTGGAGGATGGATGTTCTATGAAAGAAACTGTACCCGTTGCTATTTAGTAGGCATCCAAGATGCCCCTAAAAGTTTATTTTCTCTTCTTGGGTATGTCTGGGTGGACCTCGAACGCCTACAGAGCTGAACTAGAAGAGAAGGCAGGAGTAATAGCATATCATAATGACTGACAGGGGTGGATTAAAGAGGAATGTTGATGGACATGATGTTACAGATGACAGATATTACAGTTCTAAAGTTAGGGCGGGACGATGGGATGGGTTAAAACGTGGTGTCTTGTTCGATATGGGCCTCAAGTTGATGAATTATTTTAACAATTTGGCCACCATTTTTCTGTGACTATCACATGAAAGACCTACTGTATCAACCTTTACCTGGATTTGCTTTTTGGATGTTTCGGTCATGCATGCGTCAGTCACACAACACCACAGTCAAAATGATTAATCGTTATTCTCTTCGACCCTATAACGGCTGCCACTCCAAGCTCATTCCAGCTGCACCCCCCTACCTTTCTTTGTGGGCTCTGGCATCTTGAGCCGTGTCCCAGAAAGAGTGTCGGGCAGTCAAAAGGTGCAGCTTCCGAGCTGTGGGGCTCAACGGGAGGTGCCTGGCGGGCGCGAGGGGGGTCGAGCAACGGCGACGGCGGCACTCAGACGAGAGTGATGGGAGACGGAGAGGGCACAGGGATACGTTTTGGAGGTATCACCGGGTTGGGGGGGGGCAGAGGAGAGGAGGAACAGTGACAGATCCAGGAAGGACAGGCTTTCCGACCTTATATAGAGAGGTGACACGCTCCTCCTCTCCTCTTTAGTGGAAAGTCAAGCTCTGTCTGTCCCGCATTGGAGCATCACTGTCCCCAACCCACCGACTGCCATGCTAGGTTTCGGAGTGACGACAGCCGATCATCAGTGTGCATTTAAATTCTTCTTTAGGTTCACGTCGACCAGAATCAACATAAACATGATCAACTTTGATTCGCCAAAGAATGTATTGTCAGGGATGGCTTACAGTGGGGAATTTGGAGATTATTTATAGCTGAATAAGGATGGCGTATGTGGGATGAAAATAAACTACAGTGCCCAGGCTGACCCTCCCCACAGCAAGACAAGGTCCTATTTGCAGCCATTCTAATTAATTCTGCAGATTATTTACTTAAATGTTTATGCGGGCCACTGAGGAGGCACCGCATGGAGAAAAAAAAAAGGCTGAAGGAAGAGGAGGAGGAAAGCGCCGCCATTGTCTTCCTGACAAGCCCACCGAATGCCCACATGAACTCAGTTGGAGAAACAGTGGATTTATGGCAGAGGGAACATTTGAGATGACACTCCTTGGCTCGGTGCCACATACCAGGTATCAGTTGAATCCCGTGGGAATGCAATCCTCCAACAACACGAACTGGGGAGATGCCTGGGCTCTGGCTATGAGTCCTATACTTAGAAAGCTGCTGTAAACTTGACATGTGTATGTCACATGAAAAAGAAAGGTTTCGATGGCGAGTGATGGCGAGTGATGTCACAGATGTGACTGCTATTTAATTATTTAGTCAGCACTGATGAGGAACAATGTGCCGCGATGGGTGCCAAACTCTACCTCTGTTTTGGGTCCAGAAATGCGATGCTCTCTGGTCTTCCCAAAAAGAATATTAGAAATGTACAATTATTACAAAACTCTGCTGCATGTGTGCTGACGAAGAACAGAGGGCGGGACCACACATTACAGCAGTTTTAAAGTCGCGGCATCAGCTCCCCGTCCGCTTCAGGGTCGAATTTAAAGTTCTACTATTAGTCAAAAAAATACCTTAATGGCCTAGTGCCTTTATATTTAATAATTCGTCTGGCAACAAACTTTTATCTTTACCAGATAGTGGAGCAAAGACTAACGGGGAGGCGGCATGTCTAAGAGCCTCACAACTGCAGAGCAAGAAAAATTAACAAGGATTAAAAGCACACCTTTTTAATTAGGCTTTTTACTGATCATTTTAAACTCTTCTTAGGTTCTAAATCTTTATTCTGATATTATCAATTTTATTTATTGGTACTCTTGCTACTATTATTCTCACTATTTGATGTTTTTGTTTATTTACTAGACATACATACATACACACACACACACACACACATATATATATATATATATATATTTTTTTTTTTTTTTTTTTTTTTTTTTTTAAATTTTATTTATTTTTTAATTTTTTTTGTTTTTTTCATTTAATTTTTCTTCATTCATTTTTTTTTACTGATGGTAAAACCCTTTTTGTTGCAACTTGTCTGTGCATGAAAAATTGCTTTATAACTAAAGAGACAGGACCGCTATTTTGAATAGGTGCTGGTCGTGCAAGATTTCATACTTACAAAGTTTAAAGCAAGTGGCCTTTCTTGGTAACAGACACTCACGCTCCCCGTTGGCCCATTTATAACCGGCAGTGGGCTCCAGCAGTAAATACTGGGCTTAGGGCAGTATCATGTGGGCGCAGGGCTGCAAAAAGCTCAAAACCATTTGGTATTGTCGGGGATGGACTGAGTGTTGGGGCAATGTGGCCATGAGGTCAAAACAGCCTGAAGGGGACAGAGACAGACTATAGTGACACCCTGTGGTTCCAGCAACACATCAGATACCCTTTTTCAAAATTATTGTTCATTGGGGAGTTCTTTATTTATTTGAAAGGACAATTCACATTAATGAACACAATAACACATTGGATGGTATGTAATAATGCAGACTTATGACAAGAATGCTCATTTCCATCAACATGAAATCAGATTGACGCAATAAAAATGTATAAGATTTACAGTACATTCGGAAAGTATTCACAGCGCTTCACCTTTTCCTCATTTTTTTATGTTTACAGCCTTATTCAAAAATAGAATTCATTCATTTTTGTCCTCAAAAGTCAACAGACAATACCCCATAATGATAAAAAAATAAATACATTCTAATTCTGCAAAAGTATTAAGAAAACCTAAGAAATCACATGTACATAAGTATTCTCAGCCTTTACTCAATACTTTGTTGATGCACCGTTTACAGCACGTACAGTCTCAAGTCTTTTTGAATCCAATGCCACAAGCTTAACACATCTATTTTTGGGTAGTTTCGACCATTCCTCTTTGCAGCAACTCTCAAGCTCCATTAGGTTGGATGGGAAGTGTTGTTTTTTATCCAGGATGTCTCTGTACATTGCTGCATTCATTTTAGTCTAGTCAGGGAGGTGACCAAGAACCTAATGGTCACTCTGTCAGAGCTACAGCATTCCTCTGTGGAGAGAGAAGACATTTCCAGGAGAACAACCATTTCTTTATAAAAAGTTTGCCAAAATATACCTGCAAGACTCTCAGGCCGTGAGAATCAAAATTCTCTGGTCTAAAGAGACAAAGATTGAAGTCTTTGGCGTGAATGCCAGGCATCATGTTTGGAGGAAACCAGGCACCGCTCATCACCAGGCCAATACCATCCCTATAGTGAAGCATGGTGGTGGCAGCATCATGCTGTGGGGATGGTTTTAGCAGCAAGAACTTGGAGGTTAGAGGGAAAGTGAATGCAGCAATATTCAGAGACATCCTGGATGAAAACCAACGCTTCCCATCCAACCTGATGGAGCTTGAGAGGTGCTGCAAAGAGGAATGGGTGAAACTGCCCAAAGATAGGTGTGCCAAGCTTGTGGCATTGTATTCAAAGACTTTTTAATACAACTTTTCACATTGTCATGATGGGGTATTGTGTGTAGAATTTTGAATGTATTCCAGTTTGGAATAAGGCTGTAACATACCAAAATGTGGAAAAAGTGAAGCGCTGTGAATACTTTACGGATTGATTGTAACAAGAGTTTTAAAGAAGGTTAAAATAGTTTCTATGTTTAGTTTTCTTGTAACCTTTTAGTTTTACCTTGAAAGTATCATGTGTGCCGCTCTCCCTGATTTGGACTGGAAGGTTGTTCCAGATTTGTCTGCTTTTTATTGAAATAATATTTTGTCCAAAAGTGATTCCTCTGTGTTGCACCTCGCAATCACTGCTTGTTCCTGACTTGGTGCCAAATGTTGTGGCTCTTATTTTTGTTATGGATACATTCCACAACCATCTGGGGCATACATCATTTAATAGTAGTAGAGTAGCGCCAGGACGAAAAAGTCCGCAAGTTAAGGGTGTATATGGCGTTGTTCGGTTGGTAGAGTGGCCTTGCCATCAACCTGAGGGTTCCTGGTTCGATCCCCAGCTTCCACCAACTTAGACACTTCACCCTTGCTCCAGATGGCAGCTCCCGCCATCAGTGTGTGAATGTGAAAATAGAGTCAAAGCGCTTTGAGTACCTTGAAGGTAGAAAAGCACTATACAAGTATAACCCATTTATAACAACTTTTTTGAGTTGATTTTTTTCTACTTTTTTCCTTAAATTTTTACATCAACTTCAGTGTTAAAGAAAAAAAGCTCAAATGTAATGTTATTTAACTGCATTTTAACCATTTGAATGACCATTGAATTTGATCTGTCCAAAATGAAACCCTAAAATGCATGATTATTCTATGTAATGATTCAAAATCATAGTTATAATGGTGGTCAAGGAGGACCTTTTTGTCCCATGATAATAAAAACTTCTATTAGGTTTGGAGTCTAAACAAGAAATATAACAATGCATCAACATTAGTTGTATTATTAATCTTATATATATATTCAGGCCTAATCTTTAACATATTACTCCAGCCTTTTAGCATTAATTACATGGATAATACCTGGGATTGTGCTGATCAATCAGCCATCAATCAGTATCAATCAATCAATCAATCAGCTTTATTGTCCATTCTTACATGTACAAGACACATAAGAACTGAAATTACATTTTCGGCACAATCCCGCTAAGAGCAGACATACGTTACAGGGAGACAAGACGGGACCGCCAACGGATCAGCCTCACTTAGGCGCTCCTCAAAAAGGTGGGAAAAAGGTGACATTGGGGGGAGGGTGGAAGTAAAAAAAAATATCAGTCTGAGGCTGGACCCTCAGGAATGGTCCAGACTGAGTCCGAGGAAAAAAACCTCACATAGCATGGCACACATAAACAAGGTACATTTAATCACAACAAACTCGCAACAAAGTCATCCAACAGGACCTTGGAGGCCAGCAGCTGCTGTTGAGCGCTGCTCAGCCCCCACAACCCCGGAGGAATAAAGCAGTGGTGAAGGCGTTGATTTGGGGAGGGGTGTGTGCGTGCATGTATGCCCAATTAACTTGGGTGAGATGTTGGATTGTCTTTATGGGCCGAGGCCGGCCCCAAGAGTTCAAGAGTTCAAGAGTCCGACCCAGGTGCTTTTGAAGAAAAGGGAAAGGTCAAAAGCGTCCATCTTTGAGGAGTCCTCGGGGGAGTGTTTTCAAACAGCCTGTTCCTCAAGGCCATTCGAGGGAGTCAAATCGTAGATTAAGATGTTGTTTTTTTCTTCGAGCAGTCAAAACAATGACATTCCTGCTCTATATGCTGGCTCTGACAATTCCAATTTATTCTTTCTGTAACATCATCAAGATCGAATCTACCTTGCGATTCAAATCAGCAATCGCTCCAGTCTGTGATCCCACAGCACGACCCAATCCTTCCATTGCGTTGAACAGCCTGTTGGCCCCTTGAGTGGCTGCCATCGTCTTCCGAATTTGACGATACACCAGAGCAATGCCCAGCCCAATCAGCAAATGCCCTGCGATCACAGCTCCAAATAGGTAGATGTCTTCCACGTCCTCGATGGAAAGGACTGAGAGGCACATGATTCTCCAAGTATTCCAGGAATCTCTCACGTACCCCGCAGCAATGGTTCCATCAGGGCAGCCAGGCTCCCCCGAGCCTCTTTTCCTTGTCGAAAAGACTGTGTCAATTGCGTCGAGAGTCCAGTTGATCAAATTCATTTTGATGTTTAGATTTGAGGACAGCTCAAGAAAAGAGGCTTCAAAATAGTTCAAACAAGACAAAAACAAAGAGAGCAAGCAGGGAGGGAAGGAGGGAGCGGAGAGAGATGCGACCGCCCTCACCAGTGGCAAGACAGAAAACAGAAAACAGAAAACAAAAAAAGTATCGAACAATTTACGTGAAAACACATGTGATCGACATTGCCGACCGATTAATACATTTTAATGCCGATCCCCCTCTGCCTGACACTTCATTTATTTTTAGTCCCACGGCTAAGTAGCAGCAAGTTATGTGTCTCCTCCATACAGTGTGACATTACTGCATTTCTTTGTATCTTACAGTACGTAACATTATCACTGGAGGACAAGGCAGCTACCGCCAAGACCGGTAATACCACACTACCTTGGCCGCACTCACTCTTTAGAGCACAGTCACAACTTACTGGCCACTAAACCTGCAGAAAATGTATATCCTCAGGTTTCTCTGTGTTTACATTTTCACACGTTGCACTATTTTGTTACACTTTTGTTACATTTCTTGTGTATTCCTTATTTTTGCACCTTCATGCACGAGTAATTTTCAATGGTTGTGTTGACATTAATTTCCTTTCTGCCTTGGTAGCTGAGAGGGATTATAATCAGAGGGTCACATTTTAAACAAAAATGATTTTTTTTTCTCCTGGTGCTTAATTTTGATAGGTCATAAAAATACCAATAATTCTCAATATCAACTGCAAAAAAAAAAAAACTTACAGCGTGATGCAGTTATTACCCCAGCCCAAGTTAAGGTTTTTAAATATTTTCAAAATACCTTTTCTGAGCCTTAATCTTTTTTATTGACAAACAGACCGCCCCCACCCCCACCCACCTTGTCCAAATCTCTTCAAATTTGAGAAAATGGTGCTATTATGGTTTTAATGTTCAGGGGCGCCGAAAAGGGGGGGTAAAGGAGACGGATTCTAGGGGCCCATGATGGAGGGGGGCCCAGAGAGGCCCCTAATTATGATGAAATTATAATGTTGCCGCTGTGTTGGGGGCCCTGTAAAGATTCTTTTCATGGGGCCCAAAATCCCTAGCGGCGCCCCTATTAATGTTGGTAATGTTTTATTAATGTTCACATCCGTAGGGATGTGTGGATTGATGCTGAAATAGCAACATCACCAATGTTGTATTGTTTTGACAGCACAAATGTAGCACAAATGTTTGGAACAAGTTTAAAGGGATTTGGCCAAGGCACTGTAAAAAAAAAAAAAAATCTGTAGATTTTACGGCAACATTTTATCATAAAATTTACAATGGATTTTACACCGATTTACTGTAATATTCTGTCGACTTTGCTGCCTGTTTTTTTACTATAAAATCTACAGTGATTTTTTTTACATGCATTACTGTAAATGAAAATGGACTTTTATTTTCATGGTAAAATTCTGGCGACTGAGCTGCCGATTTTTTACTGTAAAATCTACAGACTTTTTTTTTTTTTTTTTACAGCATGTGAATGATAAAACATTATTAACATTGAAAGCATAATATCACAACTGCTTTTGGACGGCACAAGCGTAACACAAATGTAACGAAAACACAAATGGAACAAGAAAAAGTTCACACATGTGGTTTGCATGTCACGTCTCCATGGTGACGCCTGTGAAGCAGCGTCAGGGTCTTTTCGCTGAACTGGTATGTCAGCTTCTTTTTCACCTTGAAAATCTCGCCGGACCGCGCGTAGTTCCTCAGGGCACGGGACATCTTCTGGTACGTCATCGGCCTCTTGTTGCCCTTCCTCTGCCCCCACAGTTCCGCCAGCTGGTCCTTGTTGCGGGCGGAGAAGCGAAAAACGCCCTCGGCCGCCGGGACCCAGGACACGCAGTGGGCCATGGCCGGGTTCTCCAGCATCTCGAACAGGAAGTGGAACAGACGAACTTTCCTACCTGCGAGCCGGAAGAAGCAGTAAGTGTCTTGATGGATTCCCACAACACTTTGTGAAATGATCACACGCTGTTCATAGGGCCCCGTTTTGTGTGAAGAAGTGCATGTTAAATGTCAAAAATGTTTAACAGGGCACTTTAAATGACAATTTACCTCAAATGTATTCCTAGCCCCTTCCTGCTGGGTCACTGATAAGAATATAACGGCAAATTTCACTGACACTGTCACTGTTCCTTTTGGTGGTCTTGTAAGGTAAGGCAGTCCTACCTGGTTTTGTCCGGAAGGGTTGCGAATTTATGTTTTAAATATGTAAATGTATTTATTTTGCACCATTAAAATTATTTAATGAACAATTTATTTCCCATAAGTTTGTTTTTGTACAAAACAGGCATAAAAATAAATCCAAGTTTAATTCAACTTGAGCCCAAATAAAATTATGCTTAGGGCCCCAATTTAGCCAGCTGGTGACACCACAAGTCAATGTATGTGCCAGCACTTTGATAAAGAAGGTGAGAAACACTCCTCGCTCTCCACTCATTGCCGTCTTTGCCAACACGATTTATTTCTACGTATTTCACATTGTTTTCTGCACTACATTTACTCCGTTACATTTACTCAAGTAACGTTTTGGATAATTTAGTTCTGTAGGAGTCATTTCGCTGCAACATTACTTGTACTTTTACTTGAGTATTTTTGTGAAAAATAAACTACTTTTACAATGATTTTCATTCCAATCTATACAGTTATTTATATCAACACTATATTTACTCATTATAGACTCCTTATAAAGCAGAGCTGGGCAAATATTTTGACTCGGAGGCCACATTGAGAGAAAAAAATGTGCCTGGGGGGCCAAGGTGTATGTGTGTATAAATTATATGTACACATTTAGCTGTAAAAATCTGCTGTACAGTATGTGTGTTTGGGTCCCTTTTTTTCAGGAACATTAATACCAAAAGTCCCAATGTCCGACAGAGTTCTAAAAACGTTACGACAGACCACCTCAAAAAAAACCAATTGGATTTTACAGTTTTTTTACTGAATGGGACACCCAAAATGTACATAAGATAAAGAAAGTGGGAATTACAATATTAACTATGAAATATATATAATTAGTTTTGGTATCTGTGTGCCGAGCGAGAACAGGTCAGGTGACCTGGTGAGCCATCTTTGAACTGGAAGCACACTGGATCTTTTTTTTCTGAATATTAACAATATATAAACGTCACTCCTCTTTTACTTCTCAGACCAACTCCTTGATAGTTGTGTATCTTTTATAATCAAGCAAAACACAACAAAAATGTAAAAAACAGGCCCAAGTGTAATAAACACCTACAATATAAAAAATTTAAAGCCTTCTGTAAGTGATATAATGAAGTCAACACATGATATAAGTGTCTATTTTAGCTATATTAGATCACCTCAAAAAAACGGAATGGAATTTTACAGTTTTTTACTGAATGTGACACCCAAAATGTACATTAAGATAAAGAAAGTGGGATTTACAACATTAACTATGAACAATAAAACACTGAATATTAACAATATATAAACGTCGCTCCTCTTTTACTTCTCAGACCAACTCCTCGATAGTTGTGTATCTTTTACAATCAAGCAAAACACAACAAAAATGTAAAAAACAGCAAAATATGAAGGCCAAGTGTAATAAACACCTACAATATAAAAATGTTTACTTCTCAGACCAACTCCTCGATAGTTGTGTATCATTTACAATCAAGCAAAACACAACAACAATGTAAAAAACAGCAAAATATGAAGGCCAAGTGTAATAAACCCCTACAATATAAAAAAAATGAAATCCTTCTATAAGTGATATAATGAAGTCAACACATGATATAAGTGTCTATATTAGCTGTATTAGCTATATTAAGCCACCTCAAAAAAACGGAATGGGTTTTTACAGTTTTTTTACTGAATGGGACACCCAAAATGTACATTAAGATAAAAAAAAAGTGGGATTTACAATATTAACTATGAACAATAAAACACTGAATATTAACAATATATAAACGTCGCTCCTCTTTTACTTCTCAGACCAACTCCTCGATAGTTGTGTATCTTTTACAATCAAGCAAAACACAACAAAAATGTAAAAAACAGCAAAATATGAAGGCCAAGTGTAATAAACACCTACAATATAAAAATGTTTACTTCTCAGACCAACTCCTCGATAGTTGTGTATATTTTACAATCAAGCAAAAGACAACAAAAATGTAAAAAACAGCAAAATATGAAGGCCAAGTCTAGTAAACACCTACAATATAAAAAAAATGAAATCCTTCTACAAGTGATATAATGAAGTCAACACATGATATAAGTGTCTATATTAGCTGTATTAGCTATATTAAACCAACTCAAAAAAACGGAATGGGTTTTTACAGTTTTTTACTGAATGGGACACCCAAAATGTACATTAAGATAAAAATTAAAGTGGGATTTACAATATGAATTATGAACAATAAAACACTGAATATTAACAATATATAAACGTCGCTCCTCTTTTACTTCTCAGACCAACTCCTCGATAGTTGTGTATCTTTTACAATCAAGCAAAACACAACAAAAATGTAAAAAACAGCAAAATATGAAGGCCAAGTGTAATAAACACCTACAATATAAAAATGTTTACTTCTCAGACCAACTCCTCGATAGTTGTGTATATTTTACAATCAAGCAAAAGACAACAAAAATGTAAAAAACAGCAAAATATGAAGGCCAAGTGTAATAAACACCTACAATATAAGAAAAAAAATCCTTCTATAAGTGATATAATGAAGTCAACACATGATATAAGTGTCTATATTAGCTGTATTAGCTATATTAAACCACCTCAAAAAAACGGAATGGGTTTTTACAGTTTTTTACTGAATGGGACACCCAAAATGTACATTAAGATTAAAAAAAAGTGGGATTTACAATATTAACTATGAACAATAAAACACTGAATATTAACAATATATAAACGTCGCTCCTCTTTTACTTCTCAGACCAACTCCTCGATAGTTGTGTATCTTTTACAATCAAGCAAAACACAACGAAAATGTAAAAAACAGCAAAATATGAAGGCCAAGTGTAATAAACACCTACAATATAAAAATGTTTACTTCTCAGACCAACTCCTTGATAGTTGTGTATCATTTACAATCAAGCAAAACACAACAAAAATTAAAAAAACAGCAAAATATGAAGGCCAAGTGTAGTAAAAGCCTACAATATAAAAAAAATGAAATCCTTCTATAAGTGATATAATGACATCAACACATGATATAAGTGTCTATATTAGCTGTATTAGCTATATTAAACCAACTCAAAAAAACGGAATGGGTTTTTACAGTTTTTTACTGAATGGGACACCCAAAATGTACATTAAGATAAAAAAAAAGTGGGATTTACAATATGAACTATGAACAATAAAACACTGAATATTAACAATATATAAACGTCGCTCCTCTTTTACTTCTCAGACCAACTCCTCGATAGTTGTGTATCTTTTACAATCAAGCAAAACACAACAAAAATGTAAAAAACAGCAAAATATGAAGGCCAAGTGTAATAAACACCTACAATATAAAAATGTTTACTTCTCAGACCAACTCCTCGATAGTTGTGTATATTTTACAATCAAGCAAAAGACAACAAAAATGTAAAAAACAGCAAAATATGAAGGCCAAGTGTAATAAACACCTACAATATAAGAAAAAAAATCCTTCTATAAGTGATATAATGAAGTCAACACATGATATAAGTGTCTATATTAGCTGTATTAGCTATACTAAACCACCTAAAAAAAACGGAATGGGTTTTTACAGTTTTTTACTGAATGGGACACCCAAAATGTACATTAAGATAAAGAAAGTGGGATTTACAATATTAACTATGAACAATAAAACACTGAATATTAACAATATATAAACGTCGCTCCTCTTTTACTTCTCAAACCAACTCCTCGATAGTTGTGTATCTTTTACAATCAAGCAAAACACAACAAAAATGTAAAAAACAGCAAAATATGAAGGCCAAGTGTAATAAACACCTACAATATGATATATTATCACGTAAAAATCTGCTTCCGCGTCTGTTTCTGACACACACGGTTCGGGCTGGCTGCTCTGAAAACAAACCCCGCCCACTCTACTTTGTTCCTGGTCTGAGCTGCTGTGACGTAGATTACCGTAATAACTCCTATAACACCCAAAAGCGCAGATTTCAACCACTAAAATACTTTCTATAGTTCAAGACTTACGGTCATTTAAAAACAGCACTGCACATCATAATGGCAGCTACAGTTTTGATGTTAAAGGTCTGAAATAATGATTTAAAACGTACGGTGGGCCGGATTGAAAATCATAACGGGCCGCATGTGGCCGTATTTTGCCCAGGTCTGTTATAGAGACTTCTTCCAGCAGGCACTGTCACATGACTCTGTTTCACCAATCCAACGGAAGCACTAATGACCTTTGACTCTACTTCACCAATTAAATGCAGCCTGGCAGTCACATGACCTCACCAACAGTGTATGCTGTAAAAGGTGACATGACGTCAGACAAGACCGCACAACACTTTAGTGTTTACTTTACAACTACGAAAAAAACATTTATAGCATTTATGTATGACTGGCTGAGTGCGGTCATGTGACTGACAAGCTCTGTTTGATTGGTGAAATGCAGTCGAACGTCACTCGTGCTTACGTTGGATTGGTGGAACAGAGTCATGCGTCTTTACAAGCAGTGACCAATTGATCATAAATGAATATAATGATGATATAAATAAATGCAGCCTTAATGTTGTCCGTATATAACAGCCTTTTTAAAAACGTTTGAAATTTTGAAGAATAGCTACTATGATTGCAGCAGCTAATTTCTTTTTGTTTTACATCATTTTTTAGAGCAGTGGTTCTTAACCTGGGTTCGATCGAACCCTAGGGATTCGGTGAGTCGGCCTTAGGGGTTCGGCGGAGGTCAAAACACACCCGACTCATCGTGTAAATACAAACTTCTCCCTATCGGCATATTATGGATACGGCAACAGCAGAAGTCCGACTGATTTGCAGGTGTGTAATTTGTTGTGAGTTTATGCACTGTGTTGGTTTTGTTGTTTGAACAAGGTGATGTTCATGCACGGTTCATTTTGTGCACCAGTAAAAAAACATGGTAACACTTTAGTATGGGGAACATATTCACCATTAATTAGTTGCTTATTAACATGCAAATTAGTAACATATTGGCTATTAACTAGTCATTATTAAGTACTTATTAATGCCTTATTCGGCATGGCCTTATTATTACCCTACCCCTCTAACCCTGGCCCTAACCCTAACCCTAACCAAATAACTCTAAATGAAGTCTTTGTTACTTAGAATATGTTCCCCTAGTGTCCAAAAAACTCAAAATTAAGTCTTTGTTACTTAGAATATGTTCCCCATACTAAAGTGTTACCAAAAACATATAACTTTGTCTTGAATTTGAAAAAAACCATTGTATTTTTCACTAAAGAAGGGTTCGGTGAATGCGCATATGAAACTGGTGGGGTTCGGTACCTCCAAGGCTAAGAACCACTGTTTTAGAGGGAACAAATGTACATAGACTTGATAAGAATATAAAGATATCTTAGTTAAAATAATACGAAACTTAAGAAAGATAATTTTTTATATATTTTATTTTTTTTACAAAAAAGCTTGTGAGAACCTATACCTTTTTTATGGAGTACCTAACTAACCAAATGAACAATCAATGTTACATAATTAGTCATTGTGAAAAATATAAACATTTTAAAAATGTGTATGTTCTGTTTAATCCCCAAAGGTTACATACGCTATATATTTATAGGTTTAAGAAATGTAATTGTGAGCAAGTTTCATCAGTTGGATTAACATGAATTCTTATGGGGAAAATGGCTTCCGTTTCATTTTTTTTTTTGTTGGACATTTAGGAACACGTTGCCACCAAAAATCGAGGTAGCATTTTATTGTTGTATTTGCCGTGACACTTAGTAGAGATGGGTTATGTTTAGCTGCCATTTAAACTGTGCAACATGTAACACTTGCCAATGCAAATGTGCCGGGCAGGTGACAGGAGATGAGCAGCCCAAAGCCAGCACCCAAATCAGTGGCATCAGGTTTCACCTCCATTGTGTTCCTGACCCGCCAGCACAGCTGCACCAATCGCTCGCTGTCAATCATTTCCTCAAAAGTCAGCATTCCCAGAAAATCACTGGTTGGTTTGGCGAGAGAGCGGCAAACGCTTGCTGTTATCTGCCAGATATGTAAAAAGAGTGCAGCCCGGCACACTTTCATTGTGTGTTACTGTCAGCGTGTGTTTGCTCTCTGCTGCAAACACCTCGGCAATAAAAACATTCAAAAGGAGAACTCACCGCTGCCAGCCTCTGCTGCCTGATGTTTGACTAGTTGTCTCGTTGACACAAAGTCTGGCTGCGGGCCGTGCGTTGGTCCCGCGGCCGTTATTTGGCTGAAGGCTGCTGCTGAGGGGTCGCAGGTCGGCGGCTGAGCGGAAGCTTGGATGCTCTTGCAAAAACAGAACGAGCAAAATGTTAAAAAGTATTTATTTAGATTTTTTTTATTTGCTCACCTGAACAAAAATTAATAGAATGAGAAATGCACTGGCAAAGACGATAAGGCTGCGGTCTCAAACTTGCGGTCCGAACGCCATTTGCGGCCCAAAGGCCCATATTTTGTGGCCCTCTACTTAACTCAAGAGTTTAGTGCAATTAAACCCGCTCACTCTAGGCAGCTAATAGTTCAATATTTTATGGCAATTTTTAATCCCAATGGACCGCAAGTGTCAAACTCAAGGCCCGGGGGCCTGCCACATTTTTTTTTGTGGTCCACCACATTATTCTATGTGGTTCGCCACATCATTTTGTGTTGTCTGCCACATCATTTTATGTGGTCTGCCACATCATTTTGTGTTGTCTGCCACATCATTTTGTGTTGTCTGCCACATCATTTTATGTGGTCTGCCACTTCATTTTATGTCGCCCGCCACATCTTTTAGTGTGGTCTGCCACTTCATTTTATGTTGTCTGCTACTTTATTTTATGTGGTCCGCCACATTACTTTATGTGGTCCGCCACTTCATTTTATGTCGCCCGCCACATCTTTTAGTGTGGTCTGCCACTTCATTTTATGTTGTCTGCTACTTTATTTTATGTGGTCCGCCACATTATTTCATGTGGTCCGCAACTTCATTTTATGTCGCCCGCCACATCATTTTGTGTGGTCTGCCACTTCATTTTATGGGGTCTGCCACTTAATTTTATGTAGTCCGCCGCATCTTTTTATGGGGTCTGCCACCTCATTTTATGTAGTCCACCACTTCTTTTTATGTGGTCTACCACTTCTTTTTATGTGGTCTACCACTTAATTTTATGGGGTCTGACACTTCATTTCAAGTAGTACACCACTTAATTTTACGGGGTCTGCCACTTCATTTTATGTAGTCCGCCATATTCTTTTATGTGGCCCGCCACGACATTTATGTGGCAGACCACCTTATTTTATGTGGCCCGCCACATTATTTTATGTCACCCACCACGTCGTTTTATGTGGTCGGCCATGTAATTTTTTATGGTCCCCCACATTATTTTCGTGGCCCACCGCATCATTTTATGAGGTCCGCCACAAGATTTTATGTCGCCCGCCATGTGTTATGTGATGTGCCACATAATTTTTTATTGACCACCAAATTATTTAAATGTGGCCCACCACATTGTTTTATGAGGTCTGCCACATTTTTTTATGGTCCACCACATTACTTATTGTGGTCCGACACATCAATTTATGTGGCCTGCCACATTGTTTTATGAGGTCTGACACATTTTTTTATGGTACGCCACATTATTTTTTGTAGTGCAACACATCGTTTTACGTGGCCTGCCACATTTTTTTACGTGGTCCGCCACATTTTTTTTTATGGTTCACCACATTTTTTTTGTGGGCCACCTCTTCATTTTAGGTGGCCTGCAACTTCATGTATGTGGCCTGCGAAAAGCCGGAAATGATAAAACATTTCTGGCTAAATTAGTTTGTTCTTTCAATTTGAAAGAAACTTGTACTGCATGCATTTGCATATGTTCCACACTTGAATAATATCTGATCATGCAAAAAAGATGTCACAAGCATTTTTTTTAATCAGAAAGAAATCCTTAATCATCTGCTTGTCACCTTGACTCTAAGTTATCCATCAACCTGTTACTAAAAAATTAAATAGTCAAATACTAAGGCAAATTGTGGAACAAGGCTATTATATGTTTATATCCACATGTATATATTTACATACGGCCCCATGAGGGCTGCCATAATTGTAAATTGGCCCTCAATAAAAACGAGTTTGACATCCTTGCACGAGTCAATGAATCCAATAACGGTGCAAACAAAAAAATTACAGCACAACAAACACACAAAGAGATGTACTTTCCGTTCCGTAAGATCCAACAAAAACGAATGAAACCGACACAATTTTTCAAATAAGAAATCATGTGAATCTAATAATTTCCTTCCAGACACCAAACATATGAACACAAAAGACATATTATAGAGAAAAAATACAGATTTACATGCAGGAAACAATGTGAAAAAATATCGTCCCTTACCATATCGCGCTTGGAAGTTTGCGGCTTCACTCTATGGTGGATTTTTAAAGCACACCCTACATATTTTTAGTAGTGTTGTCAAATAATTATTTCTTTAAAATCAGATTAATCCCATTTGGGATTTTTGATTCATCGCGATCAATTGCAGTAACTTACTTGCTTGCATAATTTAAATTAACTGTACCCCGGTAGTTTGACACCAAACTAGTGTTGTCCCAATACCAATATTTTGGTACCGGTACCAAAATGTGTTTTGGTACTTTTCTATACTTTTTCAAATAAAGGGGACCACAAAAAATTGCATTATTGGCTTTATTTTAACAAAAAATCTTACGATACATTAAACATATGTTTCATATTGCAAATTTGTCCTTATATAAAATAGTGAACATACAAGACAACTTTTCTTTTAGTAGTAAGTAAGCAAACAAAGACTCCTAATTTAGTCTGCTGACATATGCAGTAACATATTGTGTCATTTTCCATTCTATTAATTTGTCAAAAATACTAAGGACAAGTGTTAGAAAATGAAGTATTCATCTACTTTTTCATTAACTGTTAATATCTGCTTACCTTCTGTTTTAACATGTTCTATATACACTTATGTTAAAATGTAATAATCACTTATTCTTCTGTTGTTTGGATACTTTACATTAGTTTTGGATGGTGCCACAAATTTGGGTATCGATCCAATACCAAGTAGTTACAGGATTATACATTGGTCATATTCATAGTTCTCATGTGTCCAGGGACATATTTCCTGTGTTTATAAACATAATATGAAATGTAAAAAAAACGAAAAAAGATTTTGTGATGCTGAAAAATATCGATGTAATCATAGTAGTATCAACTAGATACGCTCCTGTACTTGGTATCATTACAGTGGATGTCAGTCACTTTTTAGAGGCAGTATAGTAGCGAATATGATTCATTAGTATCGTGGTACTATACGAGTACCGGTGTACCGTACAACCCTACACCAAACACTTGAATACTAATCTGTGTTTATTAATGATTAATGCAAACATGTTTAGTGATTTATTGCATGAGGTAATGCAGTTTATTTGACAGCCCTAATGTTTTGCCTAAATTGAGCATTTTCAAGCATGAAATTGGCTGCATTAATTAAAAATATCAATACTACAGTAGCATTAGTCACCAGAGTCATACCAAATATGAGTCATACCAAAGACTATACAAATGGGACCCATTACCTCCCTGCTTGGCACTCAGCATCAAGGGTTGGAATTGGGGGTTAAATCACCAAAAATGATTCCCGGGCGCGGCACCGCTGCTGCCCACTGCTCCCCTCACCTCCCAGGGGGTGAACAAGGGGATGGGTCAAATGCAGAGGACAAATTTCACCACACCTAGTGTGTGTGACAATCATTGGTACTTTAACTTAACTGGATGAAAATAAAACTATTGAAGGGCGCTGTTCAGTATCGCAGTCATCGATTGGCTCAGCCTTAGCGAGCATCCAGTCCCGCCTTCACGAGTGTAAAGGTGACTATGTGGGTGTTATTTCATGTCTAGATGTTTCTGATAATAATAAAAATCTTTTTCAGAAGTTTTTTTTCTCTAGTTAAGAAAATATTCAACGTGTAATCAATAATTCATATACCACCTGGAACCAATTACCTGTGATAAACAAGGGTTTACTATACATATGACGAATGAAAAGTGTAAAAAACGGCGGGTTGCAAAGAGGCCACATTCCTACTTTGCCTCGAGTTTGTTCTTGAATTCAATAGTGTTTCTCACCTTCTTCGTCAAAGTGCTTTCAGACGCAACTTTCTTTCGGCCCCACGATGGATTATTTTGCAGTCGTACTCAGTTAAAAAGAAGTACAGAGACTGAATCACCAATAAGTGGGATTTTTGTTTTTGGCACTGGATTCCACGGAATGATAGGAGGGCAAGCGGACTGGTTTGTTAGGCGCAATGTTTGACTCCTGTGCGCAGATTACGCGCTGTGCGTAGGACCTCAAAATGTATGCCCCATGTTGCGTGAAGAAGCACACGTAAAACGTAATGAGCGCTTCATATGAAATGTTACTGCAAACATATTCTTAGCTCCCTTCCTGCTCCGTCACTGATAACATTATAGCAAATTCCCCTTGACATTCTTAGTGTCCCCCATGGTCAGGGGTCGGCAACCCAAAATGTTGAAAAAGCCATATTGGACCAAAAATACACAAAAAAATATAAGTGATATAATGAAGTCAACACATGATACAAGTGTCTATATTAGCTATATGAGCCTACTATCAAAATGACTATGTGTCGCAGGCTGACACAAAACTTTGTTGACATAATTGTTGAAATGTAATATTTATTCTACCCATTTTTACAACATTGGAAAGCATTAGTAAAACGCAGGCTTGTCAGAGGGTGTGATAACTCCTCTAAATTACTGACTTAGAATGGCCAAATGTATAAATGCGTGTGTCCAAGTTAAAGGAAACGGCAGGCTGTCTTCTTATAATGGATTTATTACAATCTTTGCAAGCTGGGTTACGTTTGCTGTGGTCTGGAACAGCATGGCACACAAACCACTATCAGAAATGCAGCCAATATTACATACAAATAATGTGTCATGAGACGTGCAAATATAAATTAAATACACAAAGGACATAAGTAAAGGAAATTAAATGAGCTTAAATATACCTACAAGTGAGGCATAATGATGCAATATGTACATACAGCTAGCCTAAATAGCATGTTAGCATCGATTAGCTTGCAGTCATGCACTGACCAGACATGCTTGATAAGCACTCCACACAAGTGAATAACATCAACAAAGCTCACCGTTGTGCATTCACACACAGCATAAAATGTTTGATGGACAAAATGAGACAAAGAAGGAGTGGCATAAAATATGTCTTTCTCTGGCATCGTTGGATACAAACTACGGTGAGTTCAAGGACCACGAAAATTAGTAGGACAAACCGGCGCTCGCCAAATACTCTCATCAGAGAATCATGTAAATTATAAACAGTGGGATTTCTAACAATTAGAAAAACCATATTAAAACGAAAATATATTTTTGCCCCCGTCTTTTTCTATTTTCACAAATTTTTGAAAAGCTCCAAGGAGCCACTTAGGCGGCGCTAAAGAGCCACAGGTTGCAAACCCCTGCCCATGGTGCACAGCTTTAATGCTGATCGTTGGAGAATTTTCAAATGTACATTTTGATTCTTATTTTGCACAAAAACATTATTCATGTCCCGTAATTTTGTTTTAGTACAAAGCATTCATCAGAATACATTTTAACTTTGAGTCTAAAAGTATAAGAAGTCATTTCACGTAAATAAGAGATTGTAAAATGTTTGTAACGTGTTGTCTCCAAATAAAGTTATGCTTAGGGCCCAGACTTTAAACGGAATATGGATATTGGGGTAAAATGTTGGCAATTTTTTTTGGCCAAAACCGAATCTTCCCAGAAGTGGAGCATCGGGAAAAAACCGAGGTGCAACTGTTCTGTCCAAAATCTGTTTCCTATGGAACAATGTTGATAATGGAGATGCTCACATGAGGTTGACAAGGCCAACAGAATTGTGTCCAAGTGGTGTCATCAGCACTATTTGCATCCTCCTGCACACCTGCACCCCAGTGCGACGCCTCCTCTGCAGAAAAACCAAACATTTCCCAAGATCCTGAGCGTAACTCGAGTCTCGTATTGATTGACATGAACGCTTCCTCTTACCGCCGCTTACGGTGTTGTGCCTATGGTACTCCTCCAGGAACTCTAAGATCACGTCCAAATCAGACTGCGCGTCCTGGAAAGAAGATTTCAAAATTTGGTCCGTTTTGAGGCGTCATTGTGAGATATTGTCAGCGAGCTTGTTCATTACCATGGCTGAGTCTGAATGGGCCGACAAATATGCCAAGCAGACGTTGAGGGGCTGTTATTATACCTCCCCCGGAGAGTGAGGTTTCGCAGACAGTTTCTGAGCCAGGCGGTAACAATGGGCTCCATGCCGCAACAGCAGCACCAGTGCAGCGCAACCATTGACAAAGCCCCCCGGGCGCTGACCACATCCTCCCCTCTGGGCGAGATAAGGCCGGGCCTGCAGGCCGCCCCTCTCTCGCAGGAAAAACACACTTGCTGCCATATTTTTCCTCACAGGAAGTGGCGTCATTTGAAGTTCTGTAGCAACTGTTTCATAACCGTTGGTGGTGTTGCTAGCAAGGTCGAATTTGATGATACGAGACACGGCAGAGGGTTGTGCTTTTCGCAAACTGGTTTTCATGAAGTCGGTAAACACGACAGTGAGAAGTGCATGATTGACAGCAGGGCCGCAGATCACACCTAGCAGGCTCAAGACATGGAAACAACGTTGAATTAGGTTCTGACGTGGAGCAACTCAAACCTAACGTCGAAACAACAAGCTCGTTGACAACGTTTAATCAATGTTGGGTTCTGACGTTGATTATCCATGGAATTTTAGTCATTTCTCAACTGATAATCTACAACACAAATAAAGTTCAAGTTAAAGTGCCAATGATTGTCACACACACTAGGTGCGGTGAAATGATCCTCTGCATTTGACCCATCCCCACAGGGGAGCAGTGAGCAGCAGCGGTGGCCGCGCCCAGGAATCATTTGGCGATTTAACCACCAATTCCAACCCTTGATGCTGAGTGCCAAGCAGGGAGGTAATGGGTCCCATTTTTCTACTCTTTGGTATGACTCGGCCGGGGTTTGAACTCACGACCTACCCATCTCAGGGCGGACACTCTTAATACAGTGGTTCTTAACCTGAGTTCGATCGTACCCTCAGGGTTCGGTGAGTCGGGATCAGGGGTTCGGCGGAGGTCAAAACACACCCGACTCATCGTGTAAATAAAAACTTCTCCCTATCGGCGTATTACGGATACGGAAACAGCAGAAGTCAGACTGATTTGCAGGTGTGTAATTTGTTGTGAGTTTATGCACTGTGTTGGTTTTGTTCTTTGAACAAGGTGATGTTCATGCATGGTTAATTTTATGCACCAGTAAAAAAAAACATGGTAACACTTTAGTATGGGGAACATATTCACCATTAATTAGTTGCTTATTAGAATGCAAATTAGTAACATATTGGCTCTTAACCAGTCATTATTAAGTACTTATTAATGCCTTATTCGGCATGGCCTTATTATAACCCTAACCCTCTAACCCTGGCCCTAACCCTCTAAACCTAACCCTAATCAAATAAATCTAAATGAAGTCTTTGTTACTTAGAATATGTTCCCCTAGTGTCCAAAAAACTCTAAATTAAGTCTTTTTTACTTAGAATATGTTCCCCATACTAAAGTGTTACCAAAAACATATAACTTTGTCTTGAATTTGAATTTTTTTTTTTTTTTTTTTTCACTAAAGAAGGGTTCGGTGAATGCGCTTATGAAGCTTGTGGGGTTCGGTACCTCCAACAAGGTTAAGAACCACTGCTCTAATACAACGTTGAAACAACATGCTTTTTGACAACGTTTATTCAATGTCAGGTTGTGACGTTTATTCGACCATTGAATTTTAGTCTTTTTTCAACCAATATTCTCCAACACAATGACAACGTTGAAACAACATGCTATTTGACAATGTTTATTCAATGTCAGGTTGTGATGTTGATTTGACCTTTAAAATTTGGTCATTTCCCAAACGAACAACATGGATCCATTGTTGGGTGGATCCATTGTTGGGACATCAATGTTGTCTCCATCTACAAAGATAACTATTTTGCAACGTTGTTTCAAAGTCAGGACATGTATGTACAGTATAATCAACGTTGTATCAATTGACACGCTGTGCGTCGGACTCCACGATCCGCATGAAGAAGCGTACGTAAAATGTCAATTAATGAATGACGGCGAACTTTATATGAAATCTCATCACAAACGTATTCCTAGCCCCTTACTACTCCGTCACTGATAAGAATATACTGTAATGGCACATTTCTCTCCATTTGTTTTCACTTCCCCCCATGGCACGCTGCGTCAGTGCTGGTCTCGTAAGACAGTCATAAAGGCTTCGGCTCCAGGTCAAAGTTGTCTCTGCTCTGTATTAAATGTATACATTTTCATTTTAAATGTATTTTTTAAAAAGTGTTATTTTGCAATGAAAACATAAATTATTGAAAAATGTATTTGCCATGAATTTGTTTTAGTACAAAACATGCATCAAATTACTTATGTTTGATTAAAAAAGTATAACAACCATTTCACATACATGAAAAAAAAGTGTTACATGACCCTCAATATAAATAATTGATGAAACAATTAAGTAATTATTTAACGATGTATTTATTTAATTAATTTGTTCCATTTGACTCTCAATATGATTAGTTAACACATTGAAGATATTATTTCAAGATATATCTATTTATTTAATGTTGTCCCATATAATTCATTAATGAGACATTTAAATAATTACTCACAAATATATTTATTTAGTCTTATTTAACCCTCCATACATTTTCTTGTCATCAATCTCTCAAAATAAACGTATATTTCTGTCTTTTCTCAACTCTAAAATCTGATAAAACACATATTGAACTACTCAAAATGCGTATTAGCCCATTTCAGGCATTTTTATTTCATTTTTGTTTAAGATCCTTATGACGAAGATGATTCGTTAGAGTAACAGAGCTGAAAGTGACAGGAATGAGTTATTAGACGATCCATGACATATACTCATTATGCTAAAGGCATGTTGGCACTAAACATAAACAGATAACATTAGAAAAACATATCAGGTAACAACACTGTGTTGAGATGTTAACCCTCAGTCATTGAAATATACAAAAAATAAAGAAGTGAACTTACTTTTGGGCTGCACAGGATGTGAATGATGCAACTTCCTGTGGACCATGTGACGCGTTGATTAACAGGACTGAGTTAAAACCCAGGGACATGACTAAAGTGTGAATTTCAGCTGCTTCTTGTTTTTCTTTTTTCTTTTTTAGAAAATAAACTTAAAGTACAGTTGTGAAAACAGTAACATAAATATGTAGGGGTGTTCAGATCCGATATTGATATTGTTCTGATATCATAAAAAAACAAAAACAAGTATCGGGTGGTATCAGCTTTTATGTAAGATGACTAATATCAGCTCTGATACAAGCAGTCCTGCAGAATGTTTACTTGTGTAAAGCTGGACAGCCAGTTAACATCTAAATATCTTCCAATAAGCACACAAGGTTGTTGTTTTTTTTCTTCTATTTTAGTCAAGTCATTTACAAAAGGTAAACATGGTAGGCTATAATTTACTAGAAGCCAGCAGCTACACAAGAGCTGAGCACATAATAGCACACAAGCTAGACATACTGTATGTAATAAGTGTCCTTCATTGATCAATATTGCAGTCTAAAACAGCACATTTGTCAATATAAACAAGTATCAAATTATTATAGTTGCAAATTACTTACACATACAAAGTCTCCAAGGCAGAAGTGTATTAGAAAGTATTTAGTAACAAACGTGTCTGCATCATTCAACTTACTGCGTCATGAGCTTAACTTAACTAACTTAACTAGATGTCGCCAAAAAACAAAAAAACACTCCACTTCCAAAGCATAAATCCGTCATAAGGTTAGTGTTTTTCATAACTACAATTGTTTCGCATGTTCCGTTCTATGATTTGTGCTGATATCATATTGGATTAATATACAATACTCAAGTTAATATCGGTATTGTATCGGAAGTGAAAATGTTGTATCAGGACACCCATAATTATTGGCATACTAAATAACATATTGAGAAAATTGATTCGGACTCAAATCATGAGTAAGATACTCATTCCTAATAGACATTAGAAAGTATTCAGTAACAATTGTGTTCGCATCATTCAATTTACTGCGTCATTATGAGGTTAACGTCCTTAATTATTGTGGCCACTAGGTGTCGCCAAAACAAATTACGACTCCACTTTAACTTAAATGATAAATGATAAATGGGTTATATTTGTATAGCGCTTTTCTACCTTCAAGGTACTCAAAGCGCTTTGACACTATTTCCACATTCACATTCGCATACTGATGGCGGGAGCTGCCATGCAAGGCGCTAACCAGCAGCCATCAGGAGCAAGGGTGAAGTGTCTTGCCCAAGGACACAACGGACATGACTAGGATGGTAGAAGGTGGGGATTGAACCCCAGTAACCAGCAACCCTCCGATTGCTGGCACGGCCACTCTACCAACTTCGCCACGAACTTAAAGACAACATAAGTCCATTCCAGACGGTTAATGATAAATACCGTATTTGCCGGACTATAAGGCGCACTTAAAATCCTTTTATTTCCTCAAAACTTGACAGTGCACCTTATAACCCGGTGCACCTAATGTATGGAATAATTCTGGTTTTGCTTACCGACATTGAAGCAATTTTATGTGGTATATGGTATAATGATAAGTGTGACCAGTAGATGGCAGTCGAACATAAGAGATACATGTAGACTACACTATGATGGCAGTACGACTCAAGTAAACAGCACCAACATTTTATATGTTCCATTGAAAATACAGAACGATACACACGGTGCTCAAAAATCTATCAAAATATTTTAGCACGACTTCGGTAAACTATGAAGCCGCACCACTTGATGGATTGTCGGCGCATTAAACATACGAGTATTATTATGGTGTGTATAAGGTAAGACATGTTATCTGGAGTTTTGTTTCGCAATATTATGCAAAAGCAACTTTTCTTACCTTCTGGTAAATGCTGATATGTATTTGGGATCTGCATAAATCCTGAAAAATTGCGCGAGTCCGCCTTTGTAGTCCATGTGTCGGCACACGGACTACAAAGGCCTATAATCCGGTGCGCCTTATATATGAAAAAAGATAGAAAATAGACCATTCATCTGCAGTGCGCCCTATGGTCCGGAAAATACGGTAGATTAGTGTTTTTCCTACCTGCTGTTGTTCTCTAAATTACTAATTTCACTTGATCAAACCTTTTCTAACATTCAACACTCCAAAATAATAGGGTATTTTGTATAATAGTATAATAATAGGGTATTTTGTATTGCCAATTCTCAAGGCTCCAATATCATTGCCGTATTAGGAGTGCAAAAGTTGGATAAATACGTCCACAAAATTTTACAATTTTTGAAGGATTTAAATGATTTCAAGGTCAAATCCAATTTGAGGTGTTTAATGTCATTTTAGTTGTTATTTGCAGTTATTTCTACTAAAAATGCAGTCTGATCCATTTGCATGACACTTTGCTTCAATAGAAAAAATATTTTACATTTATTTTTCACTAATCTTTTTGGTGAAATGTATCGACTGAAAAGTCTTTCAGCAATGCGAGTTGAAGCTTGCAGCCTGCTCGTAGTCCTGCTCCTGGTATGGCGCGTACCAGTTCTGCCAGTCCGGCGCCGCAGAGCCGCAGTAGCTTCGTCTGGCCGGGCTCGGCTGCCGGTTCCTGTGCGCCTGTCCCGAGCCCAGCCGGTGCAGGATGTCCGGGTTGAACTGGTATGTGAGCTTGCGGCGGACCTTGATTATCTCGCCCGTGTGCCGGTAATTGCGCAGGGCCCGCGCCATCTTCTGATAGGTCATGGCCTTGCGGTTGCCCTTGCGTTGGCCCCAGGACTCGGCCAGCCTTTCTTTGTTCTTGGAGATGAAGTGGAAGGTTCCGCTGGTGCTGTCGCTCCACTGGATGGAGTCGCCCATGTCGGGATCGTTGAGGGCCTCGTGGAGGTACTCGTAAAGTCGGAGCTTCTTGCGACCTGAGCATAATCCTGCGTTAGAGGCGAAACAATCACATAGACTAAAGACATGGGGGGTATTCCAGGTAAGAGCTTCCACAAACTCTGAGTCTAAACCTGAAGTTTGGGCTGCTTTACCCGAAGATGGGAAACTCTGAATGTTGGGTTGCAGAACAGCTAATCTGACTTAGTTCAATCAATCCCGAGTATGTTGACTCTGAGTTAACTGGGGACAGTTGGAACTAAAGGTCTTGATGCCTGTTTATGAACACGTTATGAAGTATGAAAACTTTTTTAGAAAGCAATACAGTCAAATAATATTGGACTGAAGTGACAGAAAATTATTGGTTACGTTTCTTTTCAAAGTGATTCAATGTAATACTTTGATATTGACATCCTTGCATACAATATTAGATTAGTGAAGTGTGAAGTGAATTATATTTATATAGCGCTTTTTCTCTAGTGACTCAAAGCGCTTTACATAGTGAAACCCAATATCTAAGTTACATTTAAACCAGTGTGGGTGGTACTGGGAGCAGGTGGGTAAAGTGTCTTGCCCAAGGACACAACGGCAGTGACTAGGATGGCGGAAGCGGGGATCGAACCTGGAACCCTCAAGTTGCTGGCACGGCCACTCGACCAACCGAGCTATACAGCCAAGATTACCCCAAGATAGTTACAGCACGGTGGACCAGGGGTTAGTACATGTGCCTCACAATACGAAGGTCTTGAGTTCAATCCTGGGCTCGGGATCTTTCTGTGTGGAGTTTGCATGTTCTCCCCGTGACTGCGTGGGTTCCCTCTGGGTACTCCAGCTTCCTCCCACCTCCAAAGACATGCACCTGGGGATAGGTTGATTGGCAACACTAAATTGGCCCTAGTTTGTGAATGTTGTCTGTCTTTGGCTATTCTGTTGGCTCTGTGATGAGATAAGAATAATAATAATAATGGATGGCGACTTGTCCAGGGTGTACCCCGCCTTCCGCCCGAATGCAGCTGAGATAGGCTCCAGCACCCCCCGCGACCCCGAAAGGAACAAGCGGTAGAAAAATGGATGGATGGATGGAGTTACACATATGATAATAAAGTACATGCTGTACTGTTTACATGTTAAAGTACCCTTTATTAAGCTGAAATCGACCCCAAACGACATTTTAGTGATTCAAAATATTTTTTTGATATTGACACATCTCATCTGTACATCTCCTAAGGTTATTCTAGTAATTTATTTACAGATAAGATGTGTCAATATCAAAATATTACTTGGAATCCCTTTTTGGCAGCCAAGAGTACCAACGAGGCAGCTTCAACACGAGGCGGTAATCAATTTTTGGCAGGTGCCCCCCTGAACATTTTTTATGTTTTTCTGCAGCCGGGTCTACAAATGAGCACACATGTCATGGAAAAAAAAACAGTTTGTTCAAGAAAACGTGCCAGCAAGCAGGTTAGATTCACAGATTAAGTTACCAAGGTAACTGACTCTGAATTTGACTTACAATGTATCCGGAAAGTATTGACAGTGCTTCACTTTTTCCACATTTTGTTATGTTACAGCCTTATTCTAAAATGGAATACATTCATTTTTGTCCTCAAAATTCTACACATTTTACAATCTCTAAATGTGCAAAAAGCTCCCAAAATATATTTTCACATTGTAATTATGGGGTATTGTGTGTGGAATTTTGAGGAACATAACAAAATGTGTAAAAAGCGCAATGCTGTGAATACTTTCCGGCATACTGTAACTGTCTTTTGTGGAACAGAAACCCTGAATTTCTCCCATCTCAGAGTTTACATACTCAGACTTTTCCCCTAACTTGTTTCTGGAATACCCCCGATCTTGATTCAGAAGCATAGCCCCCAAAATAACTAGAGCTTAGCTAGAGTTGGTTTCCTAGAAGCTTCATGCCTTTCAGTCCAGTACCTTTGTTATTCCTTTGCGACGGAAGTTGGGAGTAGACGTGAGCAGGTTCAGTTTGCACCGAGTCCTCTAAGGAGGCTTCAGGGATCATCTGAGACCACGTCTGCTGCTGCAAAAGAAATCATTCTAGTCTGCACCATATTTCACCATATTGACATCACATGGACAAAGATAAGACCTTCTGGAGGAATGTTCTGTGGTCAGATGAAACATAAATTGAGTTGTTTGGCCACAATACCGAGCAATATGTTTGGAGGAGAAAAGGTGAGGCCTTCAATCCTAGGAACACTATTCCTACCATCAAGCCTGGTGGTGGTAGTAATATGCTTTGGGCCTGTTTTGCTGCCAATGGAACTGGTGCTTTAAATGGGACAATGAAAAAGTAGGTTTACCTACAAACTCATCAGTCCGGAGGTTGGGCCTTGGGCGCAGTTGGGTGTTCCAACAGGACAATGACCCCAAACACACGTCAAAAGTGGTAAAGGAATGGCTAAATCAGGCTAGAATTAACATTTTAGAATGGCCTTCCCAAAGTCCTGACTTAAACATGTAGACAATACTGAAGAAACAAATCTAAAACCAACAAATTGAGCTTAACTGCACCAATTTTGTCAAGATGAGTGGTCAAAAATTCCACCAGAAGCTTGTGGATGGCTACCAAAAGTGCCTTATTGCAGTGAAACGTGCCAAGGGACATGTAACCAAATATTAACATTGCTGTATGTATACTTTTGACCCAGCAGATTTGGTCACATTTTTAGTAGACCCATAATAAATTCATAAAAGAACCAAACTTCATGAATGTTTTTGGTGACAAACAAGTATGTGCTCCAATCACTATCACAAAAAAATAAGAGTTGTAGAAATAATTGGAAACTCAAGACAGCCATGACATTATTTTCTTTACAAGTGTATGTAAACTTTTGACCACGACTGTATATATTTATTTTCATTGGCCGGTCCGACTCACCCCTTGTAGGCTGGTGTCACTCCAGTCATACATGGGTGCTGGGACGTCAGAGTGGGGGCTGACCAGGCAGTAGGAGATCTGGCACTGCAGAGACGGCTGCTGGGGACCCACAGTCTCGTAGTATGCGTACTCTGAGAAGACACCATACTCATGTACTCATTCACACAAGTGTTTCACTTAAATGTTTCCCCAGTCGCCAGAATTTTAACATGAAAATAACAGTGGTACTTTTTTTTTCATTTACAGTAACGCTCTGTAAAATCAACGATCGTAGATTTTACATTAAAAATAAAAAGCGGCATCCCTGTCACCAACATACTCCCGTAAGATTTATTGTGGTTGGTACTTTTATCGTAAATATCTGGCAAATGAGCTCCATTCTCTTCCTTTGTAAAGGATACGGTCATTGTTTTATTGTGCAATACTGTTAAAATTCTGGCGACTGAGCTGCCTTTTTTTTTTTTACAGCAAAATCTATGATTTTCTTTTACAGTGTATTACTGTAAATTAAAAACGGTACTCCTTTTATTTCATACTGTAAAATTCTGGTGACTGAGCTCCCAGTTTTTTACTGTAAAATCTACTGTTGTTGTTTTTACAGTGCATTACTGTAAACGGAAGGAAATTGTACCACTTTGATATTCATGGTAAAATTCTGGCCACTGAGCTCCCAGTTTTTTTTTTCCCCGTAAAATATATGGTTGTTGTTTTTACAGTGTAATACTGTAAATTAAAAACAGTACTACTTTTATTTTATACGGTAAAACTCTGGCGACTGAGCTCCCAGTTTTTTACTGTATAATCTACTGTTGTTGTTTTTACAGTGCATTACTGTAAACGGAAGGAAATTGTACCATTTTGATATTCACGCTAATATTCTGGCCACTGAGCTCCCAAGTTTGTTTTTTTTACCATAAAATATATGGTTGTTGTTTTTTCACTGCATTATTGTAAATTTAAAAATAGTACCACTTTTATATTTGCGGTAAAATTCTGGCGACTGAGCTCCCGTTTTTTTTTTACTGTAAAATGTACGGTCACTGATTTGACAGTGCATTACTAAAAATTTAAAAACGGTACCCCTCGCGAACCCAAAAAGGGACAAGCGGTAGAAAACGGATGGATGGATGGATGGTACCACTGTTATTTTTACTGTAAAATCTACTGTTGTTGTTTTTACAGTGCATTACTGTAAACGGAAGGAAATTGTACCACTTTGATATTCATGGTAAAATTCTGGCCACTGAGCTCCCAGTTTTTTTTTTTTACCGTAAAATATACGGTGGTTGTTTTTACAGTGTAATACTGTAAATTAAAAACGGTACTACTTTTATTTTATACGGTAAAGCTCTGGCGACTGAGCTCCCAGTTTTTTACTGTAAAATCTACTGTTGTTGTTTTTACAGTGCATTACTGTAAACGGAAGGAAATTGTACCACTTCGATAGTCATGGTAAAATTCTGGCCACTGAGCTCCCAAGTTGTTTTTTTAACCGTAAAATATATGGTTGTTGTTTTTTCAGTGCATTATTGTAAATTTAAAAATAGTACCACTTTTATATTTGCGGTAAAATTCTGGCGACTGAGCTCCCGTTTTTTTTTTACTGTAAAATGTACAGTCACTGATTGGACAGTGCATTACTAAAAATTGAAAAACGTTACCCCCGCGACCCCAAAAAGGGACAAGCGGTAGAAAATGGATGGATGGTACCACTGTTATTTTTACTGTAAAATCTACGGTTGTTGTGTTTACATTGCATTACTGTAAATTGATTTTTTTTTAACCACTTTTACGGTACAATTCTGGCGACTGAGCTCCCAGTTTTTTTAACTGTAAAATCTACGTTTTTTTTTGTGTATACGGTGCATTACTGTAAATGGCAAAAAAACAGTATCACTTACATTTTTACAGTAAAATTCTGGCCACTGAGCTCCCAATTTGTTTACCGTATAATCTACTTACACTGATTTGACAGTGCATTACTATAAATTAAAATCTGTACCACTGTTTTTTTTCACCGTAAAACTCTGGCGTATGAACTGTCAGTATTTTACTGTAACATCTACAGGCAATTTTTTCACAGTGCATTACTGTAAATTGTAAAATAGTACCACTGTTTTTTTGTACGGTAAAATTGTGTTGACTGAGCTGCCTGCAGGGCTCGAATTTAACCATGGCAAAAGCCGCGACCGCCCTCGTCATTTGCTGTAATGCCCTAAAAAATTTACCAACATAACATGCCGTGACCGACCTTGACTTTTTACTCGTTAATGGACGAGGGATGTTAACGTAAACGGTATAATGATAATTTGCGATAAAATTCCCGACGGTTAGTATTAAGTCTAATTTTTTATTTACCGAAACCCCGTCATTTATCAATGCATTTTAGGCAACGCGAAGTCAGGCGCATGCACACTAGCTGTGTTTGGCTTGATAATCATGGCAGACAAGCTACACGGACTTTCCTCCGGAGATTTCCCTAACGGAGCCAAGCGCATGGTTTAACGTCATTTTCCCTCGCTTTCCGGCGTGCGTTTAAGAGCGCACTGCTTTGTTTAGATGAAGACAGGTGTGAACAGTATTGGAGACAGACGCACTTGTCCCCACACTAAAAGTATACAGCGAAGGAGAAAACTATTTGATGTTGCTTTTATTTTCTCAATACAGCGTCCATCAGCTGCTGTGACTGAGAGTTCATGAGGTGAGGAAACATGCAGCAGGCGATGTGATCATGAAAAAAAGCTGACAAGTTTATATTAATAATGAATTAAAAAAAACATTATATATACAGGTATATATATATATATATATATATATATACATATACATATATATATATATATATATATATATATATATATATATATATATATATATATATATATATATATATATATATATATATATATATATATATATATATATATATATATATATATATATATACACTACCGTTCAAAAGTTTGGGGTCACCCAAACAATTTTGTGGAATAGCCTTCATTTCTAAGAACAAGAATAGACTGTCGAGTTTCAGATGAAAGTTCTCTTTTTCTGGCCATTTTGAGCGTTTAATTAACCCCACAAATGTGATGCTCCAGAAACTCAATCTGCTCAAAGGAAGGTCAGTTTTGTAGCTTCTGTAACGAGCTAAACTGTTTTCAGATGTGTGAACATGATTGCACAAGGGTTTTCTAATCATCAATTAGCCTTCTGAGCTAATGAGCAAACACATTGTACCATTAGAACACTGGAGTGATAGTTGCTGGAAATGGGCCTCTATACACCTATGTAGATATTGCACCAAAAACCAGACATTTGCAGCTAGAATAGTCATTTACCACATTAGCAATGTATAGAGTGTATTTCTTTAAAGTTAAGACTAGTTTAAAGTTATCTTCATTGAAAAGTACAGTGCTTTTCCTTCAAAAATAAGGACATTGCAATGTGACCCCAAACTTTTGAACGGTAGTGTATATATATATATATATATATATATATATATATATATATATATGTATAATGTATGCATGCATGCTTTGGAGCCCCTGCCTTGAAAGAAAATATTGCCTTGGTGTCCTACAATATGAGCCCTCCTTTAAAGCAACACTTGCCTTGACCTTAAAAAGTTAAAATTCAAGGCCTGTGCCTGTATTTTACTGTAAAACTCGATATTTTTTTTACAGTGTACAGTACCTGAGTCATAGTAGGACATATTGGAATGCTGCTGAAGGACGTCGATGGCGTCCTGGAAGTTTTGATTGATGTCGTTTTCCAAGCAGTTCTGCAATTGAAACAATCAGTGTCCTGATTCATAAACCGGATAATTTCGTCTCTCATGAAGTTACTAATGGCAACAACTCACCATCTTGTAGGACAGAGCGTGGCCCTCAAGTGAGGATGTTTCTGCCCTCATCGGTGGACGTTACCGCAGCTCGTGTGCGTGCGATCGATCTTTCTAGAGGTATGTACCGCACAAAATATTCCACTACCTGTCCACTCTTCCGCAAATAAATAGGCGGAGGCCGGTCAATTTAAATGTGTTAACGTCATAATGTAATTCGGCCCCTACACTTCTCTTTTTTTATGGTAATGGCACAGATCTAATAGATATCAAATCATTGCTTGCATGGTGTAGATCTACCAACTAGAAAAGAACCACACGCGCACACACACACACACACACACACAGGGAAAAACTGTACTGTATGTGGAATCTGAGCCTGCAGATTTATTGGAAGTCTTTGGCTGCAGTTTTCTGGTGGCAAAGTAAACTGGTGGAAATTTGCATGATAAAACCACAACAGAACAGGTGGAGAACAATGGTATTATTCATTCAAATACATTTAAAAAGGAAAAAATACAGACCTACTGTAACTAAACTAAATACGTATTATTTAAAAATAGCACAACAAACTGCATGAACAATAATTATTCATAAATTAAACTACATTTAAAAAGGAAAAATACTAACATACCATATCCAAAATGAATATATACTATTAAAAATAAACCAAAAAACAAAATAAGCAAGAATGACTGTTCAATAAACTGCATTTAGGAAGGAAATACATCTACATATTTTTAATACATATATATGAATTAAAAAAAGCATAATACAATTCAAGCAAGAATTATTATTTACTATATATAAAAAGTAAAAAATACAGACATAGCTAAAAAAAAATATATACATTTAAATAGCACAACAGTACAAGTAATAACTATTATTATTATAATACTATATTAAAAAATTAAAAAATCTAAAATAGATATTTATTATTTTAAACTACCTAAAAATTAGCATAAGCAAGTACGATTATATGCAAATTACAATAGAGAATAAGAAATACAGACACATCTAAAATAAATATATGCTATTTTAAAATAGCACAAAGATACAGCTTAAGCAAGAATGGTTATTAATAAACTACATTCAAAAAGGAAAAAATACAAATAGATTTAAATTAAAGATATATTATTTAAAAATAGCAATAAAGCTGTATAAGAAATAATGATTTATGAATTAAACTACATTTAAAAAGAAAAAATATGTACATTTTTAGAATGAATATATATTGTTTAAAAATAGCACAACAAATATTGTAAGCAACAAATGATGATTATTAAACTATGTGCAATATTTTTTGGAATGCAGATAGATTCAAAATAAATATATATTATTTAAAAATAGCCAAACAATACAGTATAAGCAAACTGATGATTAATGCATTTAAAAAAATACACACATATATAAAATACATATATACTATTTAAAAATAGCACAACAATGCAGTGAAAGCAAGAATCGTTATCAATTAAACATTTAAAAAGGCTATAATATAATATATATAATATAATATATTTTTAAATGCAGATACATCTAAAAGAAATATATATTATTTAAAAATAGCCCAACAATCCAGTACACACAAGAATGATAAATAATTAAACTACATTTTAAAAGGAGAAAATACATATCTATATTAAATATATATTATTTAAAAATAGCACAACAATAGAGTAAAAGCAAGAATGATTATCAATTAAATATTTACATAGAAAAAAAGACAGCCATATTTAAAATTAATATAATATTTTAAAATCTGAAAAAAATACAGTATAAGCAAGAATTATTATTATTATCAAACTGGGTTTAAAAAGAAAACTACAGACATATCTCAAATAAAAATATTTCATTTAAAACTAGCACAGAAATACAATATAAGCAAGAAAGAAAATTACTTAAAATAAATATATATGATCTACAAATACCACAAAAATGAAAAAACATTCAACTTCTACCATGTTGAAAATGACCTATGTTGTATTTTGATGTATTATGTCAACCACTTAATGTCCAATTGAGCGACAGGCAAGATAAAGCGTGCTTATAAAAGGTTAATGGTTAATAATCCGTGTCAAGCACAGCGTGTAAACAACCCGCAAAATAAACACACTTTTTTTTTTGTCCTTTTACGAGAAGTTCATTTATCTCAGGCCCGTCGTTTTAAATATCAACCGACTTGGTGCTGAAGTTCCCCTTTCAGCCGTGTTAAGCGTGCTGGCGGCCAAGCCTGTCCACAAAAAAAAAAAAAAAAGTGTGGCATTGGTGGAAGGAGGGAAGACCAGAGTAGAAATCCATAGGGTGACATCTGATATGATGTTTTTTCGATTTCCTTGCTCCGTTAAGAAAAACACCTTGTCACACTAAATTACCAGCTTTTGTTTTGTGGAACTGTGGTTGTGTTTGCAGGCCAGTGTGTGTTGTTGCGTGTGTGTTTCCTGCTGCTGCTGCGCACTCTGATAACACGCTTACCCACAAAACCTTTCTCTCCCACTTGGTCTGTCCTGCTTTCCATGAGGTGTTTGCCACTCCATAAATAAGAGACCGCAGGGTGTCAGGCTGCCAGTGAAGCGTGACAGTTTTGTGCAGGTGCTGCCGTTGTTTGTGTGCGTTGTTATCTTTTCTGCTAAAGCCCAGGGGTTGGTCACCAACCACCTCAAAAAAATTTCAAACTTCATAGACTGTTTTGTTATTTGTTTTGTGTATACAGTAATCCCACGTTTATGGCTGTTAATTGTTTCCAGCCATGACTGCGATTGATGAATTCCCGCAAAGTGGGAATTATTCAATATAAATCCACTAATTTCATAACTAGAGCATGAGAAAACATGTTTACTACCTTCTAAATAAAATGTTCAACATCATGAGAGACCTTTAACACTCTTTTAATCCAATATACTAATGCTTCCTGAGTCTTAGCCAATCAGTGGCCACAATACTGAAAAGTGCACTCTGATTCAATCAATCAGTCAATCAATCAATGTTTATTTATATAGCCCTAAATCACAAGTGTCTCAAAGGGCTGCACAAGCCACAACGACATCCTCGGTTCAGAGCCCACATAAGGGCAAGGAAAAACTCACAACCCAGTGGGATGTCAATGTGAATGACTATGAGAAACCTTGGAGAGGTGACCCCCCCGCCCCCCCTCCCCTCCTCTAGGGGAGACCGGATGCAATGGACGTCGAGTGGGTCTAGCATAATATTGTGAAAGTCCAGTCCATAGTGGATCTAACATAATAGTGAGAGTCCAGTCCATAGTGGGGCCAGCAGGAGACCATCCCGAGCGGAGACGGGTCAGCAGCGCAGAGATGTCCCCAACCGATGCACAGGCAAGCGGTCCACCCCGGGTCCCAACTTGGGATTGATTGATTTAGTGTTCTCTAGTGGCCAAGACTCATGTAGTATTTGATATTTAAAATTTATTTAGCCATTTTATGCTTGACAATGCTTAATTTAGGGAAAAAATGTTATAGAAGATGCTTTAAAAAAATAATGACAAATCTGCGATGTGGTGAAGATGCAATGTTTGAAGCGCGATGTAGCGCATGTTGGATGCAAATAAGTAAAAAATGTATGTAAAGATATGCAGTGATGGGCAGTAACAAGCTACATGTAGCTAAGCTACGTAGCTTAACTACTTATTCCAGTAGCCTGGCGATAGCCTAGCTAATTTTTTAACTAGTAGCTTTTCCTGTAGCTTAGCTACTTTTATGTAGCAAGGTACCTTACATCAAAGCTACAAGCTACAAAAAAAGGAAATGGACTGTGAATCCCGGCCAAAAAAGAATATGGAGAAAATACAATGATCTGGATAAATGAGAACATTCATACATACGGGAAAAAAATCCATGATGATTGGTTGGTGTTCGTATGATGTCACATGACAACGAGGGAGTCGGAGACAGAGGGATGATTCAAGCTGACGATTCAAAAAAAAAAAAACATACTCTAAAGTGGCAGAAGGATTTACCGCAGATTAGATTTTTCCTTTAGTGATGAAGATGACGTGCAGGAAACCCACAATAATGCGTGTCCTTGGACATATTTAGACAAATGTTTGCATTTAGAGAAAACAATGCCCAAAACATTAGTTTTTAGTTTTACTCTATAACCAAAATCATAACTGCTCCCCTTCACCTAATCAAATTTAGGAACACACATTAAGGTGAGATGAGTTCATGAAAAGTTTTACTACACATAACATTACCAACTGTTCTCAAACAACACACAACACACAAGGCTGGAGCCTATCTCAGCTGCATTCGGGCGGTAGGCGGGGTGCACCCTGGACAAGTCACCACCTCATCGTAGGGCCAACACAGATAGACAGACAACATTCACACTCACATTCACACACTAGGGCCAATTTTAGTGTTGCCAATCAACCTATCCCCAGGTGCATGTCTTTGGAGGTGGGAGGAAGCCGGAGTACCCAAAGGGGAACCCACGCAGTCACAGGGAGAACATGCAAACTCCACACAGAAAGATCCCGAACCCGGGATTGAACTCAGGACCTTCGTAATTATGAGTCACATGCACTAACCCCTGGTCCACCGTGCTGCCCATGAGTTCCCCAGCTAAATGACAGTCAATAGTAATGGACCCTTATTGGTCGTTTGTACACTCTCAGTTACATTAACATTGATTTTATACATTTTATTTTTACAACGTGCCATAAAAAAAGTGTGTTCAGCAAATGGCCCCCAGGCGATACTTTACCTTTGTGCTGAAATAATTAAAGCAGCTCCAAAAACATCATAAGACTGTAAAGCTTGAAGCTGAATACGCGGAAGGCCCCCGGGCCGGATGGTGTCTCCCCCTCCACTCTCAGACACTGTGCGGACCAGCTGGCTCCTGTCTTCACTGACATTTTTAACACCTCTCTGGAGCTATGCCGCGTGCCGTCCTGCTTTAAGACCTCTACCATTGTCCCTGTCCCCAAGAAAGCACGGATCACAGGACTAAATGACTACAGGCCGGTCGCGCTGACGTCTGTGGTCATGAAGTCCTTTGAGCGCTTGGTCCTGCCCCACCTCAAGGACATCACCGCCCCCCTCCTGGACCCACTGCAGTTCGCCTACAGAGCCAACAGGTCTGTGGATGATGCAGTGAACCTGGCCCTCCACTTCATCCTGGAGCATCTGGACTCCCCAGGAACCTACGCTAGGATCCTGTTTGTGGACTTCAGCTCTGCCTTCAACACCATCCTCCCTGGACTGCTACGAGACAAGCTCTACCAGCTCAGCGTGCCCGACTCCCTCTGCAGTTGGATTAATGACTTCCTGACAGACCGAAGACAGCACGTACGGCTGGGGAAGATTGTCTCGGACAGTCGAACCACAAACACTGGTAGTCCTCAGGGCTGTGTACTCTCCCCCTGGCTCTTCTCCCTGTATACAAACTGCTGCACCTCCAGTCACCAATTCGTAAAACTGCTCAAGTTTGCGGATGACACCACCCTCATCGGGCTCATTTCGAATGGCGATGAGTCCGCCTAAAGGAGAGAGGTGGACCGGCTGACGTCCTGGTGCAGCCTCAACAACCTGGAGCTGAACGCCCATAAAACAGTGGAGATGATCATGGACTTCAGGAAAGTCACAGCCCCACCATCCCCTCTCACCCTGATTGATTCTCCCACCCCCGTCCCCATTGTGGACTCCTTCCGTTTCTTGGGCACCACCATCACCCAGGACCTCAAGTGGGAGCTGACCATCAGCTCCCTCATCAAGAAGGCCCAGCAGAGGATGTACTTCCTGCGGCAGCTGAGGACACTTAAGGTGCCGACAGAGATGCTGGTGCAGTTTTACTCAGCCATCATAGAGTCCATCCTGACCTCCTCCATCACAGTGTGGTTCCCCGGCGCCACAGTCCAGGATAAGAATAGACTGCAACGCATCGTACGCGCTGCGGAGAAGGTGATTGGCTGCAAGCTCCCATCCCTCCAGGACTTGTTCTCCTCCAGGACCAGGAGGCGTGTGGGTCGGATCACAGCTGACTCTTCTCACCCTGGACACACACTATTCTCCCCTCTCCCCTCAGGCAGGAGACTACGCTCCATCCAGACCCACATCTCCCGCCACCTGAACAGTTTTTTCCCCTCGGCCATCAGGCAAATGAACAATAACTCCTAACAGCAGCTCCTTGAATTCCTTGAATCCCTTCTAAGTCTATCTGATAGCTCAGTCACAGCTCTTTTTATTACCAAATATGTGTTATATCAAGAAAAATTCCTAGTTTGTGAACCCGTTCTCAATCAATGGAAATAAAACTATTCTGATTCTGATATTCTGATTCTGATTCTGAGTTGTGTTCAAAGTGTTGCCAAGTGACAGAAAAGTGTCTGAAAGCTGTGTTTTCTTAGCACTTGTGAAAAGGACAAATTTATAAGTTGCACTCTTCTGGAGCTTTTCTATACGCGATGGTAATGCACACCTCCTGGGCTTGTGGTGGCGGATCTCAGCTCTCATTTGCGCAGCAAATACTTTTGTGACCACTTTGATTTTTTTAATAAATGCATGACACAAGATTAACCTCTCTTTCACTTTTAATAAGTGCCCTTACTCGCTAAATATAGCGACAAAGTAGCTAAAAGGCATCACAGATCATCACTGCTACGTCTTATTTTCTGGCAAAGCAGGTGTGTAGTAGGTATGTTGTGAAGCGGAGTTACGCCACACCGAGGGTTATGCTTCAATCACGCACTTCCATTATAATTTTTTTTTACGAGCGAGGGTCAACCAGAAGCACCAACTCTGCATTCTTGACAGGTTTCCATTAATAAATATATGGAAACACTGGATCATTTTTTTTTAATTTCTTTTTCGGCACTGACTCTGTGTTCACATGCAAGACTTGATGCTGCTCGCCAAGGAAAAAGTGTTGTACAGTATTCAGTAGGGCTGTGAATTTTTAGGCACTGCACCATTCCATTCAATTAGATTTCGGGGGGTAACGATTTGATTCAGAATCGATTTTGGATTCAAAATAAATAATTTTTTAATAACATTGGGTGCCAGTTCTATGATTAACTACATTCTTCCATCAAACAGATAAACAGCTATGCTTATTTTTTATATTACTTATAAGAAAACTGGTCTTGTTTAATAAAATTCTACCCAAACAATAACAATTAAATACAATTAAATAATTAAATAATAATAATAATTAATAATGTCAAATACAAATAACCCAGCAGGCACAAGACATTAAAGGCCTACTGAAAGCCACTACTACCGACCACGCAGTCTGATAGTTTATATATCAATGATTAAATCTTAACATTGCAACACATGCCAATACGGCCGGGTTAACTTATAAAGTGCAATTTTAAATTTCCCGCTAAACTTCCGGTTGGAAACGTCTATGTATGATGACGTATGCGCGTGACGTCACGACGGCAACGGAAGTATTCGTACCCAATGTGTCACCATACAAACTGCTCTGTTTTCATCGAACAATTCCACAGTATTCTGGACATCTGTGTTGGTGAATCTTTTGCAATTTGTTTAATGGACAATGGAAACTGCAAATAAGAAAGTTGTAGGTGCGATCGGTGTATTAGCAGCGGACTACAGCAACACAATCAGGAGGTTGTGTTGTGTTAGAGCTGGATAGCAGACGCACTACCGTGAGTACAGCTTTGGCTTCCAAACATTTGATCGCTAGCCCGTACGTGCGTGTCGCTATGTGCATGTCACGTACGTAACTTTGGGGAAATATATGTTTCTTGTCGACTCTGATGGCGGCCGGGGTGTCGTCAAAAGCTACAACGCCCGCCGCCGCTCCGTAGTTAGCTTCAATTGTTAAGCTTCACCACGCTGGAAATTATTAACCGTGTATTTACATGTTCATGGTTTAATAGTATTGTTGATCTTCTGTCTATCCTTCCAGTCAGGGTTTTTTTTGTTTTGTTTCTATCTGCATTTGAGCCTGATGCTATCACATTAGCTCCGTAGCTAAGTTAGTTAGCTTCAATTGTTAAGCTTCGCCAAGCTGGAAATTATTAACCGTGTATTTACATGTTCATGGTTTAATAGTATTGTTGATCTTCTGTCTATCCTTCCAATCAGGGTTTTTTTATTTTGTTTCTATCTGCATTTGAGCCCGATGCTATCACGTTAGCTCCGTAGCTAAAGTGCGTCAACGATGTATTGTCGTGGAGATAAAAGTCACTGTGAATGTCCATTTCGCGTTCTCGACTCTCATTTTCAAGAGGATATAGTATCCGAGGTGGTTTAAAATACAAATCCGTGATCCACAATAGAAAAAGGACAGTGTGTGGAATCCAATGAGACCTTGTACCTAAGTTACGGTCAGAGCGAAAAAAGATACACCCTGCACTGCCTCTCTAGTCCTTCACTCTAACGTTCCTCATCCACTAATCTTTCATCCTCGCTCAAATTAATGGGGTAATCCTCGCTTTCTCGGTCCGAATCTCTCTCGCTCCATTGTAAACAACGGGGAATTGTGAGGAATCCTTCCTCCTGTGACGTCACGCTACTTCCGGTATAGGCAAGGCTTTTTTTTTATCAGCGACCAAAAGTTGCGAACTTTATCGTCGTTGTTCTATACTAAATCCTTTCAGCAAAAATATGGCAATATCGCGAAATGATCAAGTATGACACATAGAATGGATCTGCTATCCCCGTTTAAATAAAAAAATGTCATTTCAGTAGGCCTTTAAAACAACGTTGAGAACCGTTTGAATTAGGTCCTGACGTTAAGCAACTCAAACATAACATGGAAACAACATTCTTTTTGCCGACATTTAATCAATGTCCGGTTGTGACATTGATTTGACCTTTGAACATTGGTCATTTCCCAACCAACAAAGTGGATCCAACATTAGACACCAAGGTTGTCTCAATTTACAACTATTTTGCAACGTTGTTTCAAATTCAGTTCTTAAGGACATGTATGTATAATCAACATTGTATCAATGTCTTGTGCCTGCTGGGAAGGCAACAAGTGAAGTATCCCACTTTTTTTTTTTCTAAATTAAATCTGTAAAGCAAATATGGGCATCTACATCAACAATATGATTTTCCTGAGTAGCTGGACCGAACAGATTTTAAAAAATTAATAAATAATTTAAAAAATTTGAAATGATTTTGGATTTTTTTTAATCAATTAAGAATCGTTGCAAATAAGAATTGCGTTTCATTTGAAAATGGATTTTCTTTGATACCACTAGGATTCAGTACTGACGATACTGAAAAAAGCAAGTATTTTTGTTCGTGTTGGTATCGACTTGGTATGGAAGTATTGATACTGTGTTTATTAATGATTAATGCAAACATGTTTAGTGATTTATTGCATGAAGTAATGCAGTTAATTTGACAGCCCTAATGTTTTGCCTAAATTAAGCATTTTCAAGCATGAAATTGGCTGCATTAATTAAAAATATCAATACTACAATAGCATTAGTCACCAGAGTCATACCAAATATGAGTCATACCAAAGACTATACAAATGGGACCCATTACCTCCCTGCTTGGCACTCAGCATCAAGGGTTGGAATTGGGGGTTAAATCACCAAAAATTATTTCCGGGCGCGGCACCGCTGCTGCCCACTGCTCCCCTCACCTAAACCAGTGTGGGTGGCACTGGAAGCAGGTGGGTAAAGTGTCTTGCCCAAGGACACAACGGCAGTGACTAGGATGGCGGAAGTGGGGATTGAACCTGGAACCCTCAAGTTGCTGGCACGGCCACTCTACCAACCGAGCTATACCACCCCTAATGCGCCCTATAATCCGGTGCGCCTTATATAGGAAAAAAGATAGAAAATAGACCACTCATCGGCAGTGCGCCTTATAATCCGGTGCGCCCTATGGTCCGGAAAATACGGTACTTTAGTCCAGCAGGTGCGTGCATGAAAAGACAAACTCCATTAATACGCTTGAGAGCTTCTGAAAGAAACTCTCCAATGAAGATGACGAGGAGACAAGCCAGCAAAATATAACCCAAATTTGGATAGCATCAACTTAAAATAGGCTTTGGCCGCTTCAAGGAACATTAACGCAGTGTTTTTCAACCACTGTGCCGCGGCACACTAGTTGTGAAATACAATCTGGTGTGCCGTGGGAGATTATGTAATTTCACCTAATTGGGTTAAAAATATTTTTTGCACGCAAGTAATTATAAACCGTAAATAATGTGCCGTTGTTGAGTGTCTGTACTGTCTAGAGCTCGGCAGAGTAACCATGTTATACTCTTTCATATCAGTAGGTGGCAGCAGGTAGCTAATTGCTTTGTAGATTTAGGGCGGTATAGCTCAGTTGGTAGAGCGGCCGTGCCAGCAACTTGAGGGTTGCAGGTTCGATCCCCGCTTACGCCATCCTAGTCACTGCCGTTGTGTCCTTGGGCAAGACACTTTACCCACCTGCTTCCAGTGCCACCCACACTGGTTTAAATGTAACTTAGATATTGGGTTTCACAATGTAAAGCGCTTTGAGTCACTTGAGAAAAAGCGCTATATAAATGTAATTCACTTCACTTCACTAGATGTTGGAAACACGTCGTGTCGTGATCACAATATGCAGACGACAGCGGGAAGCGGCGTGCAGGTACTAAGGTATCTTATGCTTAAATCAAAAATAAACTAAAGGCGAGTGCCGCTAAGACAAAGGCATTGAAGCTAAGGCATGGCTATCCAAAACTAAACTAAAACTGAACTGGCTGCAAAGTAAACAAAACACAAAATGCTGGACGACAGTAAAGACTTAGTGTGTGGAGCACAGACGGCGTCCACTAAGTACATCCGTACATAACACGACAATTAACAATGTCCCCACAGAGAAGGAAAGCGTCCACACAACTTAAATAGTCTGGATTGCGAAAAAACAAAGCAGGTGTGGAGAATAGCGCTCAAGGAAGACATGAAACTGCAACAGGAAAATACCAACAAAACAGGAAAAAAAACACCAAAATTGGAGCACAAAACAAGGACTAAAACAGTACACACAGGAAAACACCAAAAAACTCAGAATAAGTGACGATGTGATGTGACAGGTCGTGACAGTACACCTACTTTGAGACAAGAGCTATAGTGATGCATGCTTGGTTATGGTTTAAATTCATATCCAACAATTGCAACAACTACTTTTTATTGTCAATATCGGCTACTGAGTTTCGTTTTTTAATGATTTCTGCTTGTGGTGTCCCTCAGGATTTTTTCTATGAAAAAAATAGGCCTTGGCTCAAAAAAGGTTGAAAAACACTGCGTTAACGCACCAAATCCTTTCAAGACATTCGCTGTTTTGTCAATTTGGATGAAAGTCAAACGGAATAACAGAAAACACTTTCCCTACCACGTTGAAAACTGCCACTATCATCCCAACCCATGAAGCAGGAAATAAACAAGACATCAACAATTACAGACCAATTAGCCTTCTCCCCGTTATATCCAAAGCAATAGAAAAAGTGATCGTTGAGCAACTCACAGAACATTTGGACTATGAAGACCTCCTACATCCCATGCAGTTTGGGTTTCGGGCAAATCACTCGACCGAAACTGCATGTTGCCTTCTACTAGAAACAATCAAACAAAACCTTGATAATGGAGGTATAGTTGGAGCAATATTCTTAGACCTCCGCAAGGCATTCGATACAGTCAGTCACCCCACGTTACTTACAAAATTAACATCTTTTAAACTGTCGACAGATACTCTGGCCTGGATTATGTCATATTTATCTGGTCGGACCCAATGTGTCCGTATTGATAACACAACATCCAGTCTCACTGCTACTGATATTGGCCTGCCAGAAGGCTCTAATATCGGCCCTCTTCTTTTCTCCATGTATATAAACGACCTGCCATCTGTATGTGAGGATGTAAATATCCAGATGTATGCAGATGACACGGTTATTTATACTTGGGGAAAGGACGCTGAAACGGTTGCCAGAAAACTTACAGCAGCCATGGAGAAGGTGGCAAGATGGCTACATGACTCTTGTCTTACATTAAACATTAAAAAAACTGCAACAATGTATTTTGTAAACAGATATAAAATGTCATCCTTTCCAAATATAACGATTAATAAGGAAATAATACAAAATGTTAGTGAATATCGTTACCTGGGTGTCATTTTAGAGCCAACACTTGGCTTTAAAAAACATATCAAACAGATGTGCCAGAGTCTTAAATACAACATAAAAACGTTCAAATGTATCAGGAATTCATTAACACTGGAGGCAGCTCAAACTTATTTTAATGCAATGATTATGTCTCGTTTTTATTATTGTATAACATGTTGGTCGCAGGCAAGCAAAATGACACCGAGGCCATTGGAAACTTTGCATAAACAATCCCTCAAAATCCTTGACCGAAAACCACAACACCACCATCATTGTTTAGTTCTCCAAAAATATAGATTGTTAAATTTAGCTAACATTCAAAGATTAGCATCAATACGAATGGCCCATCGAATCTTAAATAACACTGCACCAGCGCCACTTAAGCACTTTGTCCAGTTTACATCTGCTGTGACAACTAGAAACACACGAGCCTCCACCAGGGGGCAGTGTAGCATACCCAGATGTAAAACCTCTTTTGCACAATCAGCCTTTTCATAGAAAGCCATAAAGGAATGGAACGACCTCACAACAAACTTGAAAAGTCTAACAGATTACTCTTCATTCACAATTGAAGTTAAAAAGTGGCTTTGGAGCAATCAAAGCTGCTCACACGGTCACTAAGATGGACATTATGTTTGACACATCAACCTAATGTGTATTATATTTATCCATGAGAGCATTTTTATTGTAAATTGTGAGGTGTGTGTGTTAAAATCATGGTTGTTTTTACAAATGATGACAGATGTGAACAAAAGCATGTATTGTCTTTGTGTGATGATGTAAATGAGGTGTGGTTGTATTGTATATTAAGTATGTGTCCATGAAAGGGCATTTTATGACTTTTTTCTTAATACTTGTGTATGATTTTATTGTCATAATTTTATTGCATGATTTTTGTATCCCTTTAATTTAGGTAGCCAGGGACTGCAGATGGAAATTAGCTATTTAGCTATAATCTGGTACAGAACATATCTGTCTTTGAGCTTAATGTTTCTGTACATTGTCCCTTCAAATAAAGACTAAACTAAACTTTCCATAATGGGAGTGATGATGTTGTTGTGGTTCCCGTCCAATGACGTATGTCCTATAACAAGAGGAATCAAACTACTCTATTATCACTTTATCTCTCAAAAACAAACTGAATGAGTGTCAGTATTCATATTGTGTGTTTTACTTTGTATTTTGTTTTTCTTTCATTCATACATTATTAACATGAGGTCTCTCTTTTGTCAGGAGATTTGGTGAGGGAGGGAGAAAGATGTGTGTTTTTTCCACTGTGGTGAACGTGATACCATCTCTTTTTTTTAATAGTCCAAACAAAGAAGAACTTTCCTTCCTCTTCTGTCCCCTTTGTTCTTCTCTATTTTACTGGCACACCGTGAAAATCAAGAAGTGTCGCGCCGCTAAAATCAATCTGTGTGACTCACAGCCTGGCAGTGAAAAAGGTGCATTGTCAGTCTTTATTGTATGATTGTGATTTATTGTTTGCCAGAGCTCATGTTGTTCAAGTGTTGAGGGATTTGGACTTAGCGGCACTTGTGCTGCGGGAGGTAAGGAAAGATGAGTTTCTCGGGCGAGTTGGGGACCTTAGAACATGCACCGTAAAAAAATGTTTAAAAAAATAAAAATTTACTGGTAAGATATTAATGATAATTAATTTTATTTGTATAAATAATAATACATTAATTGGTATATTTTGTGGTATTAACACCGGTTTTTACTGTAAATATAAAACCTGTATAATTTTTACTTTTACATTATAATTCTGGTGAGCTGCCTTTTTTTTTGCGTAAAATTGACAATTGTTTTACAGTGCATTACTGTTAATCGAAAAAGGATACCACTTTTTTTTTAAACTTATTTATTTTTTATTGATTTATCGGTGATATGTGATGAAAATGCTATTTCTTTATTTTCCCCCATTTTTCTGGGGAAATTTCCTTCCAAATGTCGGTCGTTATGGTGCAGATTTAAAAAATCCGAAAAAAAATCAACCCTTATTTAAGTTTTTCGTAAATAATGGGGCGGAGCAATACCAGGGGGGCGAGTCTGACCAGTAACACGCAGTATCCTGCTCATTGTGTCACTAATCCTTACTTCCTTATTTTTATGCCAAAAAAAAAAACTGCACAAATTGTTTTATTCATTTTTGTTTTGTAAGTTAAAGTTATATTGTTGCCGATCAATTAGAATTAATTTTTATTTATTGATTTTTTTCATTTATTTTATTTTTCAGTATCAAAAGGTTCAAGTCGGTCAAAAAAAAAGTAAAGTTTAAATAAGGATTTTTTTAAATTTAAGGCAAATTGAAGCACTTTAAATATTTTCTGTTACATACTAATAACAGTTAATTAAGTTTTTTTTTTTTATTGTCAGTTGATCTATATTCATTATCCTGTTTAAGGTTTGTTTAATGTTGTTAAGTATACAATGTTATGCAGAGGTGGTGGTGTCCAATCTATGACCCGCGGGGCAAGTGCAGCCTGCGGACGTTTTCAACAAGACCCGCGAGACATCATGAGTTTAATAATAAGTTAGCTAATGGGATATATCCAAAGTAATTTTAAATATCTGACATCTTGTTTGCTGCAATTTTACCGCCATCTTATGGACGGTGTGAGTTTACCAAGTAGATGACCATGAATTATGCGGTGAAAATGTTACAGTACAGCATTTTTGTTATATGAACCCAAGCCGAACAACCTTCCCTACACATGGCGCAAAAAAATTAAAAAAAATGCAACCAACATAAAAAGTCAACACGCATGGTCACACATAACACATTGTGCTCACTGAACTTTGTGGGTATTTAAAAAAACGTCTAAGCACCATAAAAATGTCAAATTGACATCCATTTAAATCCATTACAATGCATGATGGGAAAAATGAAAAACACTCTCCACACTTATCTATGTTTGGCGCATTTTTTCTGATTGATTACAAAACTTACTCTCCAATTATAATAATTATTGATTATATATCCATTATATTAATATATTATGCACACATATATATGCATAGGCTATTTATATTGGTACTTTACATGCAGTCGGCTTTCGGCCCCCGGCCAAAAGTCTGAACACCTCTGACTTATAACAAATGTATAGACAAAACAAGCGCAGCGGAGAGTGGGGGGGATGGGGGGGATGAGGGGGCACGAAATGTTTTCTTTTTCGTAGGGGGCGGCGTAACAAAAGTGTTTAGAGTGTCCGTCCTGAGACTCGAAGATCTTGAGTTCAAACCCCGGCCGAGTCATACCAAAGGCTATAAAAATGGGACCCATTACCTCCCTGCTTGGCACTCAGCATCAAGGGTTGGAATTGGTAGTTAAATCACCAAATGATTCCTGAACGTCTAAACTACTGTAATGTCATCTGGTGTAACACCTTCCCTACCTACCTTCACAAATTAGAATCTATGCAAAAGAAAATCATACGGACCCTATCATGGTCCAAGTTTAATGCCCCCACTCGACATCTATTTCATAAATATAATCTCTTAAGACTGACAGAATTCAATATTCATCAAAATGCTTGTTTAACCTATCAAGTCATTCACAGGCTGAATCTGAGGCTCTGTAGCTTGGTTCCTATCTACCATCCCCAGCATGCCCACAACACTCGTAACTTAGATCTGATATCAGGTAAACATCGTCTACTGGCTTGTACCGATCGAAGTGTTGTATGCAGGGGACCTAAGATTTGGAACCGGCTTAATGAGAGCCTTAAGATACGGTATCCATTCTCCATCTTCAAAAAGAAACTGAAAACTTACCTATTAACCACCTATCTCTAATGCCTCATGTGGGGTTGACTACTGTTGGGTTTTGCATGGTCGAATTAATGTATGTGTGTATGTGTATGCGTGCTTTAGTACTATCATCTTGTGTTTATCCATAGCGTTGTTGTTGTTTTTTTGTTTTTTTTGTTTTTTTTTTGTTGTAGTGCTTGCTACCATTTTTCATCATGCCATATATAAATTGTCCTCTGGTCCCCCTGTCAAAAGCTTCTTCTAGCTTATTTGGGGCACCCTTTCACTTACCAATATCTTTAAATGATATTCACTACTATTGAAATTGTTGTATGGTATTGTGAATAATACTTGAAACTTGAAACTTGAAAAAAAAAAAACGTGGCCACCGCTGCTGCTCACTGCTCCCCTCACCTCCCAGGGGGTAAACATGGGGATGGGTCAAATGCAGAGGATAATTTCACCACACCTAGTGTGTGTGTGTGTGTGACTATCGTTGGGACTTTAACTTTATATGAAGTGGCCTTTTATGCCATTTTTGGGTCATATCAAGACCTCTAATGAGGGTGTGGGAGTACTACCCCACCTACTGGACCAGAAAAGTGTGATTAAAATGACCTGAAATAAAAAATGATGATTCGTGACTGTTTTTTTGTCAAATATTACACCTCAGATAAGTGCATTTTTTTGGTCTTTTTGGGGTCCTGCTGTGACGTTGAGTACCAGGAATGTTTGTATGTTAGAGATGTGTGGTGGAAGTGAAGTTAGAAAAACAAACATATCTTGCATCAAGGTGCCTCTTTTTCATCTTTTTTCGAAAATCAACACCTACTTTAGGAAAAGTTCTGTTTCATGCACCTGTCTGAAAATCTTCTTTTTTTCAGGTCGCTTCCACGGCTCTTTTCTGGTCCCTAAGGGAGCGAAAATCGTGCCCATCAGGGGTGTCAGTAGGACCCAAAAATGGGGGAAAGGCACCTTATGAGGTTGATTTCGAATGCAGCTGAGATAGGCTCCAGCACCCCCTCAGTCACCAGAATTGTACTGTAAAAAAAACAGTATTACTGTATTTCCATTCATTTGGTGCAAATACCAAAATATATACCAATGTATTATTAATACCAATTTAATTAATTATTATATTTATTGGTAAAATTCTGGTGACTGAGCTGCCAGTTTTTTTTACTGCAAAATCTACAGATTTATTCCCCCATTTTGAGAGCAGCGTCCTCTGCAGTGGACATTTGTGTTTTTGCATAACAGCGCATTTTTCCCCCCAAAATGTGTTCAAATAAACTGACCAAACACAAATGTCCACTGCAGAGGACACAGACCTTGCCTGCCAACTAGCGCCTCCCTGTGGTCGAAAAAATGAACCTCTCTCTATTATGTTAGATCCACTATGGACTGGACTCTCACAATATTATGCTAGATCCACTCGACGTCCATTGCACCGGTCCCCTCCAAGGTTTCTCATTGTCCCTTTGGGTTGAGTTTTTCCTTGCCCTGATGTGGGATCTGAGCCGAGGATGTCGTTGTGGCTTGTGCAGCCCTTTGAGACACTTGTGATTTAGGGCTATATAAGTAAACATTGATTGATTGATTAATTGATTGAACCGCAACAGATCAAGACGTCCACAAGTTGAGGCCCCTTTTTATAATTGATTTCTACTTTTGAAAGATCTGTTTAAATGATGTCAGCACATAATCATCACGAAAAAAGTACAGAAAATGTGAATTCTTCAGTAAGATTTTATGCATACAGATTTGTGGAAAAGGCCAGGAGCTCTGCTGTGAGCTGAGGTAGCGCAAACACAATCAGACCAACCAAGTCATTATTGATGACTACATGACCAGGAAAAGTCACATTATTACATGATTCCTGACAACAAAGTGGAATATTGATAACAGGAAAGGCTCTACTTCCTGCAGTAGGCCACAGCGCCGTAAGCCACGACTCCGACTACGGCCACGAGAGCGGCGCCGCCACACAGCAGCACTGAGAGCTCACTCGTCGGACCGGTGGACCCATTCCCTGAATTTTCCCCTGCCTCCGAGGTGTGCTTCTGGGCCAGTTCCAGCTCCTCGGCAGCTGGCGGGAGAATGGAAGAAGGAGGAAGGAGCCCGGGCGCGGCGTAAGGAAGCTCCTCAGCTGCTGTCGAGGGGGTGGGAGTGGAGGTGGTGGAGGGGGGTTCGAGCCGGAAGACGGGCAGGGGCGGCAGCGCCATGGGAGGGACCACATGCATGACCTCTGCCGCTGCTTCCTTCTCCATGTGAGGTTCCTCAGCTGACACCAGGAGGTCCGACGCCCCACCCAAGACGCTCAACACGCTCGTCTGAAGCTCCTCGCCCTCGTCCTCTGACCCCCCTCCCTTCTCTTCTCCGGCGACATCCTCCAGCATCTCCGCCTCCTCCCGCTCCAGGTGCACCATGTCGGAGTTGAAGGAGTGATTCTCGTCCCCGGCCAGGGCCGCCCCGTCGTTGCTGTCCAGGCTTTTGGTGTCCTCGGGGTCCACGTCCCCCATGGTGGACCAGGACTCGGCCAGCAGGCTCTCGCTCTGCCAGGGTCCCGGACTCTCCGTGTGGGTCAGTGGCGGATGTGCGGCGGGGTTAGAGCTGAGGGAGGTCGGCTCGCCATCTCCTGTGGCCCCCCCACTGGACTCGGCTGGGGCTTTGCCCTCCAGAATGAAGGCCGGCTGCTGTGCGGGGGACAAAACGAGAGCTTCTCAGGAATAATCATACTTTTTTGGGAAGGATGCAAACATGTTCTCATGAGAGCCAGCGTCCTCTGCAGTGGACATTTGTGAAAAAGTCGAACAATGTGTAACTCTGGCAAACAAATGTCCACTGCAGAGTAGGGGTGGACTTGCCCTCAGGCAATCAAAGGTGGTTGCCTAGTGCCTCGAGATTTCCAGGGGCCTCGAGATCGTGGGCTCGTTTTGCGTGAATAAGCGCATGTCAATATATAAAAGACAGGGCACTTCATATAAAAATGTACTGCAAACAGATTCCTAGCTCCTTCCTGCTCTAGCACTGATATGATTATAATGGCAGCTGTGCACAAAGTCCCTTGTGGCGCGGTGGGGAAGTGCAAGTGCTCTCAAGCACAAGTAAGGTTCAAATCCTGGCAGGGCAGGTCTTAGGAAAATATTTAATATATATTATATATTTTTGTTTTACACTCAAAAAATGTATTTAATTTTAGTACAAAACAAACTAAATTACATTTTGATTTTAAAAGTATATAAATGATTTTCTGCTAAGGGCCTGAAGTCAGTTAGACACTACGCCGGATAACCCTTTAAAGGCCTACTGAAACCCATTACTACCGACCACGCAGTCTGATAGTTTATATATCAATGATGAAATCTTAACATTGCAACACATGCCAATACGGCCGGGTTAGATTAGTAAAGTGCAATTTTAAATTTCCCGCGAAATATCCTGCTGAAAACGTCTCGGTATGATGACGTTTGCGCGTGACGTCACGGATTGTAGCGGACATTTTGAGACACCATTGTGGCCAGCTATTAAGTCGTCTGTTTTCATCGCAAAATTCCACAGTATTCTGGACATCTGTGTTGGTGAATCTTTTGCAATTTGTTTAATGAACAATGGAGACTGCAGAGAAGAAAGCTGTAGGTGGGAAGCGGTGTATTAGCGGCCGGCTGCAGCAACACAAACACGTAGCGGCTACGTCGTAGCCGGTGTTTCATTGTTTACATTCCCGAACGATGACAGTCAAGCTTTACCATTGGCCTGTGGGGAACTGGGACAACATAGACTCTTACCAGGAGGACTTTGAGTTCCTCGCTCAAATTAATGGGGAAATCGTCACTTTCTCGGTCCGAATCGCTCTCGCTGCTTGTGGCCATGATTGTAAACAATGTGCAGATGTGAGGAGCTCCACAACCTGTGACGTCACGCTACTTCCGGTACAGGCAAGGCTTTTTTATCAGCGACCAAAAGTTGCGAACTTTATCGTCGATGTTCTCTACTAAATCCTTTCAGCAAAAATATGGCAATATCGCGAAATTATCAAGTATGACACATAGAATAGACCTGCTATCCCCGTTTAAATAAGAAAATCTCATTTCAGTAGGCCTTTAAATGAATAATTATTTAGCCTAAGCCCCGTGTCAGCCACACTAAACCATTGTTTAAGATTCCCCTCCTTGGATAATTTTTTTCCACAGGTAAGTGCGCCGTCTATTTCTTGAATCTCCGGCTCTTAGCTTTGTATGGACTCATTGATCGTTTACAAACGGAGTTCGGAGAGGGAGTGAAGTCAGAAAGAACGCGCCCCACACAGGAAGTGACGTCAGAAAGAACGCGCCACAGCCAGCTTCATAACAACCGGAGCTAACCGCTGGAAAGATGCAGGCGAGTCATCCAGACATGCCGTGTTTCTCATTCTTCTACATGTACAGACTCTTGTGGAAATCACACGTGAATACCTTAAGAGAAGAAACGCGCGATTGCAGCTATTTTGGATACAACACATCTCAGACAGCAAGAGAACTTTCAAATGTCCAGGTCAGCTATGATTCTACTTAGCGAAAAACTTTGCCCATTTGTCGAAGGAGAGACAATGAGAATAAAAAAGGTAGCGTGTGCTTTATATAACCTGGCCGACGAGGGAAGACTGCGGAAAACATCGAATGCATTTGGACTGGCAAAGCAGACTGTATCAGTTATTGTCCGCCATGTACGTCGCAGACTCAACGTCTAGGTCCAGAGTATATAAAGTCACCAAAAACGAATGGCCAATAAAGGTGAAGGCAAAAGAGTGAGGAGTGTCCTGACCAGATATCTAGATCCCTAGTTTGATTGATGTAAAATGTTCTTTATCACATTGTTTACTTTCACGTGTCCAATAAAGATTTGATTAATTTATGATGGTTCAAGTGTAATTCACTACAATAGGGCCCCACAGCACACTGGATTCCAGTTAATTGAAATACCACAACACTGGATATTGTTCAGATAAGTTCAATTTAATTTAAGAACTTGCACACAAAGCAACACTGGATTTGACTATGACGTGCGCATTTTCCGTGCATGCGTACTAGGTCGCGTTGCGCCGGCGGACGGCGGACGGAGGGGGTCTTAAACGATCATTGTGCGTGTGGACAATGATAAGGTTAGGTGGGATTAGTGTAGAAGGGGCCTTAGAAACGTTTTCAATTGTCATTCAAATTTGAACTTTACAGTGCAGACAAGAACAACATTTTGTTGCAAGTGGTCGTCGTGTAGGATAAAAACAGTATTTACATAATAAAAACAACAGCGTGTATTTAAATAAATAAAAACACTTGCCCTAGTAGTCTCATTAAAAAACATTTTAAAATTTAAGTCAAGTAATTGTTTATTTTTGTCTTAAGTTGTACACTTAAAACTAGGGGTGTCCCGATACAAGTTTTTCACTTTTGATACAATACCAATATTGGAGCCATGACTACATGAAATTAATCCGATTCGATATCAGCGCGTATTATATACATGCTTTTATTATTTTGTAGTGTGGAATGTTACATAAGGTTTGATCATGTGATATTACTCAGGAAAAAAAATAGGTTGATATGAAAAACACTAACCATGTATGCTTTTAAAGTGGTGTGTTAATTTGCGGTTTGACACCATGATATAAGATGATGCAGACACGTTTGTTACTGGATACTTTCTAATACGCTTCTGCCTTGGAGACTTTGTATGCATAAGTAATATGCAACAATAATTACCTGATACTTGTTTATATTGACAAGTGTGTTGTTTTAGACTGCAAAAGGACATGTAGCTGTTGTGTAGCTGCTCGCTCCTAGTAGCCTATTGCCTACCATGTTTACATTTTGACTAAACTAGAAGAAAAGACCAACCTTGTGTGCTTGGAGGCCATTTAGATGTTAACTGGCTGTCCAGCTTTGCACAAATAAACACGCTGCAGGACTGCTTGTATCAGAGATTATAGTGCAGCTTTTAGATGCAAGCCGATATCCAATACTGTTTTTTTTTTGCTGACATCAAACATGTATCAATAACGGATCGCGACACCCCCATTTAAAAATGCATCAAAATGTTTAATCAACTATGATCGTTTTGACAGCTCCACCTCCCTTCTTATGCAGTGGCCTATTTCATGTTGCTGCACACGTGCAGACATTCCAAAGCCAACTTGTTGGTGTGGTTTTGAAAAGTTTGTATAAAAATGAAGCAGAGTTAGACAAATGGAGCGAAGAAGAGGAGAAGGCAAGAAGAAAACAGTTTTTATTAAAACTGACAATGACAATGTGAGAAGTTTTTTATTTTTTTTATTTTGCATATTTATCAAAACCTACATAAATCACACGTTCATAAGTATTCACAGCCTTTGCTCAATACTTTTGTTGATGCACCTTTGGCAGCAATTACAGCCTGAAGTCTTTTTGAATATGATGCCACAAGCTTGGCACACCTATCTTTGAGCAGTTTCACCCATTCCTCTTTGCTGCACCTCTCAAGCTCCATCAGGCTGAAAGGGAAGTGTTTTCATCCAGGATGTCTCTGTACATTTCTGCATTCATCTTTCCCTCTATCCTAACTAGCCAGTTGCTGAAAACAATCCCCACAGCATGATGCTGCCACCACCATGCTTGCACTGTAGGGATGGTATTGGCCTGGTGATGAGCGGTGCCTAGTTTCCTCCAAACATGACGCCTGGCATTCCTGCCAAAGATATCAATCTTTGTCTCATCAGGCCAGATAATTTAGTTTTTCATGGTCTGAGAGTCTTTTAGGTGCATTTTGGCAAACTTTTTACAAAGAAATGGCTTCCGTCTGGCCACACTATCATACAGGCCTGATTGGATGATTGCGGCACAGGTGGTTGTTCTTCTGGAAGGTTCTCCTCTCTCCACAGAGGAATGCTGCAGCTCTGTCAGAGTGGCCATCAAGTTCTTGGTCACCTCCCTGACTAGACTAAGATGAATGCAGCAATGTACAGAGACATCCTGGACGCTTCCCATCCAACCTGATGGAGCTTGAGAGGTGCTACAAAGAGGAATGGGTAAAACTGCCCAAAGATAGAGGTGGCATCGTGTTCAAAAATACTTGAGGGTGTAATTGCTGTGAAAAGTGTATCAACAAAGTATTGAGAAAAGGCTGTGAATACTTATGTACTTTTTAGTGTTTCTTTTTTAATACATTTGCTAAAAAAATGTATCAAAACCTTTTCACATTGTTTTTTTGGGGGTATTGTGTGTAGAAGTTTGAGGACAAAAATGAAATTATTCCATTTTGGAATAATCTGTGGAAAAGTGAAGCACTGTGAATACTTTCCAGATACGCTGTAACTGTCCAAATGGTCTTGAGAAATGTCTTTCACTTTAATGAATGTTGATTAGTGTTCTTATCAATTACAGTAAAAACATTGAGATCAGTGATAATCATCAGGGCCGGCCCGTGGCATAGGCCGTATAGGCAAATGCTAAGGGCGCCGTCCATCAGGGGGCGCCACGCCAGTGCCACAAATGTTGGAGGAAAAAAAAAAAAAAAAAAAAAGTTGGTACTATTATTTTATTAATACATAAAATAATCCCACGTTAATTAAAATGCAAAGTAAAGCCTATTTAATATAAATATTATTTGTTACAACATTACGCCCCCCCTCCCCCGGCACGGTGCGCCCCCTCCCTTCCCGTATCATGACTCTTTTTGGACGTCACCACATAAAAAAATCAACACAAGATGTCGAAACGGCCAAAACTGTCAGGTGCCCAGGGAAGAAAAAAGAGAAAAGAAGAGGAGAAACGAGAAAAAGACAGAGGTAGCAGGTAGGTAATGTTAGCCTACATTAAATTATTTGTCTGTTACAGAATGTGATAGTAACCTGGCTTTTTAGCATTAAGCTAATGTTACATGATTCGGCAATTGCTAATCAATAAATAGCTAGTTCTGTTTTAACGTCGGGTTAATATTGTGGAGGGGGCTAAATTGTTATGGAAATAATAATGTAACGTTAGGTAATTACAGTACTCCCTGGTGTAGTCATTTGTAAGTCATTCTAGTTAATGCAATATTAAAAAGCACAAATAGAGAACTCTGTAGGATCCCCTTTTTTTATATTATAGTTGTTAAAGTCATACTGGTTTGATATCTTGTTTTGTGCAGTGCCTTATTTATATTGTATTTTTAATTTATTTTATGCAACTTGTTGACACGTTTTATTTTGTGTTTATGTATGTAAAAAATATTGTATTTCATATATTCATTTTTTATTTTTTGTATTCATTTATTTATCCATGTTTTTTTTTATCTTGTTAACCATTCTGATTGTTAATTTGCTTTCTTTAAGTAAAAAAAAAGGTCAAAGTCAAAGCTATTCGGTTTCTTGTGAGTATATACACTTCACTGCCGATGTGGGGGGGCGCCACCTAAAATCTTGCCTAGGGCGCCAGATTGGTTAGGGCCGGGCCTGATAATCATATACAGTAGCACGGTGTGCCAAGCTTTAATGTTAGCTTGCATGATTTTTTCTAACAATAGGATAATTTAGCATGTTGTTTTTGTCAATGACGACGTTTTCCTTTGGTCCCCTAATGACTAAATATGTCATTGCTGCAGAGGACACTGAAAGTTATAAAAGTTGGCCACAATTAATGCCATTGGACATCATCACGCCAAGACACAATAATTGTGTGTGGAATGTGTACATTTGAACTTTGCTGCCCTCTGTTGGATTTCATTTCAAAACAATTTTAGGGGTAAACGCTAAGGCAGGTTTCACCAGACCGTTCCAAAAAGACCAATCATATTCATCTCAATAAAATTCTACTATTAAAATATTAGCGTGCACCACTAAAAGAGACCCTGGTAGGAACATTAGCTACCAATAAAGTCTTCAAATGCAAATCCAACTATGTTAAGACCTCATAAATCAATCTGTCACCAAGGCCTTTTCACATGGCGTGAGAGTCCAACATAAAAGAAACCAGAGGGAGGATTTATTTTTAATTTACGTTTCAAATGTGCCCATGCTTGGGCTTATTTTAAGACATCCTCAAATTTCCTGCTAGACAATACAAACATTTTCCACTGTCTGTGCATAATTTGCGCTCAAACGTGTCGTGCAAAGGTGACCCTCGTCTGCCGTGGACCGTGGAAACTATTCACCGCCCGGCCCGACCCAGAATAGAAGTCAACACGTGCTCCACTTGTCTCACGTTGACAACATGTTGTGTTGGCCCGAGCTTGTCCTTTTTATCAGGAAATATTTGAAACATGCCTATTTCATCACTATTAAATATTCTATTGCAGTGGCTCTCTAACTTTTTTTCACCATGTAGCACGTCAGAAAACTCTTGGCTCTCCAAGTACCACCAAAATGACCAATATTAAACTAGAGTTGCGTAGTAGGCCTGAGTATTCATTAAAGATGAGACAAGTTTATTTTATTTTTTAGGCCACTGCAACATTACACACAGTTTGAACAGTAACACTGTGTTTGAATATAGGAAAATAAAACCCTGTACTGTCTTTTTTTGGCGTACCACTAAGTGGAGCCCGCATACCACTAGTTTGAAAATCACTGTTTCTTATTATCTATCTTAATCACTATTTCTTAGTCTGTATTCTGCGTTTACTTGTACATTATGTGTGTTTCTTGTGCAGACAAAGCAGGAACAATAACGTGTAACAATATAATAACTATTTATTGATCAAATGGTACAATTGCCCTCCTTCTGCGGAGCTCAGACCTACTTCCTGTTCCTGTCTGCAGCGCTAAGCCTTCTGGGAAATGTGGTATATAAACATTTACTTTGTCGTTTTCAAGCATTTATATATTTATTTAATCCTAATTCAGCCAGGGTAAGAGAACTAAGAACATATTCTCATTTGAAATGCTGAGCTAGCAAAGAGGCATGTTAGATATGTTGAAGTGTGAGGATTTTACCGTGATTAATCACGATTAATCGCAATTTAAAGTGTGATTCATCCAGTTTAAAAATTAAGCGTTCGACTGCACTAATCATCACACATTATTTGTTATTTTCTCTCCCTGTTTATTATATAATATGTAAAGTTGGGACACAGATATTTATTCTTATCATTTCTCGCGGTCATACTTTTGGTGTCCTGCTGGGTTATTCAATGTGTTTATCAAGATGAATCGCTTTTCAAAATTTGTATTAATCCTATTCAAAAAAAGTAATCATTCGACAGCATTAATCATTAAACATATTCTGTTATTTTCTCTCCCTGTTTATTATATAATATGTAAAGTTGGGACACAGATATTTATTCTTATCATTTCTTGCGGTCATATTTTTGGTGTCCTGCTGGGTTATTCAATGTGTTTATCACGATTAATCGCTATTCAAAATTTTTATTAATCCTATTCAAAAAAAGTAATCATTCGACAGCATTAATCATTAAACATATTCTGTTATTTTCTCTCCATGTTCTTATGTAATATGGAACTTGTTAAACAGGGAGTGAACCGGTTGAGGCATAGAGAAGGAGTAAATAAAATCAGGTTCCTTCTAACGCTCTGTTTGGACATGTTGAATCATGTAAATGTGACGTTATTAAATGTAACTTTGTTACGCATGTCATTTCAGTATTTTTAGCCCTGTTTTGGAATGTTGGGACACAAATATTTCTGATCATTTGTCGTGGCCATATTTTCGGCGTCTAGCTGGGTAATTTACTGTGATTAATTGTGATTAATCGCAATTCAAAAGTGTGATTCACCTGATTTGAAAATGTAATGGTTTGACTGCGCTAAATTCATTACATATTCTCTGATATTTTCTCTCCCTGTTGTTATATAATATAAAATGTTTTAAACAGGAAGTGAACATAGAGAAGGAGTAGATAACATTTGGTTCTTTCTGCTTCTTTTCGGATGTGTCGATCAATGTAAACATAACATTGTTAGGTTTAGCCTTGCTAAGCATGTCTAAAACTAAAAGAACATTTTAGTGTTTTAGCCCCGTTTTGAAATGTTGCCACACAAACATTTCTGACCATTTGTCGCAGCTGTATTTTCGGCTTCTAGCTTGGTATTTTACTGTGATTAATCGCGATTCAAAAGTCAGATTGCTTTAGTTTGAAAATTAATCGTTGGACAGTACTAATCAATACACATTCTCTGTTCTTTTCTCTCCCAGTATGGAATGTTGGGACCCAAATATTTCTGGTCAGTTGTCGCGGCCATACAGTATATGTATTAAGCTAATTTTAATAATCAGAAATACTTTATTAATCCCCGAGGGGAAATTACTATAGATTGTGTTAAACAGGAAGTGAACAGATTGAGACATAGAAAAGGAGTAAATAAGATCTGGTTCTTTCTACTCCTCTTTTTGGACATGTTGAATAGTTTAAACGTGACGCTATTAAATAGAACTTGGCTAAACATGTCTCAAACAAATTAGACATTTGAAACATTTTAATGTTTTTTTAGCACTGTTTTGGAATTTTGGGACACAATTATTCCTGATTTTTTGCCGCCGTCATATTATTGGCGTCCGGCTGGGCAGTGTGCTCTTCGCCCAGGCATCGTTACTCCTTTCCCCCCCGAACACAAACATCCTAATCCCTCAACACGCACTCCATCTTTGTGATCCTCCTTAACTTACTGGCCTACTTGGGGAAATTGGATTCCCATTGATCCCACCCCTACCGTTGATAAACTACATGATCATTGAGTCCATGTAAAAAACTACTTTTGTCTTACTGTCAAATTTAGGACTTTTTTCTCATGCTTGTTTTTGTACAAGGTTAGCTTCTGCCCTTCACTACACTGGAATGACCCATAGTGACCTTTTTTTTCCACTGGCATGTTTACAGACAGCACTTTCTTTTTTATAAAAGCCGACCAATTGAATAACATTCTTCATAAAAGGCCCAACATATTGCATACTTGTATGTGTTTTAAAGGTTTTGCTGAAACTTTCGTGTAAAAGTGAAACGAAAAGAGAACATTTTTCATACCTGGGGTCCTATTGGCGCCGGACTAGACTGAGCTGCTTGACCAAAAGCTTTTTAAGACACAGAGTCCCTTCAAGCAAGCGGCAGGCAGACACGCATGCTGGATCTGGTGCAGGAATAAATAACACAATGTACAAGCTGCTTTCTCTCGCCTCTCTCTGTGTCGCTCCACCTCCCAAATCCATGACATAACAGTCGGCAGTTGTCAGTGGTGACTCACTCAAAAAAGAGCCACAAAAATGTTTTGAGTCCTGAACCAGACTTTAACCTTTGTGCCTGTTTGCTGGGTCAGTGTGTCAGATTTCATCAGCCCAAACAGTTAAGGTTTACTGGCCTCGCACTTATTAATCTGTTGTTAATGATTGTGTAAAAATATCTTATTTTATACTCTGTGAAGGTACTTGATGTTTCTATTGAATAGAACACCAGTGAATTAAAATGTATGTTATTATATCCATCCATCCATCCATTTTCTACCGCTTGTCCCTTTTGGGGTCACGGGGGGTGCTGGAGCCTATCTCAGCTGCATTCGGGCGGAAGGCAGGGTACACCCTGGACAAGTTGCCACCTCATCGCAGGGCCAACACAGATAGACAGACAACAGTCACACTCACGTTCACACACTATAGGGCCAATTCAGTGTTATTATATATTTATTTAATTTAGTGACATCATTGAATGTCACCCTATAAATGCATAACTTGTAAAAAAAAAACAAATAAAAAAAAAACATTAAAACTGTATTATAATATTACTGTTTATACATTGCAACCATCATAAAGAATTAAACAGCAACAGTATGAACATTGTCTTGAATGTAAATATATTCCCAAATCATGTATGCCAAATGTGTTTTTGTTTGACTCTGAATTGAGCATTTTGAGTAAGTCACTATATACATTCAGATAACTAAAAAAATTAAAATATATGCATCAGAAACATTTTTCTGCGACTCTTTTATTTTTCGTTTTATATTATAATTCCTTACTGAATAGCAATGGCAATTGTACGACTTTGCCATTCATAATTGTGTTACTATTGTTGTGTAAGATTGCTTGAAACGTTCGTATGTTTTGTGTCCTCTAATGTGTTGTACTTCATTGCCGCTAAGATAAAAATGGATGAAAAAATTAATTTAAAAAAACTCTCGACTTCCGCTTTATTCTCGCATCTGATAGGCAGCAGAGCAGGAAGTAAATATCACGTGACCGTCCGAATCAGCTGACCTCTCCGGGTAGACGTCTTTACGAGTCACGACTGCGGGGATTAACTCATTCATCATTTACTGCACATTTTAGGGTAAATGCGACCGTCTAAAGCCACTTTAATGCATATTAATATAGTTGTGTGTTTTTAATGAAATTGTATTTTCGTTGCTGTCGATGTTTTCTTTCATGACAGGCCCAGCTAGCAACCATGGCGCTCAGCGATGCCGACGTTCAGAAGCAGGTAATGAAGCATGTTCACCTTCAAATATAACCCCTTTTCCGGTTGTTTACTCGTTTTAAAGAATGTTTTCTTTTATTAACATGTTTTTTTTTCAAAACGTAGTTGCTTCTATTGTGTCGGAAATGGCTAACATCATACTGGCTGATTGAGCTAGCTACAGTAGGTCAATGTTAAAATGAGCGAGAACAATCACATGGTTTTAAAAGCAGAAAATTGTGTAACTTAGGATGTGTCATGACGTCATCCGGGCTAGTGATCACATGACAAACACATGTCAGGGTTTTATGAGGAACTGCTGAAGCTTCTCAGTGAAATACACTTTACAGAAGAAGGAAACACAAACATTATTAAATCCCCAACATATAACTAAGCCTACATCGATAACTACTTTGAATTAAATGTAAACGTTCTGTATATATATGACACAAGAAAGCAAAGTTAAACCCCAAAATATAGCTGTATCTCTCCCATGCATGGTATTGCACTAAGTCGGGTTTTCCCTTAATGTTATTGATTACCGCCACTCTTTAAAAATGAGGGATTGTATGTGAAAACAAATTTAAGTAATATAATGGAAGTCTTACAAAGTCTAACTTTTATTGCCAATCTTTAATGTTTCATTAATTAATTAAAATTGGAATTTATTTATTATATACATGTTTCATTAAATGCCATCCATCCACTTTTTACCGCTTGATGTCATCAATTAATTTAATTTAAAATGAGATATATTTAACTATTGAATTATCTCACAATTTAATTCTTTTGAAATTCAGTTATTTGTCAGTGTAATTATTCGTTATTTATTTGATTATTTTATGTTTTAATGAATTACTTTGGCAGCACGGTGAAACAGGGGTTAGTGCATGTGCCTCACAATACAAAGGTCCTGGGTTCGAGCCCCGTTTGCATGTTCTCCCCGTGACTGCATGGGTTCCCTCCTGGTACTCCGGCTTCCTCCCACCTCCAAAGACATGCACCTGGGGATAGGTTGATTGGCCCTAGTGTGTGAATGTTGTCTGTCTATCTGTGTTGGCCCTGCGATGAGGTGGCGACTTGTCCAGGGTGTACCCCACCTTCTGCCCGAATGCAGCTGAGATAGGCTCCAGCACCCCCCGTGACCCTGAGAGGGACAAGCGGTAGAAAATGGATGGATGGAATGAATTAGTTTGTGACTTAATAATTTCATGTTTTAATTGTTTAATTATTCATTTACTGTCAGCACTTAATGAATTTACTTTATCTGTCAAACTTAACAGTCAAAGTCAGTGGGCGGATCTTAGCACCTGATTGGTTTTGCGGGATTTACACTTGTCTTGGGAATTCTTCTATCAGAGAACTGGTGGATATCTTGGTCTAAAAGTTCGGAAATAACTCTTGACAATTTCAATAAATTCCGTTACTTCAGCTGCTACATGCTCTGAGTCAGCAGGTCTTGCTTTCGCATACTGCGCAAGATCTAAAATATCTACCACTAACTATCGAAAAAGTACAAGTATATACTCCTTAGCCGCCATCTTTTCAAATTCTTCAAAAGTTCCAGACATAAGATCAAAGCAATAATAGGGTTAGATTCTTGTTAGCCCCGCCCACTGACTTTAATGGGTGTGTTTGACGAGTACATAAATTCATGAAGGTTCATGAAATAAATACATTTTTAAAATAATTCATTAAATAATTGATTGCAAAATTAAAATGATTAATCAAATTGTGAAAATGTATTAAATAGTTAACTATACTGCGTATGTTTACATTAAATTAATTAATTACACATTTAATAACATATTTATGTATTTAATGCTAATTTTAATTAAGTAGCCTCCTAGGACCCAAACTCTTGTATGGCATACATTTTAAATGTATCTTGATCATTTGGGCTCATTGGAACCCAATGTGTATAAAAACAAACAATATTTGAAAGTTGTGGTATGTGATGTGGTATACTCATCCACCACCACTAATTGGCAGTATAATGTCCTTGTAAGTGGAAACCAGGGTCTTGTAGAGAAGTATGTTGCATTGTGGTCTACACAACCAAAAATGTGATGTCCACATACAGTATGTAAGTAAGTAATTATTTCAGTATTTATTTATTTAATTAATTCAGTCCCATTTGACCCTGCATAGACAATAGCATTACATTACTATGTAGTCCGAAGCGCACCCCCTTCACTCTGAAGTTTGTGATTAGAGCCAGAAATAGCAACAAACATTCCTCACCATTATGAGAAAAGTGGCAGCTCCACCATGAGAAAGACAACACTTGGCTTTCTTTATTGCATTATATGTTAAAGAAATGAATGCACAATGCGATGAACCTCTCACTTTCCACAGATCAAGCATATGATGGCCTTCATCGAGCAAGAGGCCAACGAGAAGGCCGAGGAGATTGACGCAAAGGTTTGTTATTGGTCATAATAATAATCGTAGCTAGTGCACTTTTATCCTAACTCCCAATCAGCATACAGTATTGATTGATTGACAGAAACATTTCGACTATCATGGCAAATTACAACCACGTTGAACGCAAAACCTGATGATTCTTAGATGTAACTTTGCTAAGCATGTCGGAAACAAATAAAACATTTTAATGTTTTTTAACCCTGTTTTTAGAATGTTGGGACACAAATATTTCTGATCATTTGGGGTGGTCATATTTTCGGTGTCCAGCTGTGATTAATCACGATTCATTGCCAAATTAATCGGCAAAAAGTGATTATCTGAATTAGAATAATGAACTGTTTGGCAGCACTACTCATTACACATTCTGTTTGTTTTTCTCCCTGTTATTATATAATATAGAATGTCGGGACAGAAACATTTTTGATCATTTGTTCGCAGTCATATTTTCGGCATCCAGCTTGGTAATTTACTATGATAAATCGTGATTAATCTAATTCGGGTGTGTTGAATAGTGTCAACGTTACTCTATTGCAGTGGTTCTCAAACTTTTTTTGTCATCCCCCACTTTGGACAAGGGGGAGTTTTCAAGCCCCACCTGCCCCCATCGCCCCAACAGAACGCTAATGCCAAGCTTAACATTTTCAAATTTATTGAACATCAAGTTGATGTTATAACATCAAGTTTTATACATTCAAACTCAATAACATAAAATAACATCAAGTTCAATAATAAATAAAATACTTTGCAGCTGTGGTATAACTTGCATCAAGTTCAATATCAAATAAAATAACTTGCATCAAGTTCAATAATAAATAACACAAAAGTGTTATAACTTGCATCAAGTTTAATAATAAATCAAAAAAAGTGTTAACTTGCATCAAGTTCAATAATAAATCAAAAAAAGTGTTATAACTTGCATCAAGTTCAATAATAAATCAAATAAAAGTGTTATAACTTGCATCAAGTTAAATAATAAATCAAATAACTTGCATCAAGTTCAATAATAAATAAAACAAAAGTGTTATAACTTGCATCAAGTTCAATAATAAATCAAAAAAAGTGTTATAACTTGCATCAAGTTCAATAATAAATCAAATAACTTGCATCAAGTTCAATAATAAATAAAAATAAAAGTGCCACTTTGCAATCTTTGCAAAACAAAAGGAGGAGCTATATGCATTTGGCAAGACAGGGCAAGTGAACATGAGTTTTACAGTACTCCAGCATTAGTGGCTGCAATGAGCCTGTTTTGCACTGCACAGCTTTTCAAATCGGGGTTGCAGGCTTGACACTGCCACTGTTAAAACCTCATTGAGTTCGGGGCTGAGCTGCCTTGACGCGAGTGCTTCCCGGTGAATGACAGTGTGTCCAATGCGCATTTGGCGCAACCCTCTTTATTAGAGCCTGCAGCCCGTTTCTTGACTTTGCCATGGTCTGTGCGCCATCAGAGCAAAAGCCCACACAGTTTTCCCATTTAAGGTCGTGTTCTTTGAAGAAACTGCCCATTATCTTGAACAGCTCATCAGCAGTGGCTCTATTTTTTATGTATTTGCAAAACAGCAAATCCTCGCACAGTGACTCGCCATTCACAAAGCTTCCGCTTAGCCCCGCCCCCATTAGTTACTGTTTCTGTGTCTGTCAAACTTTCGCTCCTACCTAGAAATGTAAAGCCTACAGGAAAAATAAGTAATTTACATTTATTTATATAGCGGATTTCACAGACAGAATCACAAAGTGATTTACAGTGTGTATAAAAAATGAAAGCATAGTAAAAAAAATCTTAAGAATATAATTTAAAAAAATAAAAGTGAAATTTCCTCCCGTTCCTCGCGCCCCATCTGTCATGTCTCTATCCCCCACCAGTGGGGCGCGCCCCACACTTTGAGAAACGCTGCTCTATTGTATGTGAATTGGCAAAGCATGTTAGAAATAAATATAACATTTTAATGTTTTTTTTAGCCCTGTTCTGGAATGTTGGGATTCAAATATTTCTGATCATTTGTTGCCGTCATATTTGAGTTAATATTAGATCAACACCTCTCTGACAGTTTAAATCAAAGGCAAATTTATAATTTTTCGCACAGTTATTGGTTTGGCATGTGCAAGTGTACCTAATGATAGACCTCCAGAGATATTTCCAGGCTCGTCACCAGAGAGCGCTAAAGGGTATTTTAAAGCAATGGGGGCTTGTTTTGTCAGTTTTAGGGACCTGGAACTTCCATTTCTTGTATAAGATCCTTATAATAATTATAGAATGTTGTCTTGAGGTCTTTCAGTGTTTTTATCACAACCACAACTTTTAGTAACGTACCATATAAAGTGTAAAGTGTAGGGATGTAACAATATCAAAATCTCACGGTACGATATTATCACGGTATTAAGGCCACAGTACAATATTATTGTGTCCAAAAAAATGCCGTAGTGTGTAAAATTAAGTGGCAGAGATGTTTAGGATGAACACACTTACTGAAATTGAACACAAACATAATGCTAAAATGTTCTAATCATCTATATTACTACAAACATGTATTTTTAAGTGCAAAACATTGTGTGGGAAAGTTAAATGTTTCAAGCAAATATTGAAAAAAACCTTTCAGTTGAGTGTCTTTAAAGTGACAATGTAAACATCTAGTGTAACAAGTACAAAACAATAATGTACATTTTAGTGTCTTTCTACTTTTACTTTCTCAGAAGCAGTGTCCTCTACAGTGGACATTTTTTGTTTCATTTTGGAAAATGAAGTTTCTCAATAAAGTGAATTCACATTTATGGGTGATTGTAGCTTATCAACTAGCTTTGGTGGGCAGCAGTTGCTTTTCCTTGACCGAGTCTGTTTTGGCTCGGAACTCCCGAGACGAAGGTGGCGTGCTTTATACCCTCTGCCAAAGAGGTTATGTTTTCGCCAGGGTTTGTTTGTCTGTTTGTTAGCAACATAACTTAAAAGGTTATGGAAGGATTTGGGAAAAAAAACAATTCCTCATATCTACTACAAAGTGGAACACACTTTACTTGCTTCTTCTTTTTTTTAACCATTACTACGTACCATGTGCTCACATTGCAGTCCCGTGCTGTGCAGAGGTTTATGGGAGATGTAGTTTATTTTTCAGACGCTTCAAAGCATAAGTGCCAGAAAAAAAACTACACTCACCAAGTTTTCTTTTGATACCGTCACGCGTCACTGCATCATTGTGAAGATTTTGAAACTGCAATCTACAATACCATTACATCCCTAAGTGAAGAGTATTCTCAAAAATTACAGTGGGTATCTCTCCCTGCAGGCAGAGGAGGAGTTCAACATTGAGAAGGGCCGCCTGGTGCAAACGCAGCGTCTGAAGATAATGGAGTATTATGAGAAGAAAGAGAAGCAGATTGAACAGCAGAAGAAAATGTGAGTCATTTCCAGACGTCACAGGACACAAACGGTCCTGGGCTGTGCCGCTTGTGACATCCCAAGTTCCCGTGATTGTGTTTAGTTGTTCGGCAGCACAATGGCCTCTTCTGTAACCTGCCCGCTGTGTTTGGACACAAACCAACGTTGACTTAAGATGTTTGTTATTTGTTTACTTAACAGACAAATGTCCAACCTGATGAACCAGGCCCGTCTGAAGGTCCTGAAGGCTCGTGACGACATGATCTCTGTAAGTCACGCCGTCATCGGTGAGGTGGAATTTCATGTACACAATTTGTTTTTTATCGTAATTGTTGTCATGTATCTTCAGGAAATGCTGAACGAGGCTCGCCAACGACTCGCTAAAGTCGCACGAGAACCTTCCAAGTATCCCGCTCTCATCGACGGCTTGATTCTACAGGTTAGCATTCACCCGGGGACAACAGCTGTCTAATCCTAACACATGATTCAACACCGATAACAGTCTTAACTCAATAATTCTAAACCATAACATGCGTTTTAACTATTTACAAATGGTCCAAAAAAAGACTTGTCCTTTTGTTTTAAAACGAAATAATATGTTTACCACATTTAGTTTGTTGTTATGTATATTTTTTCATCACTGCCATCTGGTTCCATGTAAGAACATACAATAGGGCTCGGCCAATTAGGCTTTACGAGCGCTCTTACCTATGCTCAAGTTCGGTACAGAGATCCCTCGTTTGGCATGAATGGAAGAGGTGGGCCAAGGCACTGCATGATTGCATGCACATGCTTAAGTTCAACATATGAGTCATAAAATGACTAAGTTCTGTAATGTGATTAGGGTCGTCGTAATCCAATATTGATATCTGGTATACATGGGAAAAAAGTATCGGATGTTATTAGCCTGCTTGTAAAATCTCAGATACAAGCAGTCATGCAGAATGTTGACTTGTGCAAAGCGGGACAGCCAGATAACATCTAAATGTCCTCCAATAAGCACACAAGGTTGGTCTTTTCTTCTATTTTAGTCAAGTCATTTACAAAAGGTAAACAAGGTAGGCTATAGGTGCTAGCAGCTACACAACAGCTAAGCCAGGGGTGTCCAAACTTTTTCCAGCGAGGGGCACATTCAGTAAAATTGAAGGATGCTGGGGCCACATTGAGACATTTTGTACATTAAAGATGCTAAAAGCAAACCAATGTACATATATATGCTAATCTAGCTAAATAAACATCCACGTTAGCTTTGTGTTATATAGTAGGTGACAAAGGAAATTAGTGTAATCTAATCAATAAATCAAAGTTAACTTGCATAGCTCTTAATCACAAATGTGTCAAAGGGCTGCACAGGCCACAACGACATCCTCTGCTCAGATCCCGCATCAGGGCAAGAAAAAACTCAACCCAATGGGAACAACGTGAAACCTTGGGCTGTCTAGGGCTATCAAAAATAAGTTAACTCATGCGAGTAATCACAAAAAATATTTATTGCATTAATCAATTATATACACACATTAATCACACAATTTATTCTGCTCCTTAAACCTTCTATCTTTTCTAACAGTAAAATTGTATAGGGATCTTTTTTAATTTGAGATTTAGCGGAAGAAGATGGATGGATGGATTTTAAAGTTAATTAAAATCATGTTAATGAGTTTATACTACTAGTAATACTTGTTCAGTATCGATCTAAATTCAAAAGTGGGATTTATCTGATTTAAAAAAAAAAAAATTGGTTACACAGCATTACTAATAACATCTCGATAATAATTAATTAATTTCATTTTTACGATCTGGCGAGGGCTAATAAAAAAACAAGCTGCGTGCCAAAAACGTTATTATATCATAGAGGTTTATTTGAAATAGGGACAGATACAAAAACATAGACATCTGAAACAGTTATCCAATGTATGTGAAGTGTGAAGTGAAGTGAATTACATTTATATAGCGCTTTTTCTCAAGTGACTCAAAGCGCTTTACATAGTGAAACCCAATATCTAAGTTACATTCAAACCAGTGTGGGTGGCACTGGGAGCAGGTGGGTAAAGTGTCTTGCCCAAGGACACAACGGCAGTGACTAGGATGGCGGAAGCGGGGATCGAACCTGCAACCCTCAAGTTGCTGGCATGGCCGCTCTACCAACCGAGCTATACCGCCCCATATGCATCATATTGTTTGTAGCCAAAGCTAATTTACAACACTTGTCCCCAAAAAATAGGCCCCCCGGCCGCACTTTTGACACCCCTGAGCTAAGCACACAATAGCGCACAAGTTAGACATATAGTATGTAATTGTCCTTCATTGAACAATATTGCAGTCTAAAGAGCACATTTGTCAATATAAACAAGTATCAAATAAATATAGTTGCATATTACTTACACATACAAAGTCTCCAAGGCAGAAAGTATCCAGTAACAAACGTGTCTGTATCATTTAACGAACTGCGTAATTTTAATAAATAATAGTGAACACCAGTTGTCGCCAAAAAACTCCACTTCAATTTTAAGACGGCATTAGTCTGTCATTAGGTCAGTGTTTTAAATACATGAAATAACAGTAGTTGTTCTTTGAGTAATTTCACTTGATTAAGCCTTTTTCTGACAATCCCCCCTACAAAATAATACTAGACTATGAGTTATGCTGATATCGGATTAATATTGGTATTGACAAATAATCAAGGCTCCGATATCATGTCAGAAGTGACAAAGTTGTAACGGAACACCCCTAAATATAATCTCTCCTCGCAATTTCTTAATAATAACCGACACATATCAGAATGGAAATAAATAGAAATACTCAAAATAAGGCCAAAGGCAAACCCCTCGGCACGCTAGCTTACACATTGGTGAGAGCAATAAAGTATTACCCAACACACATTGTTCTCGTAGGTAATTAATGATAGCCGACGCTTTGCACAGTTGAAATAATTACAATTACACAAAATAATCCACAAAATCAAGGAAATGGACATAATACAGCAGTGTAGAAGTAAGGGCAAATCAATCATGTTAAACACCAAGGTGGCTCAGGAGAGGGGGGTATTGGTATTGCATCCTAGTAACAATACAAAGTGTGAGTATGCCTTTTTAGGGCAATTACAAATTGTAGTGTTTATTTCCAGGGTTTTTATCAGCTGCTGGAGACAAAAGTGACCATTCGATGTCGCAAACAAGACGTGCAGTTGGTGCAGGTGAGTCCAAGCGTCTCCTCTTCTCTGCGATCACATCCCCATCACGGCTCTCGTCTTTCCAGGCATCCATCCAGAGAAACATTCCCATCTACAAAGCGGCGGTGAAGAACACCCTGGAGGTCCGCATCGACCAGGACAACTTCCTCTCTCCGGACATGTAAGCGCTGCCTTTGATCCGCTTTAACCAAACACAAACTTACCAGTCTTTTGGGTCTCGCAGCTCTGGAGGTATTGAACTCTACAACGGTGACGGCAAGATCAAAGTGTCCAACACCTTGGACAGCAGACTGGACCTAATGGCTCAGCAGGTACCTCCTAGAAGCCTATTAGTTAGTACATTCATTTTAAAATAGTTGTTTTTCTTTTTTAATTTTGAACAATTGTTTTTAAAGTTAGCAAATTAAGAAAAAGGTGAACTAGTCGTTTGCTTATTAGAGAACGAGAACTAAAGTGCACCACATTAATCCATCTATCCATTTTCTACCGCTTGTCCCAATTTAAAGGTATACGTAATAATTTCATGTCAAGTCATCATTAAATGGCCCGGATATGTCAAAAGACATTAATAAATCATGTTCTTTTCGAATACCTTTGTAACTGATAACAGTAGTTCAGCCGCGATATGCTCATTTCAAAATTAGATTTACAGCCCCGAAATGTTATTGTTTCATTTCGATGCCTCGCCCTCCACCGTTTGACCAATTTAAAAAGTCTGTGAGTGTGTCACATCCAGGTTGCCAGTTACGCACCGCCACCTTCGTCAAGCTACTGCCACTGGTAAAGTTACTAAACATGTCAGACCTTAGTAAATCTAAAAGGCGTCGTTACGATTCTCAACTTATTCATGACAAAGCCAGGAACAAAACAAGGATTTGTATCGGGGATGCCTTTGAAAGATGGAGACGATTGAAGATTTTTTTCATCTGACGCCAAACTTGCTAATTTCCTCCTTGATACGTAAGTCAGGCATTTACGTTTTCTTATTACTTGTAATAAATGGAAATGTACATTTCGTATGTAAACCATATTGTCCTATACAGTCTATGACCTAGTCTAACAAAGCTAGTATGTTCGTGCAACGAATGCTTAGGAGCGGAGCACCATCACACTAGCATAGTTAGGATATGGGTAGTGTCAGTGCCTATTTCGTTCTCAATATGCAGATATGCTGAGGAAATGCGTTCCAACATTAGCAAAGTTAAAGTACCCATGATTGTCACACACATATTAGGTGTGGCGAAATTATTCTCTGCATTTGACCAATTACCCTTGATCACCCGCTGGGAGGTGAGGGGAGCAGTGCTGCGCCCGGGAATCATTTTTGGTGATTTAACCCCCAATTCCAACCCTTGATGCCGAGTGCCAAGCAGGGAGATAAAGGGTCGCATTTTTATAGTCTTTGGTATGTGTTAATTTAAGTTTTGTTTAGGGAATGTCATCTTTTAATAGAGAAAGACATTCATGTCTCTTGATACGATCGACTTTATTCATCCCACATTGGAGAAATTATGTGGTTACAAAAAGTCCACCAAAAAATAACCTGAAAACAAAAGAGAAACATAGCAGAAGACAAAGGACATAAAATACATTAAGATAGAACAAAGCTTATGCAGCTGCAAAGTAAAGCACAACGTAAAACCAAATGAGCAAGAAAATGTATATATTGCGCACACATGACTGACCCCGAAAGGGACAAGCGGTAGAAAATGGATGGATGGATAAACGGCTAAAGAAATACACAATTTCAGCACCCACGGACACTGCGGTGTCCTCTACAGTGTTCCTTCTTTTCATGTTAACATTTAAGACAGGTTTCACATTATATTATTATATTTATGTTAGCATTTAGAACAGCTAACAATTAGCGCTAACGTTGCCGATTAGCATCGCTAGCTGCCAACTAGTGATTAGCGCTCTTGTCAGCTTGCAATTAGCACGCTAGTTGCCAGATAGCGTCGCTATACTGTAATCTTTGAATATGTTAGTTTTGCACAAGAACTAGATACCTTTTTAGGACCATTTTAAGTTCAAATACAGTTTTATACAAGATCTGTCAGTAGAGGATCCCCGCTTCCAGGTCGGATTCCAGCTTCCGCCATATAGTCACCACTGTTGTGTCCTTGGGCAAGACACTTTACCAACCTGCTCCCAGTGCCACCCACACTGGTTAAGATGTAGTTAAAAGATGAAGATAATGGGTTCGTTTTACTATGTAAAGTGTTTTGAGTCACTAGAGAAAAAGCGCTATATACCTGTAAATATAATTCACTTCACTTCATTAGTTTGGGCGTCTCTGGCCTGGAAAACATTGAAGACCTTTGTTTGCTCCCCAAGGGGATGGGTCAAATGCAGAGGACAAATTTCACCACATCTAGTGTGTGTGTGACAATCATTGGTACTTTAATCTTTAATCTTAATCTTTATTGTGTTGATTGACATACAATATTTCTTATATAAAAATTTGTTTTTCTTTTTGTAAGGCATGTTACCTGTTAAAATTGTGCCGTTTTGGGTTTTGTTTCCCTCTTACACACATGTAAGAGGGATGTGTGCTTTTATGAGTTGTTTCTTCCCTTGGCCTCAGTCTAGACCCCCTATACCCAGGCTTAGACCCCTATGCCCCCCTTTCCCCCTCATTGTTTACCTGTATCTCACCTTTTTTGTAAGGGGCGCCGGAAGTTGGCAGACCCGTCAGCGATCCTGTTCTGTCTCCCTGTAATGTTTGTCTGATCTTGAATGGGATTGTGCTGAAAATGTTAATTTCCCCTCAGGGATTAATAAAGTATTTCTGATTCTGATTCTGTGACAAGCACGGATTAAATTGATTTTAATTCATTTGAATTTGCGACGCTGTCTCACAAAATTAGTTGTTCTAGATATGAACTGCGTCGGGGAACCAGTAAACTGGTATCCCGAGGTACTTCCGTACTTCTAATGATATTACAAACCCCGTTTCCATATGAGTTGGGAAATTGTGTTAGATGTAATTATAAACGGAATACAATGATTTGCAAATCCTTTTCAACCCATATTCAATTGAATTAAAGATTAAAGATTAAAGTACCAATGATTGTCACACACACACTAGATCTGGTGAAATTTGTCCTCTGCATTTGTCCCATCCCCTTGGGGAGCAGTGGGCACTACAAAGACAAGATATTTGATGTTCAAACTCATAAACTTTATTTTTTTTGTGCAAATAATTAACTTAGAATTTCATGGTTGCAACACGTGCCAAAGTAGTTGGGAAAGGGCATGTTCACCACTGTGTTACATGGCCTTTCCTTTTAACAACACTCAGTAAACGTTTGGGGACTGAGGAGACACGTTTTTTAAGCTTCTCAGGTGGAATTATTTCCCATTCTTGTTTGATGTACAGCTTAAGTTGTTCAACAGTCCGGGGGTCTCCGTTGTGGTATTTTAGGCTTCATAATGCGCCACACATTTTCAATGGGAGACAGGTCTGGACTACAGGCAGGCCAGTCTAGTACCCGCACTCTTTTACTATGAAGCCATGTTGATGTAACACGTGGCTTGGCATTGTATTGCTGAAATAAGCAGGGGCGTCCATGGTATCGTTGCTTGGATGGCAACATATGTTGCTCCAAAACTTGTATGTACTTTTCAGCATTAATGGTGCCTTCACAGATGTGTAAGTTACCCATGTCTTGGGCACTAATACACCCCCATACCATCACAGATGCTGGCTTTTCAACTTTGCGCCTATAACAATCCGGATGGTTCTTTTCCTCTTTGGTCCGGAGGACACGACATCCACAGTTTCCAAAAACAATTTGAAATGTGGACTCGTCAGACCACAGAACACTTTTCCACTTTGTATCAGTCCATCTTAGATGAGCTCAGGCCCAGCGAAGCCGACGGCGTTTCTGGGTGTTGTTGATAAACGGTTTTCGCCTTGCATAGGAGAGTTTTAACTTGCACTTACAGATGTAGCGACCAACTGTAGTTACTGACAGTGGGTTTCTGAAGTGTTCCTGAGCCCATGTGGTGATATCCTTTACACACTGATGTCGCTTGTTGATGCAGTACAGCCTGAGGGATCGAAGGTCACGGGCTTAGCTGCTTACGTGCAGTGATTTCTCCAGATTCTCTGAACCCTTTGATGATATTACGGACCGTAGATGGTGAAATCCCTAAATTCCTTGCAATAGCTAGTTGAGAAAGGTTTTTCTTAAACTGTTGAACAATTTGCTCACGCATTTGTTGACAAAGTGGTGACCCTCACCCCATCCTTGATTGTGAATGACTGAGCATTTCATGGAATCTACTTTTATACCCAATCATGGCACCCACCTGTTCCCAATTTGCCTGTTCACCTGTAGGATGTTCCAAATAAGTGTTTGATGAGCATTCCTCAACTTTATCAGTATTTATTGCCACCTTTCCCAACTTCTTTGTCACATGTTGCTGGCATCAAATTCTAAAGTTAATGATTATTTGCCAAAAAAAATGTTTTTATCAGTTTGAACATCAAATATGTTGTCTTTGTAGCATATTCAACTGAAGATGGGTTGAAAATGATTTGCAAATCATTGTATTCCGTTTATATTTACATCTAACACAATTTCCCAACTCAGGGAAGCGGGGTTTGTACTTTCAAACCAGTTTTTCTATCTTTTAATCCGTTTTATTCAGCTTTTATTTGCAGCATGAGGGAAGCTTTGCCGGTTAAATTAAGGTCAGTCGAATTAGCGTCAAGTTCCACAACCTCATGATAAATTCAGTCCAACTGCAGAAAGAAACTTTGTAGAAGTAATACAATTTTGTGAAGGATAATGAGCCAAAGCATGACATTTTCATACTGAACCAGCGCCTATGAATAATGCATAATGCATGTCATAAACCATATTTCACGTTCCTAAAATAATAAATAATTATATCCCATGTATGTTGTTGACGTGTTTGCTGTGTTCACAGATGATGCCCGACATCCGAGTGGCTCTTTTCGGCGCCAACCCAAACCGCAAGTTCATGGACTGAAACCCCTCCCCCTCTTGTTGTTGGTATCATAGAATTATTGTTATTTTCTATTTTTCTCATATGAAAGAAGTGTTTTCCCCCGTGAGTGACATGCAAAAAAGAGGGTGTCGTCATGGTTATTGTGTGATGTGCTGCTGTATTTCTTTGTGCATGAAGGGAGCACCGCCGCCACTCATCGTTACCCATAAACCTCTCTGGTAACGCAACACACTTACAGATTCTTGTTTGTTTACAGAGAAGTCCGTGCCGCGGGGTGGGCTTACCTACTTGAGTCTTGCTAACTAACTGGATCTGTTTTATTGACAAATGAGCGTGAGTTGGAATGGGGGGTATCCTCAAAGCGAACGCCGTAAAAAGTTAATTTATTTCGCTGATATCATTCCAGAGTATGTATATGATGTTACCTGACTAAATTATGAATGTTTGATTGTTTTTGTGTGTGGTTTTTTTCCCATTTGGATTGTTGTCTCAAACTTGTAACATGGTGTAAATGTACAACATAATAAAATATATTAATCATGACCAGTACACATCACTAGGCTGACTCTTTCTCTCTCACGCACACACACACACACACACACATACACACACACACACACACTACAGTTTATCCACGTTGCCTATTCACGCTCCATTCATTAGTTAATCACATGCTCTTTGTCAGACAAAAATGTCCCAATTATGCAGCTGCTCTTAGCATTTTGCTGACTTGTTGGGCAACAGACAAGCGCAGTCAGTCTTTCAGGAGACGGCGGAGTGGAGACGCTGCTGCTCATATTTGTAAGTACTTTGACAATTATTGTAGTAATTCTAATGTTCTGTTTTTTTACCTTCTTCTGGTTACACTGATTTGATGCTAAAAATATTTTTTTTGTCTTTTAACTATGTCTGTGTGGTCCAAAGTAGGAGGTGAACAGCGCATCCCAGTGGTAGCCATGGTCGGGGCCCCGTCACTCCACCAAGCGGCGACTCTCCTCTGGTTCTGGACAGTGGCTGTTGGGATGCCAGACCTGACCAGGCGGGACCAGCTGATGCGCCAGGAAGCCAGCCGACAGACGGGAGGCAAGGTGGCGCTCACTCCAGCCGAGCGTAGGCTGGATGCCAAGCTTCACCAAATGAAAGAGCAAGAGATGTCAGGTGACGTCTTCCCACCTGCCCTCCACTTCTTTAAGGCCAAGCCTTTCATCCAGAGAAGCTCCATCTTCAAGTTGCTGCAGGAAATGCCCAAAGGTGAGCAGACTTTGAAAGTGTCATCCCCCACCTTCTACACTGTAGATGAGCATTCACACACATTTGTGTTATGCTGAGAGAAGTGATGACACCAACAAGACAAGTATATGCTATTCTGCACTATAAATATTACACTATACAATTCATAATTTACACTAATGCCAATGCTATTAAATGATGTAATGTATAAATGCTGAGAGACAATCATTCAGTGGTGTGTCAAAATGGTACTTTGTGATGAGCATGAATTAACTTTTGGACTTAAAATGTCCGACACATTTTTTTTTTTACACCCAAAATGTTGATTTACACAAGTTCACACAACCATATTGCGCTTCAAAAATGTGCTTTGTATATGCTGAGAGATGATTATTCACACCGACCCATATTATTTAGACACATAAAAGTTTTTACACTTTTACTACATGTTTTGTTTTTTTTAACCCAAAATGTTAATACACATTTTTGGTACCCAAAATATTCATTGACACATTTTTTTTGACCCAACATGTTTATGCATTTTGTTGGACCCAAAATAATCAATAATGCATTTTTTGGATCCAAAATATTCATTGACACGTTTTTGGACCCAAAATATTTGGCACATTTTTTAGGCCCAAAATGTAAATTTATGCATTTTTCTGGACCATAAATATTAATTTACATATTTTTTACCCAAACTATTTATTGACACTTTGTTTTGGACCCAAAATATTAATTGCTGCATTTTTTGACCACTCTTCTTTAAAAAATTGGTGCAGTTCAGCTAAATTTGTTGTTTTTCTGACATGGACTTGTTTCTTCAGCATTGTCCACGTGTTTAAGTCAGGACTTTGGGAAGGGCATTCTAAAACCTTAATTCTAGCCTGATTTAGCCATTCCTTTACCACTTTTGACGTGTGTTTGGGGTCATTGTCCTGTTGGAACACCCAACTGCGCCCAAGACCCAACCTCCGGGCTGATGATTTTAGGTTGTCCTGAAGAATTTGGAGGTAATCCTCCTCTTTCATTGTCCCATTTAAAGCACCAGCAATATGTTTGGAAGAGAAAAGGTGAGGCCTTTAATCGATGTCCACGCAATGTTGCAGAGTCTTGTCAACCAAAACAGCATCCGGAGCCTTAAGGAACTCCGGGCGGAGCCACTGTGGAGATTTTTAACTTCCTCAGCAACCTTGGATTGAGGAGGTCTTTGAAGTATTCCCTCCACCGATCCACAACATCCGCAGTCGAGGTCAGCAGAACACCATCCTCACCATACACAGTGTTGCCAGTGCACTGCTTCCACTTCCTGAGGCGTAGGATTATGGTCCACAATTGCTTCGAAGCCTTCTGGAAGTCGTTTTCCATGGCTTCCACAAACTCCTCCCATGTCCGAGTTTTTGCCTCTCCAACCGCTGAAGCCGCACACCGCTTGGCCTGTTTGTACCTGTCCGCTGCCTCCGGAGTCCTATGAGCCAAAAGAACCCGATAGGACTCCTTCTTCAGCTTGACGGCATCCCTTACGGGTTCTAGGATTATCGCCACGACAGGCACCAACTACCTTGCGGCCACAGCTCCAATCAGCCGCCTCGACAATAGAGGTGCGGAACATGGTCCACTCGGACTCAATGTCCAGCACCTCCCTTGTGACATGTTCAAAGTTCTTCCGGAGGTGGTAATTGAAACTCTCTCTGACAGGAGACTGCTAGACGTTCCCAACAGACACTCACAATACGTTTGGGCCTGCCAGGTCTGTCCGTCATCCTCCCCCACCATCGCAACCAACTCACCACCAGGTGGTGATCGGTAGAAATCTCCGCCCCTCTCTTCAGCCGAGTGTCCCAAACATGAGGCCGCAAATCCGATGCCACAACTACAAAGTCGATCATGGAACTGCGGCCTAGGGTGTCCTGGTGCCAAGTGCACATATGGATACCCTTATGTTTGAAATTGGTGTTTTTTATGGACAATCTGTGACGAGCACAAAAGTCCAATAACAAAACACCACTCGGGTTCAGATCCGAGCGGCCATTCTTCCCAATCACGCCTCTCCAGGTTTCACTGTCGTTGCCAACGTGAGCGTTGAAGTCCCCCAGTAGGACAAGGGAATCACCCATCTCGAGAGAACTGGTTCCAGAGCCCTTGCTGTGCGTCGAAGTGAGTCCGACTATATCCAGCCGGAACTTCTCCACCTCGCGCACTAGCTCAGGCTCCCCCCCCAGTGAGGTGACATTCCACGTCCCAAGAGCTAGCTTATGTAGCCGAGGATCGGACCGCCAAGTGCCCTGCCTTCGGCTTCCGCCCAGCTCTAATCTCACCCGACCTCTATGGCCCCTCCCATGAGTGGTGAGCCCATTGAAGGGGGGGGCCCACGTTGCCTCTTCGGGCTGCTCATGGGGACAGGCGCTCGCCATCGTGCCCCAACTTCGGGCCTGGCTCCAGAGGGGGGCCCCGGTGACCCGCATCCGGGCGAGGGAAATCTGAGTCTCTGTTCTTGTATTTCCATAGAGGTCTTCGAGCTGCTCTTTGTCTGATCCCTCACCTAGGACCTGTTTGTCTTGGGAGACCCTACCAGGGGGCATAGAAGCCCCCAGACAACATAGCTTTTATATACATATACACACATACACATTGTTTTGGATCCAAAATATTAATTGGAAAACATTTTGGACCTAAAATACACCTTTTCATGGATCCGAAATATTCATTCACACAAAGTTTTGGAACCAAAATATTGCGCTGTAGACATGTGCTTTGTAAATTCTAGAAGATGAGCATTCACAACCACACTAGTGCATCAAAATTTTTACTTTTTTAAACCATCCATCCATCCATTTTCTACCGCTTGTCCCGTTCGGAGTCGCGGGGGTTCTGGAGCCTATCTCAAGTGCTGTTTTGTAAAAAATAAAATTATGTGAATGCTGAGAGACAAGTATTTATTCAATGAGGTAGTGCGTTTCAAATGTTATTACAATTGGCTAATGCTGAGATGAGCGTTCACATCAATTGTATTGTAATGTTGTTAAATATTTTCTATGTCAATATTTACTTGTCCAAAGGCTCAGAGACAAAAGTGTTTTTCTGTCTGGTGTAGGCGCCGCCCTTCACGTCCACAGTTCCACTCTTGTGAGCGTGGAATGGCTGGTGAAGAACGTGACGTACCGGCCGCACTGCTACGTCTGCTTTACGTGGGACAACTCTGTGCGCTTCATCTTCTCCCAGCGACAACCTTTCCCACGCTGGGACTGCTTCCACTGGCAGCTGCTGCACACCCTCAGGGCCAAGAACGCAGACCCGGCTGCCTTCGACACCAGGTAGTACAAGAAACAGCAGCACTGACTCCTTCTGGAAGCTGATCTCATGGATGCTCGGTCTGTAGCTTGATGCGGCATCTAACGCTGGTCACTGAAGACCCCGATGGCGACTACCCAAACCAGGACGTTGTGTGGGAGAAGTTTGAGAAGGCCTTCATTGCTATGGCCGGCCTGGTCAGGCACGCCCCCGTGCTGAGGGACTACTTATCTCAAGGCCTTTATGAGCTCCACCAGGACAACATCATGTATCTGGAACTCCGCAGTGGTCTGTCCAAGGTTTGTGAATAAGAGATAAGACGTAGCAGAAATTATATGTGATGCACTTTAGCCACTGTGTCGCTGTATTTAGCGAGTAGAGGTACTTATTAAAAGTGAAAGAGTTTTATCTTACGTTTATTCGCTACTCAAATACAAGCGGTCACGAAAGGATTCACAGTGCGTGTGAAAGCGTAGGTCCGCCACCACAAGCCCAGGGATTGTGCATTACCACAGCGTTCAGGAAAGCTCCAGAAGCGTGCAACTTAGAACTTTTAACACTTCCATAAGTGCTAAGAAAACACAGCTTAGAGCAGGGGTGCCCACACTTTTTCAGCACGCGAGCTACTTTTTAAATGACGAAGTCGATGTGATCTACCTCATACATGCATCTATCTATATATGTATATTTTTATTTTTATTTTAATTGTATTTATTTATTTATTTTTTTGTGCCATTTTTCACATGTTAAAGGTATACAAAATACATGCATGTTTAACATATAGATTCCCTTCTTTCATGCAGACAAGAATATAAGTTGGTGTATTACCTGATTCGGATGACTTGCATTGATTGGAATCAGACAAGATTCACAGTAGTGCTGACAACTTCCACATATTTCAACCACATTGAAGGGGTTGGTTTTGGCATTTTATTTGCCCAGCTTCCATACTCGTTTTTATACACTTTACAAGAAATACATTGACGGCAAACTCCGTGGCTTGCTAGCTTGTTTGCGCTTACTTTTGGAGACTCTTACTTCAATCAAGTGACGAAACTGACATCATAGTGAATATTTATGATCGCAAATTTTTAGGTCTATTTTTTCAATGCCTGGCTTGCGGTCGACTGACACACCCTCCACGATCAATCTGTAGCTCGCGATCGACGTAATGGGCACCCCTGGCTTAGAGACACTCTTCTGTCGCCTGGCAACATTTTAATCACCACTGCTTTAATTATTTTATCAGGAAATCAAAAGTGTGGCTGGGGGCCTCTTTTTTTATAGCACTTTGTAGGAATAACATGTAAAAATAAGAGCAAATAGACATAATGTAATGAGAAAAGGCTGAACTGTTGACACCAACAATGAATAAAATATATGTTTCAGCCTTTTTATTAGCCTATTTCATTACAAATGACAGACACAATGATGTCACACTGCCCCCATATTGAAATAATATTGACAACAAAATTGTTTTGTATACTTGAAGGCTCCACTGCACTGCTGTTCTTTTTGCAATGTAAAATACTTGACTATTGTTATTTATGATCATATTTTTGAGCAGTGTGGTGTTTAGACATACTAGGAGGTTATATAACTGCTGTTCTTTTTGGAATCTATAGTTACTTCTTGGCAGCTCTTACTGATATTTTAATTTGTGAAAAAGCATGTCAAAGCATTTAAGTGCTTAAGTACTTGGCACTTTGAAATACCGGTAGTTTTCAATAAAGGAGTGAATTTAAATTGACATTAGTTCAGTTTTTAAATAGTATGGAAAAAGTACAGAAAATCATGGAAATTCATAGGTATCGGTATTGACTACGGAATTTCTGATATTGTTGCAACCCTATTCTCAGGCGTATGAGCTGGACGGAACGATCCATGACAAGATGTGGACGCTGAGGACATTCCAGGAAGTCACAAAGAAGTTTGTCAAAGATCATCCTGACTTTCTCGGAGTTCGCCTCATCATGTCAGTGCACAGGTACGTATTTGCTTTTTTATTTGTGTCATTCATTGCAGGACTTGATCTTATCAAGAAATTAGTCTAGGTCCTCAAACTGAAACTCACGGCCAGCGCCCCAATTGCCACTCGCAAGCCCATAAGTCTACTTACCGTATTTTCCGGACTATAAGGCGCACTTAAAATCCTTTTTTTCCCCTCAAAACTCAACAGTGCGCCTTATAACCCGGTGCGCCTAATGTAAGGAATGATTTTGGTTGAGCATACCCACCCTGAAGCTATTTTATTTGGTACATTAGGTGATGATTAAGTGTCACCAGTAGATGGCAGTCAAACATAAGAGATACGTGTAGACTGCACTATGATGGAAATATGTCCCAAGTAAACAACACCAACATTTTAAATGTTCCGTTGAAAATATAAAAAAATCTATCAAAATGTTTTAGTATGACTTTGGTAAGCTATGAAGCCGCACCGCTTGAAGGACTGTCTGCTCATTAAACATACGAGTATTATTATGGTGTTTGTATAATCTGTATTATCTGGTGTTTTGTTTCACAATATTATGCAAAATAAACTTTTCTTACCTTCTGGTACCTGCTGATCTGTATTTGGAATCTGCGTAAATCCTGAAAAATTGCGCGAGTCCGGCTTTGTAGTCCGTGCTGACACCGTAGTCAAAAATATTCTTAAATTTCTCTATATTCTTGTTATGGGACATTCATCCTCCGCTGTTGCCATTTCTAATATAAACTAGTGTAAAGTTCTTACTTATATCTGTCAGTAAACTCACCATGAAAGCGCTAAAACATACCGGTGTAGTGAGTCTACATTATTTACCCAAGGAACTTTAGTTATTAGAGAGTTAGGTCGGACGGTTTTTCACGAAACACATTTCCGGTGTGGTTGTTTTTGGGTGAGAAGATGCTGCTCCGTTGCTGATTTAAGTAAAGTCTGAATGTCATTAAAACAGTTAGCTCCATCTTTTGACACTTCTTCCACTCCCGTCCTTGCACGCTACACCGCTACAACAAAGATGACAGGCAGAAGACACTGCCGAAGGTGAGCCACAAAAAATAAGGCTGCCCGCAAAACGGTACATCTGGAAGTGACTGTCAGAAAGCGACTTGAAGACGATCTGTAAAACACAATCTATGCAACATTTTGACCAAAGAACCACCATTACATGTTATGTAGAACATGTCATTTCCATTTAGAAAAAAAAAAAAAAAATCCATCCATCCATTTTCTATCGCTTGTCCCTTTCGGGGTCGCTGGAGCCTATCTCAATATGACTCCTTTAATGCGCCCTATAACCTGGTGTGCCTAATATATGAAAAAAGATCAAAAATAGAGCATTCTCGGCAGCGAGTCTTATAATCCGGTGCGCCCCATGGTCCGGAAAATACGGTAAATTCATAGTTTAGTGTAATAGCACACCCTAATAGTTAAATATATTTTGACAATCTTGAATTCGACAAGACCAGTGCTTCTGAAATAGTCGGGGGCGCTGTGATATTTTTTTGAGGGGGTGGGGGGATTTTTGTTAGCAGATTTATTTTTTTTTGCACTCAATTTTTATAAGCTATGTTTTAAAACCCTGTTTTGACAAATGCATTTTGCTTGAAAAGTTTTATTCATTAAATTGTCAGCATAATTAAAATTTAGTTGACAAAATTAAAACACAAAAAAATTCAGTTGCATAAATTCAGTGTAAAAAAAAAACCTTTGGCAATTAAAACACAAATTAACCTTCATAGTTGTTTACACAAAAAATGGTCTCACACTCATATTTTCTTTTTGTATTTTGAAGCACTACTTACTACCTTCCATTTTTTATCAAATATATTTCTATTAATTTTCCAGGGATTCAAGTACATGTAGGAAAATCTTACAGTAAGTTTGAAAATAAAATAGTACTAACAAAACAAAGCACAGAAACAGGTTTGAATATAATTATGATTAATTCTGGTTATTTCTTTGAACACATTTTCATTTTTTACTGTCATATATTTAGATATTTGAGCTTTATTTTTATTGAAATCTTAATTTGTATTTGTTTATTTGTAAACTTAATTTTTTTCAGTTGCAGATCTTTCTTTTTCAGATTAAAATCGTATGTTCTAATTTTTTCACATTTAGACTTTTGGCCCGAATTAAGGTTGGGGGCTGGTATCAACTGAGAGGGGCATGGGATCATGCATAAATAAATAAAGGATAGGGGGTACACTTCTACGTTGCCTTGAGGGAATGTAATGTGATGCTATTTATGACTATTTATGACAGGCACAGCATGAAATCAAAAACACAAAATGATTACACAGTAAGTACATTTTTTAAACTGGGATTGGAATTTGACATGCAGTATGTCACATGAGAGACACAATCGATTGCTTTATTCTTTATTTACCTGAAGCGGGTCTTGAATTGTGAATGCTTCTGCATTGAATTTGTCATGCACTGAATTGTTCTTTTTCACTAAATTTTTATACATTGAATTTTTATAAACCAAATTTTTAAATGCACATTTTGCTCACACAATGAAATTGTCAGCATAATTTGAATTTCAGTGCAGATAATTCAAACGCCAAAAATTCAAATTCAATGTAAAAAAAAACCTTTGGTAATAAAGACACAAAATAACCTCCATACATCCATAGTTGTTTACAGTAAATTGTGTACTCAAATGTTTTAGTCTCACTCACATATCTTCTTTTTGCATTTTTAAAGCGCTACTTCGAACCATCTTTTTTTTTTTTTAAATCCAATACGTTTTAATACATTTTCCAGAGATTTAACTACAGGTAGAACAAGCATTGTTACAGTAATTATGAAAATAAAATGTAACCAAAAAACAAAACAATTCTGAGCAACCCATACGCAACCAAGATCAATAGTATACGGAAATCAGTGGTTTGTTCCTGGGTTAGAAATGTATTTAAAATCCAACAGTGCAAAATATGTATTCTTGCAATTTTTCAGCTGCCCTTTTAACTTTGATCAGGAGTTTATAGAGAAAGCACCAGTAATTAGTACAGCATTACACACTTTTACCTATACTGATTTTTTAAATGTATTGATATTGTTTTCCAGAGCTTTGAGTGCCTCTGAGGTGAAAGCGGCAGTGAAGGAGGCCATTGAGCTGCAGAAGTCGTTCCCTGATGTGGTTGCAGGATTTGACCTGGTAGTAATCGTTAATGGAATCAACACCATGAGGGTGACATTGCTAACATTGTGTTGTTGCAGGTGGGCAGGGAAGACAGCGGCAGGCCGCTATGGTACTTCCGGGACGCTCTTTCCCTGCCTGACCAACTGGGCGTCACGCTGCCCTACTTCTTTCACGCGGGAGAGACCAGTGCGTGAATCCTGTAAAACGCGTTTATACTAAATATGTGCTGAAGTTGTTTCTCTCCTTGCAGATGAGGAAGGCACCGAGGTGGATCAGAACATTCTGGATGCGCTCGTATTCAATACCAGCCGCATTGGCCACGGATACGCACTGGCGCACCACCCGATCGCTAAGGAGCTCTCCAGGAAAAGGAACGTGGCGGTGGAACTGTGCCCCATCTCAAACCAGGTCTAATAAGCATCTGTTGACTTCATACTTGCCAACTTCGAGACCTCAGAAGTAGGGAGATATTCAAAAGGGTTGTGTCATATATATATACTGTGTATATATACTGTGTATATATATATATATATATATATATATATATATATATATATATATATATATATATATATATAATTAGTCAAGGTTTCTGTGGTTTATCCGTTATACAGTGCTCAATACCGAGGTAGAGCAGAATATACGTTAGGTCAGGAAAAAACACAAGAGGCTATATCATCCCTACAAGCTTGTTTCGTCAGGGGATTTTATTGAAGTGTCTGTGGCTGTTACATGTGTATATATATATAGGGTACATTACATGGGGGTGTGGCCATTGTTGCACAATACCGCCTTGCTTCTTTGTCGGCATGATCAGACCAGTTTGTTTAAAGTGGACATGCTGGGGTAGTATATAATAAAAAAACTTTTCCCCCAAGAGGGACAAGCGGTAGAAAATAGATGGAGGGATTGATTTCAACACCTCCAAATTTGTTAATGAAAACTAGAACTAAGATGCACGTTACAATCAAACAGCTGGTGTGTAATAAGTACAATACTTAAAACATTAACACTTTTTAGGGCACAACAAAAACCACATACTCTATACAGTATACTACTAGTAGCCATCCAACGTCTTGGACTTGAAACCAGGCCTGGCCCTAACCAATCTGGCGCCCTAGGCAAGATTTTAGGTGGCGCCCCCCCACATCGGCAGTGAAGTGTATATACTCACAAGAAACCGAATAGCTTTGTCTTTGACCTTTTTTTTTACTTAAAGAAAGCAAATTAACATATTATATGAGAATGTTATGTTATGATTATCTTTAACCGAATCACAGCAGTGCTCAAATTAAAAAACAGAATTCCCTCTCATGTGATATTGCTTAATTAACATTAATGAGGTGCACTTTAACAACTAGGCTTACAACTATACCCAATATATAAAGGGGTGGAAAAGTGACTATTACCTGCAGGGCAAACATTAGCTAACCAGAAGGCAATAATAATGTAAACAAAAAACACCTGCTTAAAAGATCTAATACAAATGTCCCTGAGGAATGTAAGGTGGGAGTACTGTAATTACCTAACGTTACATTATTATTTTCCATAACAATTTAGCCCCCTCCACAATATTAACCCGACGTTAAAACAGAACTAGCTATTTATTGATTAGCAATTGCCGAATCATGTAACATTAGCTTAATGCTAAAAAGCCAGGTTACTATCACATTCTGTAACAGACAAATAATTTCATGTAGGCTAACGTTACCTACCTGCTACCTCTGTCTTTTTCTCGTTTCTCCTCCTCTTCTTTTCTATTTTTTCTTCCCTGGGCACCTGACAGTTTTGGCTGTTTTGACATCTTGTGTTGATTTTTTGATGTGGTAAGAGTCATGATACGGGAAGGGAGGGAGCGCACCGTGCGGGGGGATGGGGGGAGGGGCGTAATGTTGTAACAAATAATATTTCTATTAAATAGGCTTTACTTTGCATTTTAATTAACGTGGGATTATTTTTTGTATTTAGAAATAATAGTACCAACTTATTATTATTTTTTTTTCTCCAACATTTGTGGATCTGGCGTGGCGCCCCCTGATGGACGGCGCCCTTAGCATTTGCCTATACGGCCTATGCCACGGGCCGGTGTTGCTTGAAACGTAAAGTCATACTTGCAATTGAGACAGATAATTATTATAATAAAACAAAATATAACACCTGGACAGCAGTTATCATAATCAACTAAGTTTTAAATGTTGCAACAAAAAAGAGATATATAAAAAACAATACTTATTAACGCACACAAAAGTACCAAAAATTGGTAGCATTGAGTACCAGTATCGATTCTCAGGTACTGGGATTTGGTACAATATCAGTTCAAATTAATGATGATTGCGACCACTAGATGTCGCCAAAACAATAGGATACATCTGTCATAAGGTTAGTCTCTCTCAAAACCTCCCATTGTTATTTTGAGTATTTTCACTTGATCAAGTCTTTTCTAACATTCCGCACTGCACAATAATAAAAGGATGTATTAGTTATGCCGTAGAGTTAATGTTTTAGTTCTGTTTGACTCAGTTCATTCACTTGATCAAAACTTTCCTAACATGCCACATTACCGAATAATTAAAAATGTACTAGGATCCCTGCTGTTGTACTACCGCACAGTACGGACTGAGTGTCACGCATGAAAAAACAAATCGGTTGAAGGAAACGTTTGTTAGCTGGTTATTATCGTGTGACCTCTGACAACCCTAATTGGCCTGTGTTCCTTAGGTGCTGAAACTGGTGTCAGACCTGCGGAACCACCCTGCAGCGGTGCTCATGTCTGAGGGCCACCCGATGGTGATCAGCTCAGACGACCCATCCATGTTCGGCACCACAGGCCTGGCGTACGACTTCTATCAAGCCTTTATGGGCATTGGGGGCCTGAATGCAAACTTGGGCACCCTGAAAGAACTGGCCCTCAACTCCATCAGGTGGCGCTCTATGTGCACAGCTTCTTGTTTTGGTAGCGTCAGTTCACACCAGCTTCTCTCTGCCCGCAGGTACAGCTCGCTGCCGGACCATCTTAAGGACGCGGGTCAGGCCATGTGGCAGAAGAAATGGGACGCTTTTGTTTCAGCTCAGCCTTGAGCCACATGGACCCTTTTTATGCGGGAACATTGAGCTTGTGATGACTGTCGGAGCCATCCTTGTGGTCATCTGTTTGAATTGGACTTGAAGCCCCTACTCGGTAGGATGACATAACCACCCGAAAGACATTTGATAAATAAATCTCCTCTTTTCTATTTTAAATATTGCCAACCACATAAAGTGTATGCTAAGCTCACCAACTAATGGCAGCCGGCAGAGCTGTGTTGGAATGTAAGACCACGTGACTTGCCACGAGAGTCATCTATTGGTTAATTGATTTTTTTTAAATGTTGACTATCACGCTGCATTAGATTGATCTGAACTCTGTTAAATTGGGGCTTTAAAAAGGATTTTATTTTGAACCCCTGGCCCCATTCCCATTACAAAATGTTTTCACACTTTTTTAAATTTATGTAAACTATTTTGATACTTTTTTTAAACAAGTTTGTATTTTATTTGATGCATGTTTTATATATAAATTAATGAAAAATAAATTGTTCAATACAGTAATCCTCGTTTATCGCTGTTGATTGGTTCCGCAAAGTACAAAATGTTCATTTTTAAAATTGAATTTTTTTATGAAAGCCATGAAATGACACCCTTTAACAGACCTGGTTAAAAAAACAAAAAACCCACTCTAAACAATTATTTTTAAACCTTTTAACCTCAAAACTGTTGCTGGCAAAAAAAACACGTATGTTTTCAAATTACCGTAAGTCTTAAACTATAGAAAGTATTCCAATGGTTGGAATCTGATCATTTGATTGATATACGGGTTATCACGGTAATCATAGGGACTACTTCACAGCAGCTCCAGGCAGACAAGGCACAACGCAGAGTGAGCAGGGTTTGTTTACAGAGCAACTACAGTATATGTATGTATATTTGTGTGTGTGAGTGTGTTTAAATATACACACACACACTTATTCATGTATCGGAATAAGCAAATATATACATTCATATGTATATTTATATATATATTATATATATATATATGTATATTTATATATATATATATATATATATATATATTTATATATATATATATATATATACACACACAAATGTGTGTGTGTGTGTGTATGTATATACACAAGTGTGTGTGTGTATATGTATATGTATGTGTATATACAGATGAAACTCAAAAAATTGGAATATCGTGCAGCAATCGATTCATGTGAGCAATTCAGCTTGTGAAACTAACATGTGAACTCATTGCATGCAAAGTGAGATATGTCAAGCCTTTACTTGTTATAATTTTGATGATCATGGCTCACAGTTACTGAAAACCCCAAATTTTCTGAGATTTTGCATTCAACGTTTTCATAAGCTGTAAACCATAATTATCAAAATTATATCAAAAGAAGGCTTGAATTATCGTGTGTTGCATGTTATGAGCTTAAGTCATGTATTAGTTTCATCTAGTAAATGTAATTGCTGGAATAAACAAACCTTTGCTTGATATTACATTTTTGTGTGTGTGTGTGTGTGTGTGTTTGTGCGTGCGTGCGTGCGTGCGTGCGTGCGTGCGTGTTTATATATTATATATCATAATGAAAACATAAATTAAGATTTCTTCTTGACACACATCAGGCAAGGATTTGAACCCAGTACCTCTGAGTACACGCCTCACACAGCGCACAAAGGGGATTTTGTGTTTATCAAAATTACTGCCATTATAGACTTATCAGTCATGGGTTCTCGGGGCTTAGAATAATTTCATAAGAGGCGACCTGTCATTCATTAATTGGCATTTTTGGCAAGGCAAGTTTATTTATGGAATACAATTCGCAAACAAGACAATTCAAAGTGCTTTACAGAAAAATTACAAGGCAAAGTAAAAAATAAAATAATTAAAATGATCATGATTGAAATTAAAATAATAAAAAATAATCATCATAAAAAATAATCATAATTAAAATCAATCAAATAGTGTAGATAAAATACTTTCAGTTGTCATATGCACAATTAAATAAAAGTGTTTTCAGTCTGGAATTGAACATTGCCAACTTTGAGTCGTGTCTCACATCTTCTGGAAAACTATTCTTTAGGACCATAAAACTGAAATGCAGCTTCACCCTGTTTAGTCCTGACTCTAGCCACCAGCAGGAGATCACTCCCTGAGGTTCTCAGAGCCCAAGATGGTTCTAAATGTCAGAGATGTACTTTGGCACAAGACCATGAAACTACTTGTACACAAGCAGAGCTGTTTTAATGTCTATTCTCTGAGCAACAGGAAGCTAGTGCAGTGACCTAAGCACTGGACTAATATGGTCGTATTTCCTGGTTCTAGTCAGGCCTCGAGCAGCAGCATTCTGAACGTACTGCAGCTGCTTTACAGCTGGTTTAGAGAGCCCAGTGAGAAGGCCATTACAGTAATCTAACCTGCTGGAGACAAAGTCATGGATTAGTGTTTCTAAGTCTGTATAGACATTATTCCTCTGATTTTGGCAATGTTCTTCAGGTGTTAAATGATATTCACTTTATGTGGCTGTTAAAGTTCAAGTCTGAGTTCATTATCAACCCTAGATATGTAACCTGATTATTAGGTTTCAGTAAGCGGGTCTCAAGGTCACTAATAATAGTTTCTCTTTGCTTCTGTGGACCAAAGACAATGATTTCAGTTCTTTCTGAGTTTAGCTGAGAAAAAAATGTTTTGCATTCACACAACGATCTGTTCTATGCAGCGACAAAGTGACTCAACATGCCGACGTTCAGCTGCCATCAGTGACCCGTAGATCTGAGCGTTATCTGCATAGTTGTAGTAAGATGCATTGGAGTTGCGTATTAGCTGGCCAAATGGCAGCATGTACAAGTTGAACAATAGGAGTCCAAAATCAAGTCCTGAGGAACCCCACACGATTTTAGATGCACAAACGGGATCCCCCAATGGATTGTGGTGCCCTATGCACGGCAAATTAGGAGGGGTGGCCCTGATAGGAAGTCGATGTGTAATATGGAATGTAATTGTAGTTACAATATAGCTCAGGTAGTTGTGCTGTTTAGCTCTGATTTTCAGGTTCTGCTGCATTTTTTCGTCTTACAAAGGCTTGTACTGTGTAAAAGTATCTCTTCCTGATGATACTTTACTGCTCATTTAAGTGTGTAGGGTAACACCGGCTACTTTTTTATAACCGAAAACAATAATGATCATTTTGTGATCCATGTGAGTCATCCAGTGCAAAAAGTGACTTCTCAACCCCCCCCCCCCAAAAATTCCTGAATTGTTACCTCGCCTGCTGGATCTGACCCTTCTTTACTTCCCTCTCTTTGATGTAATTCTGTATGTTCCAGATCTGACCGGTGCACCGCTGAATGATAAGCTCGTAGTAGCCGTCTTGACCCGTGGCGATCTCCAGACACCTCTTTGTCTCCCTGTTCTGGATGGACGTTCCCTGGAGCACACATGGTGAAGGCGGTCAGTGTATGTTTATGTGCTAAACACTTTAAATAGGTCATATTTTGGAAAAAATATATAAAATGTTGCCTGTTGGCACCTGTTTTTGTATATTTGGGATCTCTAAAAGTGCAGAAAATGTGAATTCAAACCTTGGAGGCGTTGAGATATTTATAAAACAATGTTGTCTTGTTCCAAACAAGCTGTTATTAGTTTTGTGACGCTTACCAACTTGTGATCAGCCAATATCTCCGTGCAGAGTGGAGGTTTTCCAGGAGATATTTCTATTTTCTCCAGCAGCAGTTGCAGTCCAAACAAAAAATATGTCCCAGCGAGACCCCTAAGCTAAAATGCTATTGTTTGTATAAACAGCACAGGTCATCTGAAAAAGTAACAAGTGCACTTTTTTTGAAATTTGGCCTATCGTTCACAATCATTATTAGCGACAAGAATGCACATGTTTGGTTTTTTTGGGGTGGGGGGGATTTTAAAGATGATAGAAAAACGCTTGGAAGATGCGGCAAATGGGAGTCCCCTGTGTTGCTTTCGAAGCCCTCTAAAATAACTTCAAAACCCTCCATAAGTGTTTTATGAACACAATGCAAGTCTATATATAATGTAGTAACTGACAAATTCATAACGATTTGCAATATGTACAATATTTACCGTATTTTGTTAATTTTAATCATTGCCGGAACTAATTTCTCTGCGCATTTATTTCCATTTCCATAGCAGCGCACTTCCGACTTCTAGCAACAAATGTGTGTTCTACTTCCGGTAACAAACGCGAGTGTGTTCTGATCAGAGGTGTGGACTCGAGTCACATGACTTGGACTCGAGTCAGACTCGAGTCATGAATTTGATGACTTTAGACTCGACTTGACAAAATGTAAAGAGACTTGCAACTCGACTTAGACTTTAACATCAATGACTTGTGACTTCACTTGGACTTGAGCCTTTTGACTTGACATGACTTGCTACTTACCCCAAAACCTAAAGTTTAAAAAGTTATTTGGGAGCGCTCCGTAGCTTTCATTTTGTACGTGTCTGTCTATCAGTCTGTGTGCTGCGTGTCAGCGTGTGTGCTGTCAGTACAACAGCCAATCAAATTAGATCTACATTGTTTTCATCACACAGCATTCAGCCAATCAAATTGCAGGACAACCAATGAACAAGAGTTGTCAAACAACGCGCCAGTGAGAAAGATTTATACCAAAGTTGGTTTCGTTCGGGTATAAAAACTACGACTTGGTCAACAAAAAACGAATTGCCGTATGCAAATCACGCAGTTCGAATATTACAGACGGAGACGCAACAACTTCCAACTTCGTTCGACATTTGAAGTTGCACAAAGAAGGGTAAGTTTTGAATGTAAGATAACGTTTATTGGCTAAGTAACATGACTTTTATTTGCTGTGTAGTTAAATCAGTGAGGCTGTAAACTCACTGCTAACGTCATAACCATAGACATCTTATAAGTAGACGCAGCATCGAGCAGTACTGCTTACTGGCGCAGACGAGACGGGGGCCGCCATCTTGGAGTGGTGATCCGCTCCACTCAGTGCAATTCATTTGGCAGGAGCAATGAACTGTCAGCGCATTTAATTCATTTTACCTCACTGAATACCACTCATTTTCACGCGCTTTTTTGTCATACGTGTAGCTATGATAACGGACACATGTTTTATTATTCATAGTTTGCTTAACAGTAATATAATATTCTTATATGGTATAAGTGACCAGACGTCCGAGATCAAAACTGGGAATATAAGCCCAGAGAAGGGGGAAAAAATTGGTCAGCTATTTTTAAGTTGAAGAAACAATATAATTACGTTATATATACATGCGTATATCCTACATAAACAATGTATGAATACATTAGATATCTATATATCTTATAGACCGTATCTATGTTGCTGCAGCAGCAGAGAGTTTATTCTGTCTTGACACTTTGTATTGATATTTTGTATTACATTCTTCCCTTAAATGATCATGTTTACAGTGATTGTTATATGTATTTTTTATGTATGTCGCTTTGGATAAAAGCGTCTGCCAAATACTTAAACATATATAAACACCTGAAAGTCTTTATATCAGCTAAAACCACCAATCTGTTTCACTGGATTCAGAATAAAACCAAATGCTGTCTTACCCAACAATGTTAGTATTTGAATATTGTTACATGAAGACTTATTCCTGGTTACAATTATACTGTTAAGAAAGTATTGTCTTATATTTTGCCTAAAATGAGAATGCATCATAATCAGTGGCGGCTGGTGAATTTTGTTTTAGGTGGGGCTGAAAGTTTGTAAACCAAACCCCTGTAGGGGCGTCATCCTCCCCCAGAAGATTTATTTGTGATTTTCACATACAAATATTGAAGATCTTTGCTCCTTCTCAACTCTGTGGTAATGTTATTTTCATAAAATACAACCAATAGTACATTAATGTTAAATCTTACTTGTGAAAAGTAATCCCCCGATTCCTATTTTCAACAGTCCGCTCATTTGAGCAGGAAAACGCTGAACACCAGCCCGGCATCTTTGTTTTCTACCTGTCAACTGTCAGTTTAGGCTGCTCGCCGGCTCCTCATCACCACTTCAAGATGCAATTTGCTCGCGTCACAGCAACTAATACTGCGTCTACTTATAAGATGTCTATGGTTATAACATCATTTCAAACACAGCTATATGTTGCGTCCACTGCAGTTTGCTACCTTATTCATACTTTTTGTCAAGTGATTTTTTTAAGCAGGGTTGCATGAGGTACCTACAAATAACGTAACGTTAGTCAATGTATCACACACAGTAACATAACGTTAGACGGCGGTCAGCAGCACCGCGTATTTTAGCCACCTACAAAAAGACAAACATAGTCAAATAAAGGTCAGTTAAAATGTATAGTATATTAAGAATATGTGTACATATTGCATAAGGCCCTGACATCTAAAAAGTACAACTCTGTTCATTGTTATGTTCATGTATTTGTTATGTTTTTCATGTGTACGCACACATAAACACACATACAGTATGAGATGAGATCAATGAGATAAGGTAAGAACAGAATAGAAACTGCTGTGGAACTAGTTACAATGCAATATGCCATGGAAATACAATGTTAACACTTTTGTACAAATAAGTACAGTTGCACTTGTTTTTGCAAATGTGTTTATTCTGTAAAGGAATGAGTTAAATGTTTAAAATTGTTTAAACTATTAAAATGACTGGTTAATAGTGCTATAATGAATTGCAATGTCAGTACTATTTTTTTTCCTGCTATTTCAAATGCACTTGTTTTAATAAATAAATACAGCGGTTTAAAAGCATACACAATCTGTGTAAAAATATTAGTCTGTGGTTAAAAGGACTTGAAAGGACTCGAAACTCAAAATGCAGGACTTGTGACTTGACTTGAGACTTTCCAGTCTTGACTTTGGACTTGACTCGGGACTTGCCTGTCTTGACTCGGGACTTGACTTGAGACTTGAGGGCAAAGACTTGAGACTTACTTGTGACTTGCAAAGCAATGACTTGGTCCCACCTCTGGTTCTGATCATGGCAGACTTGGTAACAGACAACGAAGACGACTATTTTTGGACAAATGAGGATTCACAACCTTATCTTTTTGAAGCTGAATATACGGAGGATGAACTGCTGCTTTTAGAAGCCAGCACCAAGGAAAAGCCAAGAGAGTGAGGTGAAAGTGAATCAAAGCTGCAAAATGTGGAATTTGAAGCCAAGCTATTTTGACATAAATAGAGTGCTTACCCAAATAGACCAGAAAAAATGTCCCAGGCTAGCTGGACCAAACAGACAACTGTCCATCGAGTGAGGTACACTTTATATCGATCATGATACACGCAGTACATCATGCGTGTTATTACAACTACAGTACATACGCTGTCTGACTAGCTGTGTACAAACAAAACATGAAATTGTGGGCTAATTCTTTACAGATACTGTAATATGATTGTTCATGTTTTTCAGTCAGTAGAGATTGGTGTTCTATCGCAGTGTTGTGCATTACCAACTGAAACGCATTTCGCGTTGACGTAGAAGCTAGTTTATCTCTTGCCGTAGTTAGCTTTTACGGCTAATACCGTAGCAAGCCGATGTGTTACTATGCCAGAAAAATAGTTCCTCAGTGTTCGCGCTTACGATAACAATGTCGCTATAGCTTGGTTATTATATACCGGTTACAAATCATAAATGACATATTGTTGACCGTTTTTGAATGCATTTTTAAAGTGTTTTAGAGGTAGAAACAATTGCTCCCATTAGCTGCATTGCTAGTCACCAAGAACAAGCCGATTTTTACATGTTAGACTGAAAAAAGAAACTTGTCTTCTTGTCTCTCACAATGATTGTGAACGATAGGCAAAATTCCTAAAAAAACAAGTGCGGTTTCCCTTTAACTTTTGTGCTTCGTCACGATATAATCACCCGAGCATGGAGCCCAGCGAGACCAAAGCCGGACATGGAAGCACAGAGCCAGGCCAAGACACTGGCCTCGGTCCGATGGGAAATATACAGAAGGATTTACTCAAAACTACAATTTATGACAACGGTGGATACAATGAAGCGGTAAATCCAAAAAGGGTAGATATATGACTATTTGTAATGATACGTTAGCATGTAGCATCCTCTTCACCATTGAAAGTAGCAAGTAGGACACTTGCACATGTGTAGAGTATTTACAGCGCTTCACTTTTTCCACATTTTGTTATGTTACAGCTTTATTTAAAAATAGAATAAATTCATTAATTCAAGCGCTAGAACTACAGCATGTCTGACGGTGGCAAAGACGCAGTCGCCGGGAGCTGCAAGGGGCAAGGCATGGAGGAGAACTTTGGCATGTAAATAAGAGCACCCATAAAACGGCTCGTTTTCAGAGACAGTCAGAAAGCGGCTTGAAGATGGTCCGTGAAGCAAAATGTATGCAACATTTTTTGTATAAACCACAAGGAAGTGTTTAAATGTAGGTTACAAATCATATTATGACCCTTTGTAATGCATACTGTCCACTACTCACCTGTTGGAAGTCCCACAACATGTGGAACTTCTTCTCAGCGGCCATCTTGCAGTCGTACAGCGCCGGGTAAATGCCTTTGCCAGGATCCACCAAGCAGCGGTTGTTGTTGTACTTGTGGGACTTGATGCCACCGATGTAAAGTTGTCCGTTGGTGCGGTAGTAGCAGCGCTGCTCCACAGAAGGAGGATGGTCCAGAAATGCACACAAATAAAATAGGGGTGTGTGTGGGCGTGGGAGAGCATACCTGAGGGGCGAAGTAGTGGCATGAGTAGAGAATGGGGGTGCTGCCTGGAACTGGACCTTGGTCAATGCAGAGATCCGGCTTCAGCTTGTTTATCAACTGCCAATAGAAGCAGAATGGCTCTTTCAGAATTTAGATCAGTGGTCGCCAACAATTTTGAGTCCACGGACCTGCTTGATTCTGATGGAGTGAGACAGCAGTAAGGCGAGGCGACTGTCGATGTTGCGACTTATTTTTATTAACGTGACACTTGTTGTTGTAAATGTTCCATTGTATTTTTTAAAAATATATTATTTGAATGGAAACGGTACAAAAATAATATTGTTTATGTATTTTATTTTGGTGAATTGGATGTACCTTATTGTGAAGGGGCACTCTGCAGGATGTTTAACTGTGTGTGTCTGACGTCGTCACTTATGAGAGGTGATGTTGGTACTACGTCGTAGCGTCACAGGTTTTTTTTAATACAATGTGGAAGTTTCAGGGGCCACCCACGGATCGCGCAGTGTGTGATCTGAATGATGTCTACTACTCACTGCTCCGTACGCCAACAAGTCGGCGAGAGGGTCCAACATGGGGTAAACGTTCTCCAGGTACCACTTAAAGGGTTTGCAGTTAAGCTTCTCCCTCAGCTTCTTCCTCTCAGACACATCGCCGATGTCCTCGCCGTGATTCTGAAGGCACACATGGGGAAAATTAGGGATGTTTTATGCTGCCGATTCTAATATGGATTATCCGTGAGTGAGAGCTGCCGATAACAATAAACTGTTGACAGTTTCATAATATCAACACAACGTTTAAACTACTTTCTTATTTGCTTTTATTACATACAATTGTTTGAGCATAACAAAGTCCGTAGTATACAACAACTAACCAAAAGTAAAACTACTATATACAATTATGTTAAATCATTTGGTTTTTGCCCTCAAAGTCCTCCTGTGTTCAGGGAATTATACGCCGAGTTTGAAAACATTAACAAAAAAAATATTTTGAGAAATAAAAGTATCAATGTAATCCCTTTAGTATCCATCATACACTGATACTACCTTTGGTAATAACATCACCAATTTATGGATGGATCCACCCTCTTACATGTCATGTATCAATGCTGACTCACCAACATTTGTTATGTTATCCTCTCTCTAACTCTTATTAATCTACTTATTCATTTCCTGTTAATATCCTGCTTACTTTCTGCTGTAACGTGCTATCATATACACTTTTTATTTCTTGGTGTTGTTTCAAGCTAGCTTAACTAATAGCATGTTGGCTTCTAGCTTGCTCTCAGTGTGTATGTAACATGTTTAGCCTTGTGACAATGATACTTAAGATACTTAAGATAAGAACCGCAGTTAATTTGCTGCAGTAGGGGTGATTATTATTAGATCCGAGGAGCGGCTCCACACTGTGTATGGAGATTCATAATCAACTGCTACCTTGTCAGTCAGGAGACTAAAATAAATACTGTCAGCCAGAACGGATCGGCATTAATAGGCAATGCCGATCACGTCCTTTTCAGAAAAATCGACCAAAACTGATTGATGGCCAATCGATCAGCACAATTCTAGGGAAGATGTCCACCTTTCTTGGACAACAATGCTACTCTGCTCTTCTGGGAACACAAGATTTTGGAATGTCTTTAGCATTTGGTTTTCCTTCTTTTGAGATGTGACGACCAACCTCCAGCGGAAGGTTCCATGCGATGTTGACGTTGTGCTTGTATTCGTCCATCCACACCTCGGCCACCCGCAGTGCATTGCGCTTCATGGTGACGCTCAAGTCCGGCAGGTACGGCTTGGACGCACGCTCGATGTGTGCGATTTTGGAGCAAGGGATGATTTCCACGCTGCCACCGCACAGCCAAACCTGCAGGACAAAAGGAATGTACACTACATGCAGAACAAAAAAGATTGGTAAATATCCTGCGGCCTCATTTGTAAAGGTGGCTGTGCAGGAAAAAGTTGCATCAAACAGGGTGAAATATTGTTAAGTAACTTTCACCGCACTTATAGAAACATTTCATGCAGAAAGGGTTGCGTATATCTATGTACCTTTTTGACAATGTGTAAGGCAAAGCACTTTTATTTATAGAGCACAATTTGCACAAAAGGCAATTCAAAGTGTAAATTAGAATAAAGAAAAATAATTCAAATTAAAATCAGAAAATACAATCGTCATGAAAACAATCATAACTAATTAAAAATCAATCAAATGCTGTAGATAAAATACTCTGTTGTCATAAATAAGTGTTTTCAGGCGGGATTTGAACATTGCCAACGTTGAATCCCGTCTCACATCTTCAAGAAGACTATTCCAGATTTTAGTAGCATAAAATGGAAACGCAATGTCACCATGTTTGGTCCTGATTCTAGGCACTAGCAGGGGACCACTCCCTGAGGTTCTCAGAGCCTGAGATGGTTCATATGGTTCTAACATGTCAGATGTACTTTGGCACAAGACCATGAAAAGACTTGTACACAAGCAGAGCTGTTTTAAAGTCTATTCTCTGAGCAACGGGAAGCCAGCGCAGTGACCTAAACACTGGACTAATATGGTTGTATTTCCTGGTTCTAGTCAGTACTCGAGCAGCAGCATTGTGGATGTACTGCAGCTGCTTTACAGCTGGTTTAGAGAGCCCTGTGAGAAGGCCATTACAGTAGTCTAAGCCAGTGGTCCCCAACCTTTTTGTAGCTGCGGACCGGTCAACGCTTGAAAATGTGTCCCGCGGACCGGGGGGGTGTATTTTTATTTATTTTATTTTTTTAATTTTTCATAAAGAAATACAATCATGTGTGCTTACGGACTGTATCCCTGCCGACTGTATTGATCTATATTGATGTATAATGTATATATTGTGTTTTTTATGTTGATTTAATAAAATACATTTAAAAATAAAAAAAATAAAAAATTAAAAAAAAATTTATTTCTTGTGCGGCCCGGTACCAATCGGGCCGCGGCCCGGTGGTTGGGGACCACTGGTCTAAGCTGCTGGAGACAAAGGCGTGGATTAGTTTTTCTAAGTCTGATCTAGACATTATTCCTCTGGTTTTGGCATTGTTCTTCAGGTGGTAAAAAGCTGCTAATGTTATTGACTTAATGTGGCTGTTAAAGTTTCATTATTCCCCCTAAATGTCTAACCTGATTATTAGGTTACAGTAAGTGGGTCTCAAAGTGACTAATAATAGTTTCTCTTTGCTTCTGTAGGCCAAAGACAATGATTTCAGTTCTGAGTTTAGCTGAAAAAAAACATTTTGCATCTACACAATGATCTGTTTGATGCAGTGACAAAGTGACTCAACAGGGCAAGCAAGGTTCACCTGCCACCAGTGACACGTGGATCTGAGTGTCATCTACATAGTTGTGATAGTATACATTGAATCTGTGTATTAGCTGACATTGGTAGCATGTATAAGTTGAACAACGGGTTTCTCAGCCCAGATTTTAGATATCTAGTGTGTAACTTATCAAGGCAGCATGTTGATGGACTCCGACTGTGGATGATTTCTTCAACTGTTTGGTCAGTGTCAGGAATGAAATGTGGCACTCCCTTTTCTGTCCCCAGACCGAGTCTTAATTGAGCTTTTTGCCTACTTTTAATCATTCTAACCTTAACAGGAGCAATGTTGTCTAAAACATTTACAATACTGGATGCATATGAGTTCAACAGATCATCAACATTTGCATATAGGGTGTTTTCAAAACTAATATTTTCCACAAATTGTGTTCGTATGCTATCATTTATGAGTCTTCCCCTAACAACCGCAGACCCAACTGCTGATTTGGGTCTAACAGACAAGTCAAAGAAAACACAGAAATGATCTGATAAAGCAGCATCGATAACACCTAACGTTTGAAATAGCAAGACCCTTAGTAATGATCAAATTAAGAGTGCGGTCTCACGGGTGGGTGGGCTCGTTTAGTTAGTTAGACCAAACATTTCAAGGACAACACTGAGTTTTTTAGCATGCCTGTCATTTGCTACATCTACATGCACATTTATGTCCCCTGTGATGATCAAACACTCAGTCAGTGCACACAACTGAAAGTAATTCCATAAAATCATTCATCCATCCATTTTCTACCGCATGTCCCTCTCGGGGTCACGGGGGTGCTGGAGCCTATCCCAGCTGCACTCAATAAATGAATTTGAATTCTGTGGTGGTTTGTCAATAGTGATATAAAGTATGGACAGTGGTGTGCTGTCAGGGCCAGCAAGGCCTTCTCTGCTGGCCTAACATAAGCAGAAATCATGATCAAAATTAAAGATAAAAGTAATTTTTTATTTACTTTCCCTATATATCTAAACATATTCATATTCTCTTCATGTCATAGTATGCTCCTTCCAGCGCTGTTGTTTTTAGGTTATATAGTTTTTATCCAATCAGAATTCAGCTAGCTTATGTTGCCATGCTGTGCCAAATCTGCCCGAGGCCTTTAGAATTAACAATGCTGGCGTCTGTGCACTGTAAGTGAACGGGCACATACAGTTGACAGACAGTTGCGATAGCCAATCAGATCACGAGTTGTTGTCAGTAAGGCTTCTAGCTGGCCTAAGGCAGATATATTGTGATGTTACGAGCCAGGTAACCCATTAACTCCATTACCCAGCATGCCACAGTAGTGAAGAGCGTGCGCAGTAGCCACGTTTAGCCAGCAGCGGGATGTTTGTGATGAGCACCTTGTGGAGTAAACTTTAAGAACTCGGCCAACACACCTCATCTGCATCTTTTATGATTAGAAAAGACAACACATATATTTGCAAGGCCACTTTCAAGAAGGGTATTTAAAGAGACACTACATCTTGTGAGACGATGTCAGCCAACCCCGGAAGCTCGAATGTGTTCTACAGATTGTGAGTTTCAGATATGTTATTCATTTATTTTTTCACGTTTAATGTTTTTTACAATTTTAATTTTGATAGTACCACATAAGATATGTTTTTAATTGCTGATGCGGGTTTATTGATTTTTAAATGCGCCACAAAATCACCCGTTATGTACACTGTTGGTGGTAAATCAACGCCCAGTAGTGCGTAAATGTGTTTCTGTATAGTATTTCTCCAGCAATGGTCATGTGGTGATATAAATGATGGTATTTTGAGAGGTAATCATTGAAGTCGGATATCACTGAAGGCCTAGGTGGGAAACGCCACTGAGTATGGGTGACTGTTGTATCTCCATTTTGAATGACATACTCAAATGATGAAATAACGCCAAATGACAATTTATGGGTATGTATGTTCATGGCACAAACACCCCCAGCCCTCTAGTTTTGTCGTGCCTCAAACAAATAGTTAAAGTGAGGTGCGCTAGTTTCATATAGAACAGCATTTGATGTTTTTATCTGGTGCCATGTCTCAGTTAAAAACATAACATCGAGATTGTAAGAGGAAATAAAATCATTAATTAAAAATGATTTGTTACTTAAAGATCTGACATTGAGTAACTTGCTTGTTTTGAGATTAGCTAGAGTTTTCCGAGACATTGTGTTCTTCAAAGGAATGTGGGTTACATTTCTCTGATCTAACTGGTTGATGTGATTTATTTGTGGCGGCCCGCCACGAAAGAATTACGTCCGCCACAAATTTAAAAAAAAAAAAACTTTTTTTTTTTGTCCTGTCCAGCTTCTCAGGCAAATCATATAGTTGATGTAGATGCCCATATAGGCTGTTCAGATTTACTTTACAAAAGAGAAGTGTAGGATACTTCTCTTGTTGCCTTATTTGTATTTGACCACTACTGTTTTCTGTTTATTTGTTACTGACTGACACCTCTGCCTCTGTTTCACTTTATGTTGCTGGTAAATAATATGGTTGTAGTAGTAGGCTAAAGTTAAATTATTTAGTATGCACTAATTAAAGGGGCAGAGCTTGGATGGATGGATGGATGGATGGACGTTTAAAACAAAACTGTTATTATTAATTAGTAAGTATACATTTTTTGAGCCTTTTTAGAGAAAATCATATCATTGTAGTAAATTATGCAAATTACTCGATGATGTCATGGTGACCACACCCATAGCCACGCCCCCACCGCCACAGGTATCTTGGCAGTTTATGGGAAACACTGGATGTTTATCAGCACAAAGGCCCTTAGCAACCTAGACAATAGCATTGACGCTGTTGGGAAGACAGCTATGGGCACTGCTGGCGGGGGCCAAGCTGGGGCAGCTTTGGTTAATTGAATAGGCTGAGGAGGAAGAGGGGCGCAATCTTTTTGGGATGACAGAATCCTTGATCATGCCACGTCCGGAGTAAGGGGCATCATTTTAATCCCTGGTTTCACCAAGCTTTCTAGATGAGGAGAAAGACAGTGAAGCATCTCTGGAGGGTGTAGATGCAGATTTGTGGTGAGGGCCGTGATGAAGGTGATGATGATAGAGGAGTTGCTGCATCACAATCCTATATTAGGGAGACTGATACTGACTGTGTAGACCTCACGCAAAGCTTTTCAGACAGGAATCCGATAAGATCACCACCAAATAAAGCTCATACTCACATTAACACAGCGCTTACGCCCCCCAGGAAGAAGAAAACATTTCGCTTCCCCCTCCATGAGATGTTTACCAGTGAAATCATACTATTAAATTCAGTAAGTACACGCTCATTTCTTTGTGGCGGTAGTGTATTCACAGCACTAAAACTATTTAAAAAAAATTATCTTATATAATTTCTATTATTTATTCCAACAATTTCCGTTCAGCTTCTCATGCCAAATATTTTCTCCAAGTTTTTACAGTAACTAACATTAAAAGCTATAAAGGCTGTCGGTTTAGTGTTTACACTCAGTTTTTGGTTGGATGAGCAAAGTAAGGAAGATTTGCGAAAGTCTTGTCATGCTTGAATAAAAACTAGTCCTTCTTTATTAACCATATGTTTTTTAGCAGGGATGCTAACAGTCCCTTTCACAGACAATATATTGTTGTGCTTTCCTCTACCATTGCTGACGTTCTACTAGTTACATGAAAACACTTGATATGAAACACACTGCATCTTTTTCAAGAATACCCCTTTATTGCAAACCTGGAAAATGGCAGTCAACATTTTTTTTCAATTATTTTAAAACAAAGAGTCTTCTGGTGTATTTAGTTAAATTACCATTTTGTTTTCCAATGTGAAAAAGCAGGGAATGAATTCATATACGTACTTACAATTCATTCTGGCCCCCTGATTTTCCTTTGTCTTTGTACTTTTTTGTCCGTATGGATATGAAATAGTCTTAAATTATATTCATTATGGTATTTTAAAAGTCTTAAATTTGACTTGTTGAAACATGCACGGACCCTTTGGAGTCGCTGTCTCTGTATTTGTCATTGACAGTCCAACACTTGATTCTCAAACTCCTCACCATACTCATGAGTTAATTAGCGTGACCATTTATGGATGATTGAGGGAGGAACTCTTCAGTGCACTGCATGTGTGGTTTATAAAGAGAAGAGTGCATACTATTGTGCGCAACATACTTTTATAAATCTGAATTTTCTTGTGTGCAACCAATTTGGTTCAGGCCCTGCTTTTCTGTTCCACCTGGGACTTGAACCTGAGAGAGGAGAATGCTAGCTACTGAGCTAAAAGCCCCAGCTATAAACCCAATAGCCACCACTACTCTTGAGGTTGTCAGTGTGTAAGGTTTACCACCGTACACATGGCCAAGCCACGCCGGCTGGCCCCCGTTCCACGTACACACATTCTAGGGTTTGGACTGACTACGTTCAGTTCCACACACACCTTTATAAATGAGGCTCACAGACTTTAAGGTGATCTTACCCGAATGCCCAGCTCGACATTCTCACCACCGTATATCTTCATTCCTCCGTCCAGACTTCCGATCTCTCCAAAGAACTTGCTATCTGCGACAAGTATCCCCATGACAGACGGACTCCTTTTGAACCATTGAATCATGAGTATAACATCATCCACTGACACTCCAAAATGAGTCAGAAAACAACTTGGTGAGATTTTTCATGATGGACTCACTTGCCAGGCTGCGACTCGTCCTTGAGCTCGTACCACTCAGGCCTGAAGGACTCGTACATGCACCACAAGGCCCAGTCAAAGGCATCGGCAGCAGGACCGTAGCGGGTCAACTTCAAGTCATCGTAATTGACTTTATCAAAGACTGGTGTCACAATGACAGTTCGGTCCTCCTTGATGCGAGCCAGCAATGGTTCTGCCCTGAGTACACACACACACACACACACACACACACACACATATACACACACACGCGACTCGACATCAGCTGAAGCTCTACTTCAGTCTTCTCAGTCTGAACCTGTCAGCCCTTCCGTTTTTACCGTATTGTGTCCCTCTTTCCCGGCGTCTTCCCTTTTCTGTACTTCTACAGGCACAGCTTCAAGTCTACTCACCCTCAGATTTACTTCGTAGCATCGGCCTAACACACATTATGCAGCCTGTAAAAAGTCAGGCCTTTCAAAATAAAAGCATGCCTGCAAAGATATTAAGGTTGTCATGATACCAGAATTTCAGTAGTTGATACCGAAACCAATGAATTGCCTCAATTTTCGATACTCATTTGATACCGATTTTTTTTTTAAACTGAACCCATGTACTTTTAAAATTACTACTTTATTGGAAAGTATTTAAGATCACTGTGCCTCAACATCTTTTTGCAAATAATTTAAATATCAGTATGAGCTGCCAAGATGTAACTATACATTCAAAAAAGAACAGCAGTGTTCAAAACAAACTTGACTGTGCTTATATATGATCATAAAAAACAATAGTCAGCTGGTTTACATTCTAAAAACAACAGCAGTGATGTGGAGCCTTCCAGTATATAAAATTAAAAATATTGTTAGTTATTTGAATTGTAGTGACCTCATTATGTCATTTGTAATGATATAGGCTAAAACAGATTTAAAGACAAATCTTTGTGTGCACTTTATTAAATTGCTGCTGTTTTTTATGTTTACAGTATTTCATTTCTACAATGTGCCACAGGTCGATAAACAATTGCTACTTTTGGAGCAACTTACCTTTTTTGCAGTATTTCCTGTTTTTTTATCTAAATTGGAGAGGCACATGATTTGTTTTGTTGCTTGCTTGTTTTGGATGACTAAACCACATTTTCGCTTTAATTGGAATTTGTTTTGGATATTATGTGTATGTACCATTCGCGTACACTACAACCTTTACAACAGTGGCAGTTTAATTTTCTTTGGGTGAAAAGTGTGATTTGAAAACGTTGTTTTGACATACGGCTACTACAGCTACTGTATACGTTCCAAAAAGGTGCTTATTAAGTTCACTGCTAAGGCGAAATGTTTCTAAGCTGTGTCTTCTCGGCACTTCTGAAAGTCATAAAGGTTGTGTTGCAACAAGGTTTCTACACCCTTTGCGTACTTTGGTAACACTCCCCTGGGGCTTGTGGAGGCGGATCTTTGACACACTCTTCTCTTTCACTTCATCTCTTCTCAATTTTGATGCGTACAGTACATCGCTGCCACGCCAGATCCCTTCTGCTATGTCTTTTATCCTCTGGCAAAGCAGGTGCCGCTTTGTGATGCTGTTACGATGCATACCGCCACAGTTCAATCTTAATTTCAATCAATAAATCAATCAGAGTTTACTTATATAGCCCTTAATCAGAAATGTCTCAAAGGGCTGCAGAAGCCACAATGACATTCTCGGCTCAGATCCCACATCAAGGCAAGAAAAAACTCAACCCAATGGGGACAACGAGAAACCTTGGAAGGGACCGCAGATTTATGACCGAGGGCGAAACAGAAGTGCCAAATACGCACTTCCGACAGGCTGACACAAATAGATAAATTTGTGGAAACGCTGACTCATGTTTTAAGAGAGCAGGCGTTCTTCTTCGTCGCTGATTGCTCAGCACTCACACGCCAAGAAAAGACGCAGCTCTGCTAGGGAAAAAAAGTGGTGTCCAGTGTTTGCTACTAACGATACTGAAATAAGCAGGTATGGATTTATGTTTTGCGTGTTGGTTTTGAAGTATCGATACTTTTAACAACCCTAATTGGTATGGTCTAGCCCAGGGATAGTCAGCTAAATTATTTCACAGGCCACAATTCCAGAAAGCTCAGGGTGCCGGACTTCTCCCTTCACTATTAGTCTTATTTTGTATCCTACGGAGAACTAGCATCCTCTGCAGTGGACATTTGATTTTAGTCTATTTGTTTTGTCAATTACAGGAGCGCTCTGCTATTTAAAAAAATGTAAAATAAAAATTCTGCAAAAAAACTAGTCAAAGATCATCTCTATGACAGCACTTTAGTGTTTTTAGAATCTGCTGCAAAAATGTTTCTCACAAATGTTTTGAACTGAACTGAACAGGCCAACAGTTGAATAGCCCAAATGAAGAAAAATAGAGGACCGAAAGTGGAACCTTGAGGAACACCACTAGTATAACTAAAGAAAATGAACAAATGACTATTGACTGAATCTAAAGTAAACAAACTAGAGCCACACCTTTGTTACATAAATTACATTACAAACTGCCAAAAAGGAGGAAGGGGACTTAAATCACAAGTTTATACACCAGTGTTCTATGTTTGCTAGCAAGGTAAAAATGCCAATGAAAGGGTCTGCCAATGTGTTTACAGAAGTCAAAGTTCCTATATACAACAGGAGCACTCTCCAGTTTTTAGGAATGTGCTGTAAAGATGTTTGTCTGCAAAGTTTTAAACTGAACTCGGGGGGCCTGTATGGTGACATTCTTGGGCCAGATTTGTCTGGCCTCCCTGACAGGTCTAAGTCCCTAGTCCTGTCCATCCTTGTCACTCCCAACGAGAATCCAAACATTTTAAGCTCTGCGTCTTTTGGTTAGAGTGGCCATCTCCAGACCATGCATCAGTGCTGGTCTCACTGTCAACTTTTGAATTTTGCCCTTAAATTTTGCTGATCCTCTTAGTCACCTGACACTCTTCCTATTGCACCCTGCCTGCACTCGTTTCTTTACCTCTTTTCTATGCTCAGGACGGTTGACCCTAAGTCCTTAAACTCCTCCAGTTTCCTCACCTCTACTTGTATCCTTAGAGCAGTGTTTTTTTTTTACAGTAGAAGAATTTAAGCTCACCATTGCACGTGGACTTCAATGTGGGCATCCAAGATGGCCACCACATCGCCCGTGGCCACTTTCCATCCTGACAGTCTGGCCTGAGTGAGGCCCAGTTGCTCAGTGTGCTGGACTCTCTTGATCAGGCCCTGACGTTCCTCGTGGATGACGTTGATGTACGCTTCCAGCTTCTCCTTCAGGTCCTCTGTGGAAGACGCACCTGGTGAGTATTTTGGTTGTCCAAGGATGTTCTGCCATGATCTACCGTTGGTGCTGTGGTCGTCCACCAGTATGATGTCTTTCAGGAGACGAGCGGGTGTCTTGTCGATGATGCTACGAATGGCCCGCTTGATGATGGACAGAGCTTCATCCAGGTAGATCAACACCACACTCAAGCTGGGTAGATCATCCGGGTACTTCCTCTCAGCACATCTTTGAACAAACAAAACTGTGCTGTGAGATCATAGTGTTTTGCAGTTAGCTTACTTAGTATTGGAGTGTTGTTAAATGAATAGCTATCCAAAGGGTGTCCCATTACAACTTTTCACCTCCGATATGATACCGGTATAGGAGCCTCGATATTGATCCGATACCATATCAGCAAGAGTCATGCAATGCATAACTTTTCACAAAGTCATTATGGGGTATTGTTTGTAGAATTTTGTGGACGAAATTAATTGATTCCATTTTGGAATAAGGCTGTACTATAAGTGAAGCACTGTGAATATCATCCGGGTGCAGTATACATACTTTTGTTATTTTGTAGTGTGAAATGATTTTGATCAAGGGAAATTAGTCAAACGGAGAACAACTGTAGCTATGAAAAACACTAACCTATTTATTATGAACGATCTGGAATGGACTTATGCCGTCTTTACGTTGAAGTGGCTAGGTATTTTTAATTTGTTTTGGTGATACTATTATAATCCCCCTTTTTCCACTGCAGCGGTTCAAGAGCCGGTTCAAAGTAAGATTTCAGAGATTTTGTTTACCATTGCCAAGATACCAGACGGTGCCGCCCACTTCTGAGTTTTTTTGGTTCAAATCTATTTTTTTTCCAGCACCGCAACCAAGCTGAAGCAGGGAGCCAAACCATCCGCATAATGAGGGAGTCGGGTTATTTTTAGTAAACGCAGGCGATTTACCTCCATCTTGTCGCGACACAGCACAAAACAATATTTTTGTGTGAATAAAATGGAAAACGGCACAAAATCCTGAACGTCCAAGGCAGGGGCGTCACTAGGTTTGAAGAACGGGGGGGGGGGGGGGGGGCTTGCAAGACCTTTTCGCTCACAACTTTTTGGGACTTTGGTATGACTCAAAGCATTTCTCAACCAGGCCGCTAAATGCAGTCCATCCATCCATTTTCTACCGCTTGTCCCTCTCGGTGTTGCGGTGGGGTGCTGGAGCCTATCCCAGCTGCTTTCGGGCGGAAGACGGGGTACACACTGGACAAGTCGTTACCTCATCGCAGGGCCAACACAGATAGACAACATTCACACTCACATTCACACACTAGGGCCCATTTAGGGTTGCCAATCAACCTATCCCCAGGTGCATGTCTTTGGAGGTGGGAGGAAGCCGGAGTACCCGGAGGGAACCCACGCAGTCACGGGGAGAACATGCAAACTCCACACAGAACGATCCCAAGTGAGGCACACACACTAACACCGTGCTGCCCCGCTAAATACAGAATGGAAGGGTTTGTTGTGGCCCCCATTGCTGAGTGGATTTTCTGTGAGAGGAAGAGGGGGGATTCATCATTTTGTTATGCAGTCTGTTGAAAATGATGGAAATTAAGCACCACTCTACATAGCAACTGACGCTGTGGTCAAAGTTGAAATTCCCACAAAACACATTTTAATATATTTTACACTCTGCTGCCATCTGGCAGCTAAAGGTGAGCGCGCGCCCCCCCCCCCCCACCCCCCACACCCAATTAGCCACGTTTCATGTGTCAGGTAAACCGTGACAAATGGGGCCAAATGAATCCCCTTCCTACTGTATAAGTACAAAATGGTGGAAGCTACAAGCCAAACAAAGACAACAACACAAGTCGGACCTGCCTGGACTGCGGTGGAGGAGTTTGCGTGTCCCAATGATTCTAGGAGCTATGTTGTCCGGGGGCTTCTATGCCCCCTGTTAGGGTCTCCCAAGACAATCAGGTCCAAGATGAGGGACCAGACAAAAAGAAGCTCGAAGACCGCTATGAAAAAGAAAAAACAAGGACTCCCTCGCCTGGGCACGGGTCATCAGGGGCCCCCCTCGGGAGCCAGGCCCGGAGGTGGGGCTCAATGGCAGGCGCCTGGTGGCCGGGCCTGTCCCCATGGGGCCTGGCCGGGCACAGCCTGAAGAGGCAACGTTTGGTCCCCCAATGGGCTCACTACTAATAGGAGGGGGCATAGAGGTCGGGTACAGTGTGAGCTGAGCGGCAGCCAAAGGCAGGGCCCTTGGCGGTCCGATCGCTACAGAAGCTATCTCTCGGGACGTGGAATGTCACCTCGTAACTCTGTTTTTATCTTTTGTGACAGGACGATCATCTTTCTCTTTGCTAAAAGCAAACCTCAACAAACAAGTCCACAAAACTCCTGATAAACCTGAAAGGCAAGTTAAAACAACATCATGAAGTGTGAGAGTATATGACTGCATGCTGCACTACAGAAAATACCTTATGTGGAATTTTTAATAGCATATTCTTGTACACAGCAAAAAGGAAGCATCCTAATGAAGACATGCAATATTTGATGGACGAAGAAGACTGGACACATAGGGTGTTAGTTTAGGGTTGTAGCTGCCTGGAGGTGAACTTTTATTGCGGTTTTGAAGGAGGATAGAGATGCCCTTTCTTTTATACCTGTTGGGAGCGCATTCCACAATGATGTGGCATAGAAAGAGAATGAGTTAAGACCTTTGTTAGTTCGGAATCTGGGTTTAACGTGGTTAGTGGAGCTCCCCCTGGTGTTGTGGTTATGGTGGTCATTTACGTTAAGGAAGTAGTTTGACATGTACTTCGGTATCAGGGAGGTGTAGTGGATTTTATAGACTAGGCTCAGTGCAAGTTGTTTAACTCTGTCCTCCACCTTGAGCCAGCCCACTTTAGAGAAGTGGGTAGGAGTGAGGTGGGATCTGGGGTGGAGGTCTAGAAGTAACCTGACTAGCTTGTTCTGAGATGTTTGGAGTTTAGGTTTGAGGGTTTTGGAGGTGCTAGGGTACCAGGAGGTGCATGCGTAGTCGAAAAAGGGTTGAACGAGAGTTCCCGCCAGAATCCTCATGGTGCTTTTGTTGACCAGAGAGGAAATTCTGTAGAGAAATCTCGTTCGTTGGTTAACCTTTCTGATTACCTTGGTTGCCATTTTATCACAGGAAAGGCTAGCCTCTAGAATGGAACCTAGGTAGGTGACCTCATCTTTCCTGGTCATAACAATGTCACCCACTTTTATAGTGAAGTCATTGACTTTCTTAAGGTTGATGTGGGATCCACACAGGATGGATTCCGTTTTACCCAAGTGTATGGATAGCTTGTTGTCAGCGAGCCAGGTGCAAGTTCTACAGAGCTCAGCACTGAGGATTTTCTCCACCTGTGACTTGTCCTTGCCGGATACCAGCAGGGCAGAGTCATCCGCAAACAAAAACAATTCACAGTCGCATGCCGAAGACATGTCATTTATGTATATTAGGAACAGTAAAGGTCCCAATATACTGCCTTGGGGGACTCCACAGCTCACCGAGAGGGGGGGGACACGGTGCTGTTCACCTCTACCACCTGCTCCCTCCCCTCCAAGTAAGAATGCATCCAGCTCCATGAGGTTTTGTTAAATCCGATTGCTCTGAGCTTATCCAACAGTATAGCGTGGTTAACGGTGTCAAAGGCCTTCTGAAGGTCCAGCATGACCATGCCGCAGTATTTGCCCGCGTCCACCTCATGTTTGATGTGGTCGGTCAGATAGAGAAGGCATGTGTCAGTGGAGTGGTTAGTTCTGAAGCCGGATTGGAATTTGTACATGAGTTTATTAGTGGCAAGGTAACTATCGACCTGTTCATAAAATATTTTCTCCATTACTTTCGAAATGGAACTGAGAATAGAAACAGGTCGGTAGTTGCCAGGTTCCAATTTGCTTCCTTTTTTAAAGAGGGGAGTTACTCTTGCTATCTTAAAATCTTTTGGTACTTGGCCTTGTGTAATTGATAGGTTTATTATGTGCGTGATGATCGGGGCAATGATGGAGGCAGAGTCCCTGAGGAATCTGGAGGGAATATTATCAAGGCCGGTGGCCTTGGACATGTCATGATGGGGAAACATACTACTATAATAAAAATAATAGTAAAAATTATATCTGTCATTGGGCGTGTTGTCATGGTGGAGAAACATACTACTATAATAATAATTATTATTATCATTATTATATCTGTCATTGGGCGTGTTGTCATGATGGGGAAACATATTACTATAAAAATAATTATTATTATCATTATTATATCTGTCATTGGGCGTGTTGTCATGATGGGGAAACATACTACTATAATAATAATAATTATTATTATTATTATTATATCTGTCATTGGGCGTGTTGTCATGGTGGGGAAACGTACTAGTAGAATAATAATAATTATTATTATTATATCTGTCATTGGGCGTGTTATCATGGTGGGGAAACATACTACTAGAATAATAATAAAAATATTATCTGTCCTTGGGAGTGTTGTCATGATGAAAAAACCTGCTACTATAATATTAATAATAATAATAATGATATCTGTCCTTGGGCGTGTTGTCATGATGGAGAAACATACGACTATAATGATAATAATAATAATAAAAATGATATGTAGCATTTGGCAAATATTTTATTTGCACTTTTATCGTAATGCTTGTTTTCTGAAGAATGACGTTAGTGTGTGTTTGCTTTTTTAATAAAATTGGTCAACACTAGAAAATGCGTGCTATGCTTACGTACTTTATTTGTCGCCATGGAGGCAAAGATTAGTGATTTAGAAGTAGCTAAAACACTGCAGACTGCCGATGGACTTTAGCCGCTAGACAACAAACGCCATGTTGTTACTCGCCATGTCCTACAGCACCTCTCCTGAGGGCGTTTCAGTGTTATAGCTTCACCTTTATCGTTCGTTTTTAAGCCAAAATGCGTCCGTTCTCCATGTTCTGTCTACACACTGTGTCTGCTTGTAAGTACTCGCTCAGTCTGCTCGGTACTTTTTAGAGGCGGTATAGTAACAAATACGATTCATTAGTATCGCGGAACTATACTAATACCGGTATACCGTACAACCCTTCTTTCTAGACTTAAAAATGTCTAAAAATGACAATGGAGATCTACACACTTCTATATTTACAAAATCAACTGACTGCATTATAATCCTCAGAGCGGAAAGTTTCCATCCAGGCAGTTTAAAAGATAAAATTCCTTTTCGGTCCGTTTCAGAGCTTCAAATGCATATGTGATTTAGAGGAAGATTTAGCAAGAATTGCTCAAGATATGAGTCGAAGATTTAGGACAAGAGGATATCAACAAGGGCAGCACGGCGGCATAGGGGTTAGTGCATGTGCCTCACAGTACGAAGGTTCTGAACAGTCCTGGGTTCAATCCCGGGCTCGGGATCTTTCTGTGTGGAGTTTGCATGTTCTCCCCGTGACTGCGTGGGTTCTCTCCGGGTACTCCAGCTTCCTCCCACCTCCAAAGACATGCACCTGGGGATAGGTTGATTGGCAACACTATATTGGCCCTAGAGTGTGAATGTGAGTGTGAATGTTGTCTGTCTATCTGTGTTGGCCCTGGGATGAGGTGGCGACTTGTCCAGGGTGTACCCCGCCTTCTGCCCGAATGCAGCTGAGATAGGCTCCAGCCTCCCCCACGACCCCATAAAGGGACAAGCGGTAGAAAATGGATGGATGGATGGATATCAACAATAAACTATATTCAGAGTTTACAATAATGCAAAATGTCTCCCAAGAGAAACATTTTTGGGTTCTAAACAGAAACATTCATAAAATTCTGATCAAAGCAAATAAAATCCAACACATTGTTAAAAGAAATTGGGATATATTGAAAAGTGATATCACTCTCAGAAAAGCTCTCCCAGATGCCCAACCATCAGCTTCAGAAGATCTCCAACTCTAAATGATAAACTTGTTAAAAGTCATCTACCCCTGATGCTTGGATTTTAATGACATCCCGTCCAGCTCATTAAATATGCGAGATGGTCAAGTCAGCATCTGCCCTATGCTGGCGTTGTTCTCGGCTGTGCGAACTGTTCAAATGGCAAAAAAGATCAACGTTTCTTCAGAGTTCCTCGAGAGGTTATCAAGAAGTGCGGAAGAGTGCAAGATTTTACGAAAGACAAAGACAAAAGTGGCCCGCACTGCAGTACAAGGTAGCAGAGACGAAGAACGCACACGTTTACAGTGAACACTTTGTTAAAGGTTTGTTTGATATATTTTTAACATACTTTACTCGTTTAATATTTCCCACTGAAGTATTACCTTGATATTATTTGTATTTTAATTATTAACAGAGAAACCGGAAAGTCAGAGTCAATGATACTCTTTTAGGAAAGGTACTGCTACGTCTCCCCTCTTGTTTATACATATGATAACAAGACAAAAATCCAATATGGTGATGAGTCAGTAATTGTTAGTTTGTTAAATGGATATGTCACGGGTGTCGAGGTGTCCGGTGCTATTTTGTTTACACTGAACGCAAGACGCAAAGTGAAACGCCGAAGCACAGCACCAACCTCTTCGTCAAGTTTGCGGACGACACAACTGTGGTAGGTCTCATCCACAATAACGATGAGACCGGCTACAGAGACGAGGTGAGCCAACTGGCCACATGGTGCGGTGACAACAATCTCTCTCTCAATGTAGAGAAAACAAGGGAGATTGTTGTGGACTTCAGGAGAGCGCACACCCAGCACCCTCCTCTGACCATCAACGGTGCGGTGGTGGAGAGAGTGAGCAGCACCAAATACCTGGGTGTGCACATCACAGATGACCTCTCCTGGAAAACCAACACTGCATCACTGGCCAAGAGGGCTCAACAGCGCCTCTACTTCCTCCGCAAACTGCGAAGAGCAAAAGCCTCAGCCTCCATCATGCACTCCTTCTACCGGGGCGTCATCGAGAGCATCCTGACCAGCTGCATAACTGTGTGGTACGGAGGCTGCACGGCGTCCTGCCGCAGGACGCTGCAGCGCACAGTTAGGGCAGCTGAGAAGATCGTCGGTGCCCCCCTCCCCTCCCTCCAGGACATTTACAACACACGCCTGTCACGCAAAGCACTCCGCGTGGCAGGCGACATCACACACCCCTCACACGGCTTCTTCAGACTGCTGCCATCCGGCAGACGACTGAGAAGCCTCCGAGCTCGAAGCTGTAGGCTGAGAGACAGCTTCATCCATCAGGCTGTCAGGAAGCTGAACTCTCTCCCGGCCCCCCCCCCCCCTTCTCACTCTGCCCTGCAATCTGATCTGAACTGTGAACTGAGACACTACACCCCCCCCCCCCCCCCCCCACTCACCCACACACACACACACACACACACACACACACACACACACACACACACACACACACACACACACACACACCATCTATCACTTAGCCACTTTACTCCGGACTCAAAATGCTGCTAACTGTTTTAACTGTTTACACTGTTTACATTGCACTTTGCACTCCCATCTAAATACTTGAATACTTACGTTGCAATACTGTATATACAATAGATAGATATTATAGATATTCTGGTAATATCTTCTTCCCCTGTATATTTTTCCCCCCCCTCATGCGACTGTTTAAATTGTTGTCTTTTTTTATTCTTCTTTTACACTTTATATTTATAGACACCGTGGTTGTGAGAGGAACGTAATTTCGTCCACCTGTATGTCCTGTACAAACAGTTGTTTGACAATAAAGCTGACTTTGACTTTGACTTTGACTTTGAAAGCATGGAATGCAACTTTACCCAAGCAAAAACGATGCATATTTATTTGGGAGAGTCTTGATACCAAAGTCCTTGACCCAGCCACACAAAAATAAGTAGTTGACCTCCATTCTTTTCCAAGTGATCATCGGTTACGACCAGTTACGGAGTCTGTGAAGTCTTGTATGAAGTCTTTATCATATTTTGGTGGGCGGTACACCAGTGCGCACAAAATCGGATTATCGAGTTTTATGATAAATGTCTGAAGCTCGAAACTGGAAAAAGAATCTGTCGGTACCTGCCGGCAGATGAAGCTGGATTTGTGCACTGTTGCTAGCCCTCCACCTCGACCAGTGGTACGTGGCGTGCTCAAAAATACGCACTCAGGAGGTAAAAGTTCTGAAAAGGCAGTAAACCCACCGGCTTGGAGCCACACACTGTTGTGTTTTGCTCAGATCGAATAGTGTCTGGCGGTCATATACAATTAGACCAGAGATATCTTTGCATAAAGCACCAATTATAGTTAGCATTAATCTGAGCAGAGCAGACAGGCTGCAGTCGAACCAAGCTGGCGCCATGCTCAACATCCATCTTGACTTTGTTGACCACCACTGTTTTTCACTCCCTGTAATAAGTCACATGACGGAATACAAGCAATACAACAAAAGACCTGGCTCTCCACCAGAAAATGTAATCAGAAGTGTGGACACTGTAGTCACTGCAGTAAAATGATAAATGCTAACCACTTTACTGACGTTACATCTGGTCGTAAGTTTAATATAATTAACTTTTTCAATTGCAATACCTCATATGTTGTTTATACATTTGAATGCCCATGTGGTCATTTCTATATTAGGAGAACAAAGCGCAAATTGAAGTCACAATTGGCTGAGCATAAGTATGTAATAAGAACTGGCAATCCCCAATATCCCATGGCTGTTCAATATAAAGATGTGAATTGTCATTCTTTAGAAATATCAGATAAAGATTCATTTAGGGGTGGAAAAGACAAAGGCCTTTTAGGCTGAAGCGTGTAGGCATGTTTTATTAGAGGCGTTTTAATCATTACCCTCCAAAGTTTCCCTTGGATCCCTAATGTGAAAAGCACCAGAATTACACATATTGCTACACCCAAGCAGCACTCCATGCTTTTTGTTGAACATTTAGATGTTATCTGGACACTCTGCAGGCTTACAGCGGTTATTTTAGTTGCAATTTGACAAAATGTGATAATTATTTTAATGCTAATATCAAACCAATATCCAATATCAATATCATACATATCAAGTTGTATAAATGGATGACTGCAACACTTAGGAGATGAGTTCAGGTGCACTTAGAAAACAAGGTCTACAGAGTGTCGTTTGTTTGTCAGGTTATTAAACCCCAGCGGGATGTGTCATCAACGTTACCTGGCCGGCCTTGTGTCGGGTATCTCCCTGTTGAGCGGGAGCCTGTCGCTGAGGAAGGCGTTGTAACCGAATCTGCCGAACAGGTTCTCTGCTTCTTTCTGCTCTTCCTCCGACATCCCATCGCCCCACGTCTTGAACAGAGCCGAGTTGGGGAAGAGTTTCTTCCCCGCCACCTTCTTAACTACTTTGACTTCCTTCTGCTGGATTGACGACTCTTTTGGTTCAAGTTTCTCCACCAGGTCGACTGTAGTGTAAAAGCAACATTTAGTTTATTGTATATAAGACACCTTTTTTTATCTTTCATGAGTTCCAACCAGACCAAGTGATTCAACATTTCTCCCAGTAGTGTTAATCAGATTAAATCATGGTCCCAACTGTTGATGGAGAATGCCATTGTTCATGGGTTATAAATATAAAAAAATGGCCTTTGGCAAAATTTCGTGTGGAACAGCTTTTTAGAACACATGCAGGTTTTTGCATGCAGCTTCTAATGTCTGCGTGATTTTGTATGGCAAAAATGTAATACGTTCTTTTTTCTGATTATCTGATTCATGTAGGATTATCGTTAGTGGATAATAATTATTATATTAATACATCACTATTATAATTATTTATGCATGGGTTAAGCCTCCCATGTCCTTGAACGCACCACAGTGTGTCTCTTGATTGTGCAGAATAAGGAGCACAATCCATTTAGCGCGTTTGTCTTCATGAATAAGCAGAATACATGCTGATCATCATAACACCCACAATGGTGGCAGGAGAAAATGCAAATATCATTATGTAGCATACACAGTGTGATCAATCGAGGCTGAAACTGTTCTGCAGGCGCTATTTTGCGTCTATTTAGTACAGCTAGGAAAGACATGCAGAAAGGGTAAAAAGGCAAAGATGTCTGTGAGCAAGAAGGCGTTTGCGCTGCAGCTCTGTCTTACGTATGCTTGTCAACATTTATGGATTGTCAAACATAGAAGCCAAATGTTCTATTCAGCAATATCATTTTATAAAATAACTGCTGGATGACTTAAAGGGGAACTACACTTTTTTAGAAATCTTGCCTACCGTTCACAATCATTATGAAAGACATGACGACGGATGTATTTTTTTTTATTGCATTCTAAATATAAAATACATTTGATCAAACATCCGCTTACAATGGAGCCAATGGGAGCCGTTCAATTCTGCCTATAGAGCCCCTAAAAAACATCCAACCTCCATTAGGGTTTTATATACATGATGTAATGGAGTAACGAGCACATTTATAATAACATTTAATATTTACGTATTTTGATCATTTTAAGCATACGCGGCGCATTAATTTAAAAATGTAATTATTACTCACTGCAGACTTTATAAGAGCCAACAAACATGTTAAAACATGACTTACTGTGCCACGTCTGCTGTCATTAGGATGCCGACTGATAGAATGTTCATATATTCTCATTTAAATGAAGAATGACTCATAATCCTCACGAAAAAAAGGGGGTGGGGGGCAGGTAGCACCAAGCGCCTTTTCGTGTCGTCTTCACCAGTTTCGGGTCCTAATTGGCTGTCAAAGTGTACCAACTTGTCGGAATTCGTACTCGGACGTCCTCTGTCCAGGTGAGATGCATGGTTTATGATCTACAATCAACTTACAAGGAGTAGGGAAGCGAGAAAGCAGCAGACCACTCAATGATGTAATGAAGGAGGGGTCAATTGTCACAGTTCCGAAGAAAGGAAACCTCAGCGAATGTAAAAAATCACACTCCTCTCAGTCCCCAGCAAAATCCTCTGCCGAATTATCCTGGACAGAATACAAGAACCACTAGATTTTCAGGAAGGAACAAGCAGGTTTCCGGAAAAACAACTCCTGTACAGATCACATTGCATCACTCAGAATAATTGTTGAACAGTGCATCGAATGGCAGTCATCGCTATTCATAAATTTTGTCGACTTCGAAAAGGCTTTCGACAGTCTAGACAGAAACATCCTATGGAAACTGCTCCGACATTATGGAATTCCAATAAAACTGGTCAACATCATCAAATGCATGTATGATGGATTCACAGGTCAAGTCATCTCAAATGGTAAGCTCTCGGACACCCTCCTTATAAAAACAGGAGTACGGCAAGGCTTTCTACGGTCACCCCTCCTCTTGTTTATCTCCATCGACTGTACAATGAAAATTTCAGTGGATGGCCAGAGGACAGGATTACAGTGGAACCCTTTTGAACAACTAAAAGACCTTGATTTTGCTGACGACCTGGCTCTGATCTCAGGATTGCACACACACATTCAACGCAAGACCACCAGATTGCATGAACACAGTAAACAGATAGGCCTCAGGATAAACACTGGGAAGACCAAGGTCATGACGCTCCACACCAAATCCTATCAACCTATCACAATCGAGGAGCACCCCCTGGAAGATGTGGTCGAGTTTGTCTACCTGGGAAGCAACATCAGCACAGATGGAGGAGCTGATAAAGATGTCGAGCTGCGCATTAGCAAAGCAAGACATGCCTTTGGAACTCTCAGACCTGTATGGCTCTCTTCCCAGCTCTCCAGAAACACCAAAATCAGAATCTTCAATACAAATGTAAAATCTGTCCTTCTTTATGGCTGTGAAACCTGGAAAACCACCAAATCAATCATCCATAAACTACAAGTGTTTATTGACAACTGTCTCAGGTACATACTGAGGATTTGGTGGCCCAACAAGATATCAAATGTAGACCTGTGGAGACGCATGAACCAAGAGCAAATTCAAAAGGAAATCAAAAGCAGAAAGTAGGGATGGATCCGAGAAACATAGCAAGACAAGCCCTGGACTATAACCCTCAAGGCAAGAGGAAGCCAGGGAGACCAAAACTCAATTGGAGGCGGTCCACTCTTGATGAACTGACCAAGACGGGGATCTCCTGGCAAGAAGCGAAGACCATCGCACAGAAGAGAGTGAGGTGGAGATCCATGGTAGACGCCCTATGCTCCCAAGGGGGCCAAGAGGATTAAAGAAAAGAAAAGACTCAATGATGTAAACATAGCGACATACGGAAGTGATCACGGTGCCGCTATAAATTATATTAACTAATACTTGGCTAATATTCAAGTCGGAAAATGTAAATGGAGAATTGTTGGTACTTTTTGAATGGTTATTTATTGGATTTTGTGGGCGAAATAGAGGATCTCCCATTGGCTCTGCTGTAAGATGACTTTTATTTACTTTTATTGACAAGTTAGAATGCATTTTTTTTAAATCCATCCGTTATGTCTTTCATAATGATTGTGAACGATAGGCAACATTTTAAAAAAAAGTGCAGTTCCCCTTTAAGGGGCTGATTAAAACAAATAAAAGGTTTTAATGTCTGCTGCTGTTTATACTGTAGTCGATAAAGATAAAATCCATCCATCCTTCCATTTTCTACCGCTTGTTCCTTCTTGTAATCAGTCAGCTGGAAAAATCAGATTTGGTCCACAGTATAAATGTAGTCTGTCCCGTTACAAAAAATAGCCGCGTAAACAGTAAGCCCGCCTGCGCTAAAATGTGAAAGTGTCCATTTTTGGTGTGGACCAAAGTACTAAACCACACAAGTGATCTAAAAAAAAGGCTCACACAGCTCCGGCCAGTGCAAAGTATGTGAAAAAACACGTTTGACACCGCTTGCCACCGAAGCAAACAACACCAACAGCTTCACTTGGCTGCCGAGCAACCATGAGCATGATGAGACGAAGTCAACGGAGCAACACGGAGTTGCCAGAAGTGGAACCGGACTTAAAAGCGTTAATAGTAACTAAACAAAGCAATGTCAATGAGGTACAAAGCGATGCCAACAAGCTCCATGAAAGGATCATTTAGGGCAGGGGTGTCAAACGTACGGCCCGAGGGCCGGATCAGGCCTGCAAACAGGTTTTATCCGGCCCGCGGGATGAGTTTGCTAAGTATTAAAATGAACCTGAAATTTTTGAATGAAATAAACAGCTGTTCTAAATGTGTCCACTGGATGTTGCAATAGCAATTATTTGTATCTTTGTAGATGATGCTACATATGTACAAAATAGACTGTAGTGGAATTTCTGACCTTTGTACCATATTTTGTTGTTTGTCAAAGTCCAAAGGGAACGAGGTCGAAAAGCATTAAGGAGGACAGGGCGCGTCACCCTGACATTGTACAATGATATCTTGATTGTTTGTTATGGCGAAGAGATCCAAGAATGTTGATCCAAAAACAGCTGGTCCCTGTTGACAGGACACACACCCACCAGGGAGACAGATAAATAACCAGTTAGACCAGTGGTTCTTAACCTGGGTTCGATCGAACCCTCAGAGGTTCGGCGGAGGTCAAGACACACCCGACTCATCGTGTAAATAAAAACTTCTCCCTATCGGCGTATTATGGATACCCCTAAACAATGTTCCCTCTAATTTTCCATCTGATTTGCAGGTGTGTAATTTGTTGTGGTTCATTTTGTGCACCAGTAAAAAAAAACATATACCCGGTAACTTTGTCTTGAATGAAAAAAAAAAAAACTTTTATTTTTCACTAAAGAAGGCTTCGGTGAATGCACATATGAAACTGCTGGGGTTCGGTACCTCCAACAAGATTAAGAACCACTAAGTTAGACCAAGTCTAGGAAGTGATTCTAGCTTTTTCCTTTTTTTCCCTGCTCGAGGGAGCTCTTTCTTTTTCTCCGAAGAAAACTGTCTGTAATCATGGCAATTCAATCCAACCTTGTACCATTTGATTATGGGTAAATAAAACTCTTGTAATAAATTCACTTTTGTTCTTGTTTAAGATTTGGACATTCTACCACAAAACCATGTGATGTTAGCACATCAGTCGAGGAAAATGATCAAACTACATAAATAACATACTGTAATTTATCTTGATAGATTGAAAATTAACACCATTGAGTTGACTGATGAACATTATCGCATAATTTTATTCAGAAAATAAAAATAACGACAAATAAAGATAGAATACTATTAACCGCAACACTATGATTTGTACATTTTCAGAATGTGCTTGTTCTATTTTTAAAGAAAGAAAACAATCTGAGTTATCGTGCCGTGATTTTACCAGTCCGTCCCACTTGGGAGTAGATTTTTCTCCATTTGGCCCCCGATCTAAAATGAGTTTGACACCCCTGATCTAGGTTGTACAAACAGATGTCAACTCTGCAAGGCCAGATTGTCAGAGAGAGAAAAGAATATTGTGATGATATGATCGAAATGAGAAAGTTCAGAGCGGAAATGAAGACTCAGTGAAGACAACACAGCATTAAGACAGCAGATGGAGAAGCTGAAAGAGGAGATTGCAATGCATTGCATACCAGGCAACAAGAGATCACTGATTTAGAGAACTTCAAAGAGGAGATGGCTGCATTGAGCCAACAGCTTAATGCCAGCTTAATCACCAATTTGGGGAATATCAGTGTTTTTGAAGACATCAAAGAGAAAATGGATCACTTTACACGACAGAATGACATCATTGCCGGGCTGCGCATCAATCCTCCATCCTATGCAAGAGCCGTTGACAACAGACGACATGGACGCTGCTTCATTGGAGCAACAAGCGGTCAACTTTCTGCAAGCAAAGGGAATTGATGTCGATATTAACACCACTGATGCCTGCATTTCACTGAATAAAAGCGGCAACAACACCACGCCAGTCCCCATTGGGAAGCTTGACAACAGGAAATCAGGGCGACGTGCCGATGACACGAGAAACTTAAGCAAAGCTTAACCCCGGAACAATTAAAGGCTAGTGACAAGTGGGAGAAACCAAAACGCAAGCTGTCGCATGAAGCGAGCGAGACTGCCAGACATAGGGTGGCGCGAGGCAGGAATAAATAGCTCTCTGTTTAGTGACCGGGAGCAGGTGAGCATCCCGACCACTAATCAAGGGCAGGTGACGAAAAGCAGCACCCATGGCAACTAAGAAAACAAACGAGGGTGCTGACACAGAAATAAACAACAACTAAGGATATACAAAATTCAACATAACATGACCCGGGCAATGGATCATGACATACTTAACCAATAGGAAGCAATACGTGAAGATTGACAAACACATGTCTACAGAGCTAAATATATTTTGGGACGTACCCCAGGGATCAATACTGGGACCAAAATTGTTCAATCATTATATAAACGGCATTTGTAAAGTTACAACGGACATAAATTTAGTACTATTTGCAGACGACACAGCTGTGTTTTTTTCAGGAGAGAACACACAGAAGCTAATAGAAATAATAACAGAAGAAATGAACAAATTAAAAAGATGGTTTGACAAAAACAAACCATCTTTGAATCTCAGCAAAACTAAAATAAGGCTATTTGGTAGAAGGGAAAGTCAAACACTAATACAAATAGATGGAATAGATATTGAAAGGGTAAAAGAAAACACATTTTTGGGTGTAATAATAGATAATAATATGAACTGGATATTTCATGTCAAAAATATACAACATAAAGTATCAGGAAATACATCAATAATGAATAAAGCAAAATATGTTCTGGACCAAAAATCACTTCATATTCTTTACTGCTCGCTAGTGTACCATATCTGAGTTATTGTGCAGAAATATGGGGAAACAACTACAAATGTGCGCTTAATTCATAAATGATGTTACAAAAAAGAAATATTTGAATAATGTATAATGTTGGATATAGAGAACATACACACCCTTTATTTATTGAATCACAAATTGAAGTTCAATGACTTAGTGCATTTGCAAACAGCTAAAATGATGCACAAAGCAAACTATAACCTGCTACCCAAGAATGTATACAACAGGGGTCACCAACCTTTTTGAACCCAAGGGCTACTTCTTGGGTACTGGTTAATGCGAAGGGCTACCAGTTTGATACACACTTAAATAAATTGCCAGAAATAGCCAATTTGCTCAATTTACCTTTAACTCTATGTTATTATTAATAATTAATGATATTTATCTTTGTGGAAACACTGATCATCTTAATGATTTCTCACAATAAATATATATAGAAACAGATAAATATCAATATGCAACACTTTATTTTTATATTTTCTCTAAGTGCACATTTTTCAAATTGAACATTTTCAAATGATCACTTCTAAGACAGTCTTGTGAAATCACAATATCCCATTTTAACTAGCTAGCCACTGAAATTTTTTAACAAATCATGAATTACTTTGCACCATGTTTGTACAAATAATAACTTGTGTAAAATACAAAGGTCAACTCTCCAATTTTTAAATAAATCATGTCACACTTTGAACTGGATACCAAATCTGTTATCTGTTTCTTTGTCAGTTAGTGGGAAGCCTGGCATTGCATGCTGTTAACTAGTGTGTTGTACTCTGGTGTGTAACTTGACACTGCAACTCTGAGTGAGTCTTGCAGATGTGCATCAGTGAGGCATGTTCTGTGTTTGTTCTTGATAAAGTTCATGTCAGAAAAGACTGACTCACAAAGATAAGTTGAACCAAACAGGCTTGCAACCTTCATAGCTGCGCATACACCACTGTACTTTTCTGTGTCAACAAGGCACCAAAAGTTTGGTGCAGCCTGGTGGGCTTTGAGGTGGAGGTCATTTTGCACTGTTACAATTTCCATCTCCACCTGTTCAGCATCCAGGCTGAATGTTGCACTTAACTGCTCAGCAATGCATGATATGTCCACGTTCATGAAAGGATTACAAATGAACGACACACATGGCTCAAGCTGATCCAGGTCACAAAACCTGTTCTCAAACTCTTGCCCAACTCTGTTTATGACCTGAGAGTACTTTTCTGCAACTTTGTCAAAAGCCTCAGATGCAGAAGCATTGTCTTTCAGCACCATCTGCACAGAGGGAAAGTGCAGCACTTTTTTTCTCTGTAAATGTACAGAGAACAGGTTCATCTTAGCTTTAAATGCATTTAAAGCACTTATCATATCGGCGACAGTTTTACCTTTGCCTTGCAGCTCACAGTTCAAACTGTTCAGTTTTCCAGTAATGTCCGTTAAAAATGCAAGGTCAAGTATCCACTCAGTGTCCTCCAGCAGCACGGTGTCCTCACCTCTGGACTGCATGAACTCTTTGATTTCACCCAAAAGTGACAAAAAACGTTGCAAAATTCGTCCCCTGCTGAGCCATGGGATTTCTGTGTGTAGTAGCAGGTCACCATATTCAGCTGACAGCTCCTCCAAAAGTACCTTGAACGTTCTGTGCTGTTTAGCTCTGGAGCGGATGCTGTTTATGATCTTTACGACGGGAGTCATTACGTGCTCAAAGCAGATCACTTTTGCACATAAGGCCTGCTGGTGTATGATGCAGTGGTACTGCAGAAAGTTTGGGAACTCTGGGTCAGCTTTACAGTGAGCAACGAATCCCGTGTGTCGGCCGATCATAGCAGGAGCCCCATCCGTAGTCACTGATACCAGCTTTTCTAGCGGCACCTTTTTTTCCACCAAAAACTCCTTCACTGCGTTATAAATGTCAACTCCCCTCGTAGTTGTCTTCAGTGGCAGTAGTGTCAGAAGTTCTTCTTTTGTGGAGAAATCATCAAACACCATCCGGATAAAGACCATCAGCTGCGCCGTACTGCTGCGGTCCACCGACTCGTCACACTGGATGCTGAACCACCGGCACCTCGCCAGATCACGGTCCAGCTGATCGGTCAAGTTCCCAGACATCGCCGACACTCTTCTTACCATTGTAGTTGCCCCGAGTTGAACATCGGAGAGACTGGAGAGTACATCGGTTCCATACTTCTCGTCTTCAAGCACAGTTTTAGCAATTATCATCATTGCTTCTTTGACAACCTCCCCGTCTGTGAATGCCTTCTTTTTCTTCATCAAGAATTGCGCAGCTCTAAACGAGGCTTCGGTTGCTTTGTGGGAGTTTTTAACCGGTCTAGTGAAAAAAGACTGCTGTTTGCACAAAGCTGCCTTTAACTCGCGGGCTTTTTCTGCGCGCAGTGCACTGCCCGGTGGGTAGTTAGCATAGCTTGTGTGACACGTAGTGAAATGTCTCTCCACATTGTGCCGCTTTGCTATTGCCACAGTTGCCCCGCAAATTAAACACACGCAGGATCCTTTCACAGTGGTAAAAAAAACTCTACCTCCCATTCGTCGTGAAAAATATATGTTTTCTTTCTTTTTTCTGACATTTTTTGGGGTAACTCTTCTCATATTCGCTGCGTTAGCTTGTTTGTAAGAGCGCAACAAACGCTACGTTTTGGTCATGCGCACAATACTGACCTTTGAACTATACTAGGTCAGAGTTCATTTATATTAAACACAAAACACTTTACATTTTAAGTGTTTGTTTGTTTATATATATATATATATATATATATATATATATATATATATATATACATATATATATATATATGTATATATATATATATATATATATACATATATATGTGTATATATATATGTATATATATATATATGTATATATATATATATATATATATATATATATATATATATATATATATATATATATATATATATATATATATGTATATATATATATATGTATATATATATATATATATATATATATATGTATATATATATATATATATATATATATGTATATATATATAAATGGGTTATACTTGTATAGCGCTTTTCTACCTTCAAGGTACTCAAAGCGCTTTGACAGTATTTCCACATTCACCCATTCACACACACATTCACACACTGATGGCGGGAGCTGCCATGCAAGGCGCTAACCAGCAGCCATCAGAGGCAAAGGGTGAAGTGTCTTGCCCAAGGACACAACGGACGTGACTAGGATGGTAAAAGGTGGGGATTGAACCCCAGTAACCAGCAACACTCCGATTGCTGGCACAGCCACTCTACCAACTTCGCCACGCCGTCCATATATATATATATATATATATATATATATATATATATATATATATATATATATATATATATATATATATATATATATATATATATATATATATATATATATATATATATATATATATATATTGTCATTTGTAAGTTACATGTAAGTGTGATTTAAACAATAATAGCTAAATAAATAAATCTATATATATATATAAAAAATGGGTATTTCTGTCTGTCATTCCGTCGTACATTTTTTTTCCTTTTACGGAAGGTTTTTTGTAGAGAATAAATGATGAAAAAACACTTAATTGAACGGTTTAAAAGAGGAGAAAACACGAAAAAAATGAAAATTTAATTTTGAAACATAGTTTATCTTCAATTTCGACTCTTTAAAATTCAAAATTCAAACGAAAAAAAGAAGAGGAAAAACTAGCTAATTCGAATCTTTTTGAAAAAATTCAAAAAAGAATTTATGGAACATCATTAGTAATTTTTCCTGATTAAGATTAATTTTAGAATTTTGATGACATGTTTTAAATAGGTTAAAATCCAATCTGCACTTTTTTTTAGAATAATAAGAATTAAAGTAATAATTACAATTTATTAATTATTCTTTACAATAAAAAAAAAATTTACTTGAACATTGATTTAAATTGTCAGGAAAGAAGAGGAAGGAATTTAAAAGGTAAATGTATATGAGTTTAAAAATCCTAAAATCATTTTTAAGGTTGTATTTTTTTCTCTAAAATTTGTCTTTCTGACAGTTATAAGAAGCAAAGTAAAAAAAATAAATGGGAACGACGCCGCAATCAGCATAAGGTGCGTGGAGCGCGCAGCTGTGGACAGTGCAATCGCCCTCTCGGACCGTATAAAAGGGCGAGAGACGTGAACATCAAGAAAAAAGACAGCTGCTGTAAAGCAGCAAAAGACTCTTGTGATTGAAATAATAAAGAAGTCTAAACCATCTGACAATGTCTTCCCTGGATCGTCCTGAGAACCCGCGCGACAGTTAGGACTGTCACACTAGTAAATCAATAAAATTTAAAAAATAGAGGCAGCTCACTGGTAAGTGCTGCTATTTGAGCTATTTTTAGAACCGGCCGGCGGGCGACTCATCTGGTCCTTGCTGGTATACAACAATTCTTATTAACTCAAGAGGAGAAATATAACCTAACAGGAAACTCTAATTGAAAACATTTGTATGCATGTATAACGCTTAAAATGTTTAGTATATTAGTATGTCGAATTAAATTATGTAAATAATTCAGCAAGGAAATCAAGCAAAGTACTATTAGGATTCAGTTTAAGAAACTGATCCAACAAGAATTGTTCACAAAGTACAAAGAAGAAGAATTATGATAATCATCTTGAATCTAAAAAAAAATTATCTTCAAATTATCTCATAGGAGAACCATAACTTACTTAACTATTTGATTATGAGAACTTTTATTAATGTGTATATGTTTATACGTCTAATTTATTTATATATCTAAATGTGTTTGCTTATTGTATATTAATGTATTTACTCATGTGTTCATTCACTGTTCTGTTACAAATAGAGAACAAACACACATGGGCTAAAACTGCTATGGTATGAAAAGGGGTAGGATTAAATAAGCTCTGCTTCTTCCTACTCCTTTTCAGACATGCTGTAATGAAACGACTGGAAATATGTGATGTATTACATTGTAATTGTATTGTATGCGTGTTCGAAATAGCCAGAAACTGACTGATGGACTTACGTAGCCGGTCCATGCCCTGCTCCAACTTCTGCCACATCTTTTTCTCCCTGATGGAGTTGTCGTAGTTGTCCCTCTTGTGGCTTCCAATGGAGCTCAGGAACAGGAGGGCCGCCGTCACAAAGACGGCCAGCAATAATCCTTTGAGCCAACCGGACCTCATTGGGACGTCAGCTTGGTTTGGACTGGAAGTAGCGAAACACTCAAAAGAGACAGACACCTTTTGCCTTTTATCGCAGTCCTCCCCACCCTCCTCCTAAATCTACATTTCTAAATTCGGAGCATGCTCAGTGACAACCTGATGGTTTTATCTCAGGTGTCTCGCACCTCGGATGCCATGATTAACCTGTTGTAATGAAGTGGGAGGGCACGCGCTCTGTAACTGTGACCTTTTGCCTGAACACAGCAACGCTCCTTTTTGAGTATGTTTATATCTCTAACGAGGTATGCAATATAGTGCTTGTAGACCAGTGCATCAGACCAGGAAGTCCTGCAGGTGGCCCCTCCCTGCATCCTTGTGTGCTGACGTTGCCCCCATCAATTCACCAGCTGTCGCTCGTTGTCAGGCAAAAAAGACACGTTAATTGCAGTGTGATGAAAGAACGGGTTTAGCAGGTGTATCTGCATTAATTCAGTACGTTTTACAGTGAAACCCCAGCAGCTCACTTACCACAATTTTAAATTCAGAGCGAGTTAATCGACTCCAAAAAATGTGGTGACAAGAACCCAAACATAGCGAGGAAGCAACCGTTGTTCTTATCAGAATCAGAATCAGAATCAGAATCAGAATAGTTTTATTGCCATTGTTTGAGAACGGGTTCACAAACTAGGAATTTTTCTTGGTGCAAACGTGCGACATAAAACACATGTAACACATATTTGGTATAAAAAGAGCTGTGACTGAGCTATCAGATAGACTTAGAAGGGATTCCCTGTTAGGAGTTCTTGTTCATTTGCCTGATGGCCGAGGGGAAAAAACTGTTCAGGTGGCGGGAGGTGTGGGTCTGGATGGAGCGTAGTCTCCTGCCTGAGGGGAGAGGGGAGAATAGTGTGTGTCCAGGGTGAGAAGAGTCAGCTGTGATCCGACCCACACGCCTCCTGGTCCTGGAGGAGAACAAGTCCTGGAGGGATGGGAGCTTGCAGCCAATCACCTTCTCCGCAGCACGTACGATGCGTTGCAGTCTATTCTTATCCTGGACTGTGGCGCCGGGGAACCACACTGTGATGGAGGAGGTCAGGATGGACTCTATGATGGCTGAGTAAAACTGCACCAGCATCTCGGTCGGCACCTTAAGTTTCCTCAGCTGCCGCAGGAAGTACATCCTCTGCTGGGCCTTCTTGATGAGGGAGCTGATGGTCAGCTCCTACTTGAGGTCCTGGGTGATGGTGGTGCCCAAGAAACGGAAGGAGTCCACAATGGGGACGGGGGTGGGAGAGTCAATCAGGGTGAGGGGGGATGGTGGGGCTGTGACTTTCCTGAAGTCCATGATCATCTCCACTGTTTTCTGGGCGTTCAGCTCCAAGTTATTGAGGCTGCACCAGGACGTCAGCCGGTCCACCTCTCTCCTGTAGGCAGACTCATCGCCATTCGAGATGAGCCCGATGAGGGTGGTGTCATCCGCAAACTTGAGCAGTTTTACGGATTGGTGACTGGAGGTGCAGCAGTTTGTATACAGGGAGAATAGCCAGGGGGAGAGTACACAGCCCTGAGGAGTACCAGTGTTTGTGGTTCGACTGTCCGAGACAATCTTCCCCAGCCGTACGTGCTGTCTTCGGTCTGTCAGGAAGTCATTAATCCAACTGCAGAGGGAGTCGGGCACGCTGAGCTGGTAGAGCTTGTCTCGTAGCAGTCCAGGGAGGATGGTGTTGAAGGCAGAGCTGAAGTCCACAAACAGGATCCTAGCGTAGGTTCCTGGGGAGTCCAGATGCTCCAGGATGAAATGGAGGGCCAGGTTCACTGCATCATCCACAGACCTGTTGGCTCTGTAGGCGAACTGCAGTGGGTCCAGGAGGGGGGCGGTGATGTCCTTGAGGTGGGGCAGGACCAAGTGCTCAAAGGACTTCATGACCACAGACGTCAGCGCGACCGGCCTGTAGTCATTTAGTCCTGTGATCCGGTGATGGACTTTAAGATACTTTACAAGTAAAGTCGGAGCTAAAGGATGACTTAAAAGACTGGCCGGCCTACCTGCGTGGAGCCGCTGGTTACACGTTGCCTGCAGGCTCTACACCTGCTGTTTGGGGTGGGGCTTTCCGGTTGCCAGGGGGCTTTGATTTGGATTCCTCACATACTGGATGACAAATAAACATACATACACAATTCAGCAAACACATATCCATACATACATGTGTGCATACTTATACTCATACAAATACACATCACTTTAAAAAAAACAGCGCACCGTTAAGCTTGACCTATCGTTACTATAACACTGTAGTGTAAAAGTTAATGCATTCCTTTTTTTACCTGTCTATTTATAATCCCATTATTCATTTAAAATATGTATTGTTACATTTGAAATGAGTAATTATTATCGATATTGTTATTACTACAAGTAGTGTTATTATTGTTTCAATTGTATTGTCAAAATGTTCATTGTTAATTCTTTATTACTTTCTACTTCACTAATATGTTTTTTAATCATATCGTATCTGCTGAAATAGTTCATAGTCATCTTTATTGAAACTTTTTCAACATGTACTGGACATACAAGAAAATGGGAAACAAAGTTCTCCCTAAATCATGGTACTAACTGTAAAAATGACTTGTTTAAGCTATATACAAATATAAAGGATAAGAAAATGTTTTAATTTTGTATTCAAAAATTACAGAATACAAAAATGTGCATTTCAAAAGATGTGCATTTTGTAAAAAAAAAAACAACCACAAATGTGCAAAGGTGTGCATTTTTCCTGCTGTGTTCTCAATGCGCTGCACGGGCTTGCGGCTGTAAAGTTAATTTTTTAATAATTTAATATTATTTAAGTTCAAATGTAGACTAAATAATCAGAATCAGAATCAAAATCAGAAATACTTTAATTATCCCCGAGGGGAAATTAACATTTTCAGCACAATCCCATTCAAGAGCGGACAAACATTACAGGGAGACAGAACAGGATCGCTGACGGGTCTGCCAATGTTAAAGACAATTAAAAAACAACATTGGTAATACATGGAGGCTAAAGCTAACTTAAATCCCTTAAAAAGTGGTTCTCAAACTTTTTTCACTAAGTACCACCTCAAAAAAAAACTTGGCTCTCCAAGTACCAAAAATGACCAACAATAAAATACAGTAGCATTGTAGGGCTAAGTATTCATTAAAAAACAAGGCAGAGGTTTTATTTAACAAGTACATTTGCTATTGTTGGCCACTGTAACATTAAAACACAGTTTGAACAGTAACACTGTGTTTGAATATGGCAAAATAAAACACTGTACTTTATTCAAATGATGAAGTACCATAAGCAAAGCCCGCATACCACAGTCTGAGAATCACTGCTCTAAAATACGCCAATATAGCGTTGCCATGGCACCCTAGATTGACTTCTATTAATGGCATTAAAAATCCTATGAAATAATGCTGTGAGTACGGTTTAATTAATTACATTTAATTCATCTTGATTAAGGATTATAAATCATTATGACATATTAAAAGAAATATAAAAGATGGCGTGACATTAGAACTACAAAATGGCTTCTGGATATGACGTAGGGATCATAACTCATTACGACGTATTAGAACTACAAAAGATGGCGGATGGAGATGACGTAGGCAAAAAAAATAATGACACCTGTGACGCAATTGGTCACATGGTTAAGGCCAGTGTTTCCCAAAGTGGGGTACGCAAGGTGAATGTAGGGGGTACGTTAAGGCCAACGCCGACTGGACGCGCCGACAATACAAAAAATTTGAACTCAGAAATAGCAGTGGTACAGTTTCTCCATTTACACAGTACATATACAGTAAAACAACAATCGTAGGTTTTGCGGTCAAAAAAATGGCAGCTCAGTTGCCAGAATTTTACGGTAAATATAACAGTGGTACAGTTTCTCGATTTACTGTTATGCACTGTAAAAACGACCGTAGCTTATACAAGGAAAAACTGCAGTTCAGTCACCTGAATTTTACCATAAAATAACAGAGGTTCTCTTTTTTTACATTTGTAATAATACACCGTGAAAACAAAAAATATAGATTTTGCGGTAAAAAAAAAGAACTGGCAGCTCAGTCACCTGAATTTTACTAAAAATAACAATGGTACTGTTTTTCCATTTACAGTAATACACAGTAAAAACAACCGCATATTTTGCTGTGAACAAAGAAACTGTTGCTGAAAAAATAACATTTTTTGACAGTAATTTGGTGTAAAAGCCACCATAAATGTTACTGTAAAAATAACAATGGTAGCCTTTTTCCATTTAAAGTAATGTACTGTAAAAACAACAACCGTAGATTGTATGGTAAAAAAAAAAAACTTGGCAGCTCAGTCACCTGAAAAATAATGTTGGGACCATTTTTTCATTTCCAATAATACATTGTAAAAAAAAAACTGCAAATGTTATAGTAAAATTCCAGCAACTAAGCTGGAATTTGTTTTTTTTACTGTAAAATCTACATTATTTTTTATTCCAGTGTATCTCAGCACTATTGCACAAGTTTTAAGTCCAGCTGATGCATAATAATAGTGTTCAAGTCCACCATATGTTTTCCTAATATCGAGATGCTTTTGCTCATCTACTGTAATAATTTGGTGCTGTTAGATATCTGTTTGAAAACTTGAGCTGAACTGAAGGTGTGGTTCACATTTCTTTGCTCTCATCTTTGGTGGACATAGGGCCAAAAAGAAGAACAAACACAGGGAGCTTTTAATGGGTGGGATCTGTTTGCTTATGGATTAACAGTTGTTCACTCCCATCAGGGGCTCTATCCTGGTTGTCACATGTGGTGTCATTTTAAATGTTTTTAATAGAGGTGGGAATATCAATCTAAATGCCGATAGTATCGATACCAAGGTGGGTATTGGTATCAGGCCAATACTCGTGTGATGGAATCAATACTTTTGTTGCAGTTTCTAGTCTGTACGTTCAACAGATTCCTCAGAGTTCATGCGAGCGCAGCATCTCTTCTAGTTTGTCAGTGCAAACATTTTAACTCTCGCTCTCTCGTTGTGGAGGTAGTGGAATCAATTAATAGCTTTAAATAAAACAAATATCCTGGAGTGGATGGTATTACATCTGAATTCTATAAAATATTTTCCGAGGAGCTAACTCCCTTCTTACTAGAAGT
>NC_084742.1:13165203-13195203 GCF_033978785.1 Entelurus aequoreus | reverse complement strand
GCTTAATTGCTATCATTAGCTGACCAGACACAAAGCTAATGTGTTTGCATTACGTGAAGGCTTAGTTTATGTCATTTGCTAAAAGCTGGATTAGGGCATGTATAATGCTTACAACCCTTTGGAAAGTTAGCACTCTCTAGGCATCCGTGAAAAGAATGCAAACAAACCTTTTAAACAGACGATACCGATCAGTGGCTGATCGATTGGCACATCCCGATATAATATACAAGTATTCAAAAGGTCAATTTGTAGTCACATTTGCAATGGGAATATTAGGCAACAATACTGTAGGTGGTATATTTTGTTTAGAACTTTATTTTTCACATATTGTACACATTTAAAAACCAATGTGCTAATCACACACCTGAAATAAAAAACTAGAAATTGCAAATTAATATTTACATGCATCTGTTAAAAACTTAATGATGGAACATGAAAATGATTCCTGTCAGGTGGTGGCGACGCCAGGGTGGAGAGGCTTGACTCGCACAAATCGGGACAGTCCTAGGCGCAGACCCTGACCCGGAGACCTCACTGGGGGACTCTGGGATGAAGACGGACATTTCCCGATTTGACCTGCAAAGATTTTTTTTTTTTATTAAACCAAAAAATAAAGGTGTTTATGACTTCTAGCTTTGGCTCCTCCCATACCTGGCGGGTTCCATTTGGGAATTTTGCTGCCTGTTGGGCTTATTGAGACTGCAGGCTTAGGCACAGAGGCTGTCAAAGTTGGCATTTTGGCAGCAAGTTTACGTTTCGGGGGACTTCTTGCTGGTGTGGAAGGTGCTGTAGATAAAATAGCAGTGAGAGACAATAAATTGCGTTTGTTATATCATTTTACATTAAACTGGTCCTTAAGGTAGCTTCTTATTGTGCAATACTAAGATATTCAAACTATGCATTTGAGCGGCAATTATAGCTAGCTGGCAATTAGAGTACTAATTGCTAGCTATCGTAAATATGTAAATATAATCATTCTTGTTTGTATTTTAAACCTGCAAGGTACAGTAAATAGGGTGACCAGGTCACTGCCACTTCTAAACGACACTACAGTGTGCTGATCAATGTTTGTGTATTTTAAGACATTTGAATTATTGGAAAAAATACTGGGGGATCAATAAAATGTATTAAAAAAAGTGTAATAAACTAAAAATTTCACGACCACCTTGTTGAGTGTTCTGACTTCAATCACTTATAAAAAATAATTGTTAATTTTGAACCTGTTGTTCTTGGCTGTGGTTTCAACTTTGGCGGTTCCTTTTTGGAGACTGAATGCCTCGAAGACTTCTCCTTCTTGCCTGTCGTCGTCTTTTTGGTTTTCTTAACTGTGAATTCCTCCTCATCCTCGCTCTCGGCCGCCTCGCTGAAAGCATCCTCACTCTCCGAATCTGAAAATCCAATGTTAATGCGCATAAATCCACCCATCAAAACTCAACTTGTGGATGCATGTACACTAGGTCTAGAACCTGGCGTCGGTTTTGGCTGGTAGTCGTCATCTTCATCCTGAGCGGCCTTTCTCAATCCGGCTTCTTTCTCCGATGAAATTTGATCAATTCCTGGAAAAGGAAAAAGAAACAATAAATGACTTTATTCCTGCATTTTATGAGACTGTGAGTGTACCCAGGATCGACGAGTCTATGCTGCAGTTGGAGCGGTGCAGGGGGGCAGGGTCTGTGTTCTCATCAGCAGGGACAACCACTCCTGAAAAAAACAAGGTGAGTTTTATTTGTTTTTTTAAACAATAACATTTGACATGATGCTTCACACCTTTACCAGTGGGAATCCCGTCTGTATTATTTAGCAAGGAGAGCGTGATGGCAGCCTCTAGATCACGAGCCAGCAGCTTCTCATCTAAAGGTTTTCTAAAAGAGGAACTGTTTTCAACAAATTGTTCCAATTAGCTTTCTTTGTCTATTTTTGTCACCTACCTGTCCACTTTCTGACATGGCGACTGTAAATTTGACTCTTGGCTTGAGGATTTCTTGCACTCTTGTAGCTTCAGCCCCTCTTTGGGTTTTTTGCTGGGTGGGGGCTTCACGCTGGCAAAATCATCATCTGTTGACAAAGAGTGCAGGTGAATCCGTTAGTACGTCTGTTTTATTGCGCTTGCGGCCCAAATCTGATATTAGGTACAATTAAATGAGATGCATTCAAATATCAAAGATATTTTGAAAAATGTTTTAAAGCATATTATTAAGTAAGTGTTAAATTAAGTACTATTTAGGTCTTATGTGAATTACAGTTCAGTATTTTCCAGGGTTTTCCCTAAATTGCAAAAAAAACCCTTTTTTTTTTTTTTAAACCTTTATTTATAAATTTCAACATTAACAAACAGTCGAGAAACAATAATTAAAATAAGTACAAACAGTACAAAACAGCGCCAGGGGGTTGTAAATTCAAAGTAACTAAAATAGAATGCAATATATATATATATATATATATATATATGTCTTAATTAGATTACCGTGGTAGAGCGTAATATGTATGTGTGGGAAAAAATCACAAGACTATTTCATCTCTATAGGCCTGTTTCATGAGGGGTTTCCAATCCTCAGGAAAATCTCCTGAGGATCTCCTGAGGATTGAGGAAACCCCTCATGAAACAGGCCTGTAGAGATGAAATAGTCTTGTGATTTTTTCCCACACACATATATATATATATATATATATATATATATATAATAAACAAAGTGCAAAGCCATAGGCTCACTCAATTTCAGTAAATAACTTAAATTTGGAACACAGCATCATCGTTTTCACAGCTCCTAAATTGCCAAAATACCTGGGCGGCGTGGTCACAATGATGTCATCACATAATTTGCATAATTTGTTGTGATGATATCATTTTCTTTCAAAAAGGCCCATCACAGAATGTATATATACATTTAAAAACAAATATGTAATTATTAATAGGCCTGGGTGATATGGCCTAAAAATAAAACAAATTATTCCCCACCCCCCCCTACTTTTTAAAGAAACCAAAGAATACAAATGACAGAGATATTTTAATACAAGTTTTGCTTTTATATGATTAAAAACAGTTACTGCAATGTTACTGAAATGACACTGCATACATCACATCTTACTCTTAGCAAAATTCAAATGTGCATAATGTTGTTCTTTTTAGACCAGATATAAATTGTACTTTTTATGCAATAATTTTAAAAGAACTAAATTAAGAGCTTCCTCTGGGAGACAATGCTTTTGCTTGAATAAAATATGTATGTTAACAACAATGTAGCATTGCACATTGCATACAAATAAACTTCAATAAATCAATATAATTGATAAATGGGTTATACTTGTATAGCGCTTTTCTACCTTCAAGGTACTCAAAGCGCTTTGACAGTATTTCCACATTCACCCATTCACACACTGATGGCGGGAGCTGCCATGCAAGGCGCTAACCAGCAGCCATCAGGAGCAAGAGTGAAGTGTCTTGCCCAAGGACACAACGGACGTGACTAGGATGGTAGAAGGTGGGGATTGAACCCCAGTAACCAGCAACCCTCCGATTGCTGGCACGGCCACTCTACCAACTTCACCACACCAATAATCATTAAATAGTAATAAAAATCAATCCGATCAATAAAGTGCAAAACTAAAACTTTAAATAAAATAATTCTGTTAATAAAAATGTATTATTGTACATTATATGCCATCAAATAAAAAAGTAAAACATTGAGATGACTATATAGTTTGAGTGGAGGATTCCACCACAGAGTGGTGCTACTATATGAGGTGAAACGAGTGTAAAGGTGACTATATAGTAGGTGTTATTTTAAATTCAATGTTAAACGTATTTCGAAGGTCTTAAACAGTTTTTATTGCTCTAGCTATAAAATATTTGATTCATTAATAATAGCCCTGTTTTGTGGGAATGTGTTTACCACGGTCAGGCCTGTTAGCCGCTATAAACGAGGGAAAACTATCGAATAAATAGAAATATGATTTTAAAAAATGAATGCCCGGTTTTGATGAGGTAAATTTCCTTATCAATCCATTACCTTTGTGTAATTTTAATTTTGAAAGGAAATATTTTCTGCCCCATTTGATTTTTTTATTGGTTTCATCTGGATAAGGTGCCCAAAATCAATATGGCGGCTGCTAGTTTACCTCAGACACATCATAAAGTGCCCGGATATTCCATATTATGCTCATTCTACAGTACTAACATGCTTGTCATGTCACAGTAAATATTTGTGTTGTACTTAGCACACAACTTAAATGTTTTTTAGGAAATCCTCCCGTGATTTGTAGGTCATTATTTGACTTGCTGTCATGTTTTTTTTTTGTTGCTAAAGAGTGGACTTTAATCTCACCGTCGTCGTTAAACTCCTTGGACTCGCTGTAATTGACAGCCTTTATCTTCCTGTAAGTAACAAACACATGTTTATGTCAAGTTATCAAGACAAATGAACTGTTTGAGTGTGATGACAAACCTTGACGGTCTGTCCATTTCTGCATTAGCCAAGTCACTCCACTATCGACGGTGAGGCTGTTAGCGACCCCGTAACGTAAGGTTGCTGTGCCCTCGCAAGCTAAAACACCCGAGAATGGTGACGATAGATTATTCGATAGCGATAAAACCATTTTTGGCGGATTTATAGCATTTTAGGGGTTCCTTGGCGTGCTTCGTTGTTGTTTTGAAGCCGCCCGCCAGAACGGAGAAGTGACGCTCTTGCTGACGACATACGACATCCGTTTAGATAGCTTACCTCTGTAGAAAAATGGTAGGCGAAATGAAAATATGCTCTTATTTAGCAACATGCGTCTACGGCATGTGCTTATAAGTAAATATGTATTATATTGAGATATTTGTTTAAGAAATTGCCGTGTCGAATCTGCTGCGGTGAAATATGCTACCAATAAAAAATTGCTGCCCAACCTTACTGAGCATGCGCACTCAGTGCATCAACGGTTTCTTCGAACAAAATAACACAGCAATAAAGGGTATTTTCATAAATTTTTTTACATACCAGGAAACAAACCAAAATAAAAACTATACAAACCTTGATTAACCTAAAATGTTTGTTACAGTATGGTGATACATAAGTATTTCGACAGGCTTGTATGAGTAACTACAAAAGCACTTGTTACACGATCTTTTTCGGCCATTTTCTGAAAATTTCATCTAAATCCGTCCATTACTTAATGTTGCTAACTATCGAATTATGTATTTTTTTATGAAGCAGCACATTTTTTTTCAGAACACATGTCCGCAGTTTTTGAGGGTGCCCCCTTGTGTACTACTCATGTAACAGCAGTCACACAAATCCACTGTGACTTTACTATGACATGATTTTAATGATATAATTATTTATTATCAATTGCCAGTCACAGTTAATCTGTTATTTCGTGAGAAGTAGTAAGTGTGCATCTCAGTGTTAAATACCTATTCAACATGAAGTATAATTGCATTTTTCTTTCTTTCAGGGTCCGCAAGAAATGATTTGGGTCAATCTATCACTAACCAAATGGTGGCCTACTGCAGGACGCCCACCAGAGGGCAGCACCGCTCTGAAGCGCCAGGCTCTCGGTTCACAGAGGTACGTGCAAACCTGACGCGTCTGCGGCCGCCGGGTCGCCCACACTCATGGTGGATGCAATGTCGAGGGGGATCGTGCCGCGAGGCTTGTCATTTCCCCGTTTGGAGCGAGTGGGAGGTTTGTTGTCTGTGGTTTGTCACAAAGTGGACCTGGAGGATGGTCCGTGTCTAGCAAGGCAGACACGCATGCCTGCGCCAAATGCCCTGTGGTCAAGCATTCCGAAACTCCTCCAGAGTTTCTTACAGCCGTGACCAAAATATCAGATCCTGTCATGCAAACACTGCGGTAGCAATATCGTTCTTGTGTGCAGACGTCAATATGTTTGTTGTGTAATAATGTGGGCTGAATGCTCACTTAGTTTGATGAACAAAAATACATAATATAAATAAACACAATAACTACCCACTTTCTTTATTTACATATGTTTAACTTGGAACAGGAAACTCTCCCATACATGCTGTCCCCAAACAAAGACACAGGACTACTGGTAGAACACAACATATCCTTCTCATATTAGGCTTTCAATCTAGCAAAATGTATGGAATAAATGTATGGCTGAAAATGGGAGGCAGGTGCTTTGTAGTTCCAATGCAACTCAATGTTCCATGCAATTTAGAATTGGGCGATATGGCCTAAAATCTATATTGCAGCCTCCTCCAATAACGATATATATATCTCAATATATTATTTGGCATATAAATGCAATATAATCATTTCAAAACAGGTTACAAAGGCTCCAAATTTAGCTGCTGATATTTACGGGAACATGTCTGTCTATCGCTTATCGTCTATATCGCACATTATTAATGCAATTTATTCAAAACCTGGTGAATACCTACGTTGGGATTTACCTGTTAATAATTCTCTATGTTTATGCACATTAATGCAGAGATTGTTATTTTTAAAGTTAAAGTACCACTGATAGTCACACCCACACACTAGGTTTGGTGAAATTACTCTCCGCATTTGACCCATCCCCTTGTTCCACCCCCTGGGAGGTGAGGGGAGCAGTGAGCAGCAGCTGTGGCCGCACTCGGGAACCATTTTGGCGATTTAACCCCCAATTCCAACCGTTGATGCTGAGTGCCAAGCAGGAAGGTAATCTTTCCCATTTTTATAGTCTTTGGTATGACTCGGCCGGGGTTTGAACTCACGACCTACTGATCTCAGGGCGGACACTCTAACCACAAGGCCACTGAGCAGGCTATATATTTATTTTTGAGGCATTTTACTTTGAAAGTGTCCCCTGCACTTCTGATTTTTCTTATGCTACGATCAGTAGTTCGCTATCAGTGCAGGATTGATTGCCAATGTGAGGTTGGCTCACACTTAGAGAAATATAGTTAAAGCATAATTTCAAATGTGTGTGATTAAAAAAATAAATAAAACAATAGTCACCTATTGGGCGCCAAACAATCATCCATGCCACACCCACTTCAAGTCCACTATTTTATATATATATATATATATATATATATATATATATATATATATATATATATATATATATATATATGTATATATATATATATATATATATATGTATATGTATATGTATATATATATATATATATATATATATATGTATATGTATATGTATATATATATATATATATATATATATATATATATATATATATGTATATATGTATATGTACGTATATATATGTATATATGTATATGTACGTATATATATGTATGTATATATATATATGTATATATATATATATATATATATGTATGTATGTATGTATGTATATGTATATATTAAATGGTAAATGGGTCGTACTTGTATAGCGCTTTTCTACCTTTTTTAAGGAACTCAAAGCGCTTTGACACTATTTTCCACATTCACCCATTCACACACACACATTCACACACTGATGGCGGGAGCTGCCATGCACGGCGCTAACCAGTCCCATCAGGAGCAAGGGTGAAGTGTCTTGCTCAAGGACACAACGGACGTGACTAGGATGGTAGAAGGTGGGGATTGAACCAGTAACCCTCAGATTGCTGGCACGGCCACTCTCCCAACTTCGCCATGCCGTCATATATATATATATATATATATGTGTTCAGATATTAGAGTCCAAATGACATCTGTGTGTATTTAAGGAAATGGCATCTGTGCTATTATAGCTAACCTGTACAAGCTAATTTAAAGGGGAACTGCACTTTTTTTTTTTTTGGTCTGTCATTCATAATCGTAATATGAGACAAGCACACATGTTTTTTTTTTTTTTGCATTCTAACTCGTAAATTAACGCTATCAGAAGTCGGCTAACAATGGAAGTACAATGATTTGCTCTATTCTGTCTATAAAGTGCTGTAAAATACATCCAAATACCTCCATCATTGTTTTATAAATAAGCTGTGTGTGTGTGTGTGTGTGTGTGTGTGTGTGTGTGTGTGTGTGTGTGTGTGTGTGTGTGTGTGTGTGTGTGTGTGTGTGTGTGTGTGTGTGTGTGTGTGTGTGTGTGTGTGTGTGTGTGTACTTACAGCTTATTTATAAAACAATGATGGAGGTATTATATATATATACAAACCCCGTTTCCATATGAGTTGGGAAATTGTGTTAGATGTAAATATAAACGGAATACAATGATTTGCAAATTATTTTCAACCCATATTCAGTTGAATATGCTACAAAGACTACATATTTGATGTTCAAACTGATAAACTTTTTTTTTTTTTTGCAAATAATCATTAACTTTAGAATTTGATGCCAGCAACATGTGACAAAGAAGTTGGGAAAGGTGGCAATAAATACTGATAAAGTTGAGGAATGCTCATCAAACACTTATTTGGAACATCAGACATGTGAACAGGCAAATTGGGAACAGGTGGGTGCCATGATTGGGTATAAAAGTAGATTCCATGAAATGCTCAGTCATTCACAATCAAGGATGGGGCGAGGGTCACCACTTTGTCAACAAATGCGTGAGCAAATTGTTGAACAGTTTAAGAAAAACCTTTCTCAACCAGCTATTGCAAGGAATTTAGGGATTTCACCATCTACGGTCCGTAATATCATCAAAGGGTTCAGAGAATCTGGAGAAATCACTGCACGTAAGCAGCTAAGCCCGTGACCTTCGATCCCTCAGGCTGTACTGCATCAACAAGCGACATCAGTGTGTAAAGGATATCACCACACGGGCTCAGGAACAGTTCATAAACCCACTGGCAGTAACTACAGTTGGTCGCTACATCTGTAAGTGCAGGCTAAAACTCTCCTATGCAAGGCGAAAACCGTTTATCAACAACACCCAGAAACGCCGTCGGCTTCGCTGGGCCTGAGCTCATCTAAGATGGACTGATACAAAGTGGAAAAGTGTTCTGTGGTCTGACGAGTCCACATTTCACATTGTTTTTGGGAACTGTGGACGTCGTGTCCTCTGGACCAAAGAGGAAAAGAACCATCCGGATTGTTATAGGCGCAAAGTTGAAAAGCCAGCATCTGTGATGGTATGGGGGTGTATTAGTGCCCAAGACATGGGTAACTTACACATCTGCGAAGGCGCCATTAATGCTGAAAGGTACATACAGGTTTTGGAGCAACATATGTTGCCATCCAAGCAACGTTACCATGGACGCCCCTGCTTATTTCAGCAAGACAATGCCAAGCCACGTGTTACATCAACGTGGCTTCATAGTAAAAGAGTGCGGGTACTAAAATTTAATAAAGATAAATAAAAATAAAGTTTATGAGTTTGAACATCAAATATCTTGTCTTTGTAGTGCATTCAATTGAAAAAGGGTTGAAAAGGCTTTGCAAATTATTGTATTCCGTTTATATATACATCTAACACAATTTCCCAACTTATATGGAAACGGGGTTTGTATATATACACACACACATTCATACACACACGGTGATGTATTAATTACTCGGATGCATCACAACTATTTCCTTAAACAACACTTCATGAGAGACTACTTTGGGACAAATTATGATCCGTAACCTTATATTTTTGAGCCTGAATATATGGAGGATGAGCTAGAGGTTTTAGAAGCTGTTTGCCAAACAGATCCAGCTTTAGTAAAACATTAAGCATCACGCAGCATTACTGAGAAGTGCTAAATACAAGTGATGTGAATTAAGTGAAGTGAATTGTATTTATATAGCGCTTTTTATCTGGAGATGTAAAGCAGTTTTACATAGTGAAACCCATTATCTATATATTGAAGCTGCATTTAAACCAGTGTGGGTGATGCAGGGAGCAGGTGGGTAAAGTGTCTTGCCCAAGTACACAACGGCAGTGACTAGAATGGCAGAAGCGGGAATCGATCCTGGAACCCTTAAGTTGCTGGCACGGCCACTTTACCAACCGAACCATGCCGTCCCAATACAAATTATAAACATAATAAAACAAACACTTACTGTACAATGTCTGCCCGCATTGGGATGCCGACTAATGGGGTGTTCATATCTTCCCGTTAAGAAGAAAAATGTATCATAATTCTCTCGCAGGTAAAAAAGGAAAAAAGGGGATACAACCATTTTTTTGTGTCATTCTCACCATCTATTGGTTTAAGTTGAATGTAAAGTTGACCAACTTCTCGGTTTATAGCAACAACCTTCTACTATCTAGGTGAGAGGCATGTCTTATAACATATATTTAACTTTCACCAACTCAGAGGCGACGCAGCAGCTCAGCATGTCAATACTGTAGCTGTGTAAGCTACAGAGGGTCTCAGCATTTGTGATCGGCATTGAAAGACATTCATCGGCCATGGCGATCAGGTACTTTTTTACGAAAATACTGATTGGTGGCTGATCGATCGGCACATCCCTATCCAAACTAATTATTATGATCCGAACAACACCAATGCACCGAAATGGGTTAGGTCAGGGTTTTTTCATAAACTGTTCCATCACTACTGTAAAGTTGATCAGTCTGTTTGATAAACCCTCACTGGTCAAGAATTGCTTTATCCAGTTTTGACAGTTTAATATTCTTCTTGACCCTCGCTCATGAACAAGTTATAATGGGACTCGTCTGTGGGGAATTATGCTAATCAGCTGATTAGATGGTATATTGCAAGAAACACTGAGCGGTATGTTTTCTTCCTCTGCAAGTACGCTTGGATTCGTTTGTCCACTTCTTGTATGCTCCTCTTCTTTTGTAATGCATTTGGCTGGACTCCACTTGAAGAGCGCAGATACATTTCACAAACGAGCAAACAGCCCACAGTTGGCAGCGGTGTGGTCATCAGTTAATTGGAGCGTGTTAGTTGGAAGTGGTCAGCACGCAGCCCCCACACCCCCACCCCACTCGACCACTCACATGTGAATGCCATCATTATGTTGTGCGCGACCTTCCAGAGTGGTAGTTTGCATGGTTGCGCCCCCCTTCCAGCGCCGGTGCCCTTGTATGGTTATTCCGCTGTTGTTATTTACATTGCTGCGCGGAATATTTTGCTCCCTCTCTGAGCTGTAACGTGGTAACTTTTATTTGATTTTGTTTGTATGAATCGAAGAGGATTTCTATGGCACTGTTTGAGGTATTTTTTAGTGTCCTCTCTGGTTCTCTGCCAGCTATTTACAAGCCCCGTAGACTAAATTTGGATGTATGAATTCTTGGCTGTTTCGGATATCCGGCGTGTCGGGGGTGTTATTTCTAACCTGGAAATGACCTTCACGTCAGATGTCCTTCTAGTGGCAGAGTGGCGGGGACCACAGCACAGACACGTCTTTGGTCGTGGGCAGACACATCTGTCAATCAGTGCCTTCCGGAGTTTGTTTTCAGAGACCTCGTCGTCTTAAGTGCATGTTTTTTTTCCTTTTTTCTTTTTAGAGACTACACACACGGCGGCCACAAAGCTATTTGCTAGTGTCATGAATGTCGGCTGGTGACTGCACAAATGTATTGCTTTCGTTGAAAACAGCATTGATTATTATTGTAATCGCCTTTTATAGTGTGATTTTTATCATTATTAGCCTCAAAGTAAGACCTAGTTTGCTCAAATTGAGCCCATTTAATAATACTTTCCTGCAAAATTAATTTTAAACCTTTCAACCCTTAAACCGAACTATCAATCTTACTTTTCAAGTAGCTACCTCATTCTTAATAATTGGAACGTAAATGATTAAGTATCCCAAGTACTTCTTTCTTAGCATTTTTAGCTAGGAATGTTTACATTTTTCACATCGTGTCAAAAGTCAGAATGTTTTTTTAGATTAAAAGACTTTTGTCAATAGCACTCAATGCATCCACATTTTGATGCCAAACAATCATCTTTAATTACCAGTGAAGGAACATTGATTGTTGCAATGCAGAGTCACAAGCCTTCTGGTTGGGATGTCCTAACACCTTTTTGGACACCAGAGGAGGACAGAGAGCAGCAAGGAAGTGGAGGACCATCACATGCCAAAGTCTTTGACTAAGTTTGCACTGCAGGCCTAAGTGGCCCAAATCAGATTTGTTTTAGATCTGATTTTTCCCAGCTGAATGTTTACACTGCAAGTAAAATGTGATTTTTATCAGACTCCAGTGTAAACGCACACATGCCCCAATGTGGCCTCGACGTCATTTGCATGTGCACTTCGATAAAGTCAAAACAAAGGAAGTTGACCTACTACTACAAAATATAATAAAGGTTCAACACCTTAAAAATGAGTGTTTCTTTACGTGAAAGTAAATGAAATTAATATTATGTATGTATGTAGTGTAATATATTTGGGAGGGTTGTAATATTTTAATGGCTGTTAAGTAGAGGAGACACGGACATCAGCGTGGATGTACGGGAGATTTATTTTTCAACTCACATGTAAGCAAATGTGCCACAGCGTCAATTCCGGTCTTTCAACAATCTGTATTTCTTCGGTATGAAAATATATATTCATAAATTACACAGCCTAATTTTTGCGCACTATTGACAAGTGATGCACCAATAATTTGGCCGTCTTAAATAGAAATCGAAACCGGATGATGTGATAAAATATCCACTTCCGATGGCGACTGCTTCTTTTTGGCGCACGCAAGTGACAAAGCTCGTCCAAATCACATTCAGGTCACATTGCGTTTAGACTGTAGTCACATTTGAAAAGATCAGATTCCAATCAGATTCAGGACTACCTCCTGATTTGGCTTTTTCTGATGCCAAAAAGTCAAATTTGAAGCACTTTGGAGCGTTTAGACTTGCAAAAAAAAATCTGATCTGTGTCACATGAGGGCAAAAAAGTCAGATTGGGTGTGCAGTCTAAACGGGGTCTTTGTCAAAGACAGGGGTGTCTCAACTTTTCCACTGGGTGCCGCACATTGAAAAATCAAAGCATGTGGGGGCCATTGTGAAATTTTTCATTTTCAAACCCAATATAATATATAGATTGTGTTAACCTTTTGGGCTCCCCTCAATTTCTCAGTCATGAAAATGTGAAAAAAAAAGTCAGATATTAATTTCATTTTGTCAATGCTGAACCCTTTTTGTTAAAAAAACAACAACCCTGTTTTATAGCAACAACCCAAAATATGCTATCCTTTCTCACAAAAAATGTTAAGAGGAATTTTTGACTTGAAGTAATAAATCATTTGTAAAATTGATTTTGATTCATTATTTTTTTTTTAGAAAAAAAAACATCTAACTAAAATTTCCCAGGGATCCAAAAGGGCCCCACGCATAAAAGTGTTAAAAATAAGTAATACATTATTTTATTTTTTACTTTCAACGCTTAAATCTTTAGAGCAACTTCAGATCTATTAGTCGATTTATAAGGTTTTATTTTTTGTTGGGTTATTTTTTTCTGTTTTTTTTTCCCCTTTTTGTCATAGAAAACTACTTTTTTGCCGTGTTTGTTGCATTTTTGTTGCTCTTGCTTGATTGTAAAATATGGGATCAAGGAGGTGGTCAGTAGTAGAGGGGCAACGTTCATATGTTTTAACCATTCAGTGTTTTATTGTTAATAGTTAATATTGTAAATCCCACGTTCGGTATTTTCGCGTACATTAGAGTGTCTTTTTCAGTAAAACACTAAACAGACCATCTCCAAAACGGAATGAACTTCGGTTATTGTACTGAATTATAAGAATGTTTTTTGTACAGAATATACATAAATTGTATAAAAATATACAATGTAGGATTTATAATAGAAATTATTAACAATAAAACACTAGATATTGACAATATGTGCTGTGCTCCTGCAGACCTCCTCCATGATCAACATCTTTTATCATCGAGCAAGAGCAACAAAGATGCAACAAACACAGCGAAACATAAATGCAAAAGGGTAAAAAACATCCACATATTCGATATAATACCACTGTTCTGCAGAACTTTGATGTAAAATTCTGCCTCAGTCTGTCAACGGCTATGGCTTTTTTGCCCTGTAAACAAGCCACGCCCACTCAGTTCGTTCCCAGAGCTTTGTATGTCACTCATAAGTGCAGATTTTAACCATTGGAACCATTTCTATAGTTTGAAAAGATCCAGCGGGCCTCATTGAAATTTAAATTATGTTGTAATATGCCAAGATAACCCAGTCAAAACCGGTGTCACGTGACTTCAAACTTCACCTCATTGACTGGTTTTGAGACGGGATGGATTGCTTCCGTCTCAATTTACCGAAAGTGAGAATTTTTATACTCTGAATTTTTATACACTGAATTTTAAAACATTTAATTTATTTTCAATTAAATTGTCAGCATAATTTGATGTAAAAAAAAATTAAGTTCACAAAATGCAAAACCAAAAAATTTACTTATACAAATTCGGTGTCAAAAAAAGCTTTTGACAAAATTGACCTCCATACAGTTCTATTCTAACTTCTCCCAAAGCCCTCTGTGCAAAACCTGGATATGTGTTCATACCCTCAAAGCCCTGCCTCCATGTCCCCCTACATATGAAAACCCTGTCAGTAAGTTGAAAAAAAACAAGAAAAGTAAATCTGAAAAACAGAATATCGGAAATCAAAACCTGTGACACTAACAAAAACAGTAACCGTGACCCGCAGCCTAAAAGACCAGTTGAAAAATACAGCTCAAGAGCGCTTATAAAATTGTATCTGTAGAAACAAGAATAGTGTTTATTGATGAATTTTTGGTAAATATTTACTCTACTTCTTGCTGCTTTTTCATGGGGCTACTTTTGAGTATCATTTGTTAGCTGCTCTCCAGGACAGACCGTGCACTAAAACCTTTAACTAACTCCTTGCGGGTGTAGATTTCATCCAGTGGAGGCCATGACAGAAATAAAATAGTCTGATCTTTGTTGTGCTGGCTGAGTGACAGCATCCCCTCTCTTGGGACCTCTCTCAGACATGCACCATATCTGGCGCTCCCGCTCCACCCGTCAGCCAAATTTCCTTGATCCACCACTCGTTGCCGCCTGCCGGCCGTCTCACAGCCTCTTCTGCACCGACGATGCGCTCGCCCCCAGTGTGGTTTTCATCCTTTGGAGGGGGTGAGAAGGCGCAAAGCGGCAAGCAAAATGTGTGCGCAGATTCCTTGCATTCTCCTGCCCGCTACGCTGCGGCCTGGCCCGGTGTTGGGTTCCCCGGAGAGAAGCTAGAGGAGCCGGGGGGAAGGAATCGGCTGACGACTCAGCAGCTGACACCTCCTCTGATCTCTGTGTCTTCTCATAAACCAAATCATCAACTTTTATGCAGAGCCGGTGTTAGTCTTCTAAGCCTGAATTTCCGCACACATCTGTAATGTTCATGGACCTTGATACAGGGTCATAGTTCACCAAGCCAACCAGTCCAACTCGCCATGGTATGGTTTGGAATTGTAAATCCAACCATGCATTCAACATAGAAGAGACATGCCGCACAGTAATCAAAAAGACATCTTGCTTATTTATTACACGAAGACGACACACTTCTGGTTTATTCTTCCCATTCTGGAAGTTACCAGACTTTTCTGTCCACCAACCGCCTCTTTGGTGTCCTGACCACAGCAGTGTTCAGTAAAAACAAGGCTTTCAGATTTTAAAAACACTTGAGTGGTGGTGCACAAAGCTTGTGTGGACATCTCTGCTTAGGTTTGCACTCTCAAATGTAACACTTGCAAAGCCCTCTTATTAAGTGTTCAATCACACCTCATTGGACACCTGTTGCCACGTCCTTTAGTCCCCTCGGGATGGGATTGTGATGACTCGGGCTGTAAAAGTGATCAATGGTCATCTTGATGGCTTTTACACCTGTCAGTCTTCGAGATAGTACAAAACTCCTAGTCATTACCTTGACACAAAACTGCTGCGTCATGAGTATGGTGTAACAGTACATGTATTCATAACCAATATTTTGGGTTCGGGACAGAGGCGACACATTAAAATAGAGGGACAGGAAGTGTTTCTCAAGCCAGACACATGCAGTGTAGTTTAACCTTTGGCTAGCGGGAGCCATGGCTAACGACAGTGCCAAGTAGATGATGGAGCCTGGAGACTGTCTTCCGTCGTTAGTTTTCTGTTTCCTGCACTCAAACAGACAACGACAAGTGGGTAAGATGAAAGCAGTGTCTAAGTTGGCATTGTTCAGTCACAATCGGGAATGACGCTTCAAGCTGAAACTATTAATGCTGCACTTCGGCCAATAAGAAACTTTAATTTTCGGAAAATCCAGGATGTTTGAACTATTATGTTGCATCGCTTTGTGTTGTTGAAAAGAAACGCTATAGGCCAAGGTTGTCTAAAGTGACATCCAGGGGCCATTTTTGACCAGCACAGCAGAGCTATATTTTTTTCTAGGTCATGTAAATTTTGCCGTTTCAGGGAATGTCCGAAATGGGATAAAAGAACTGATTGGACTAAGTAAAACAGTTTATACTTATGTGTGATGTCTTTAGGAGTGTTTTCATGCATATTTGTACGTGCTATTGTAATGTAATGAAGCTTGCGCCGTTAACATTAGCTAATATGCTAACACGTTTACGAGTGTCTGTTAGTATTATTAACATACAATGGCATTCTTTTTGTATTGTTTCAGTTTCGAAAATTCACCCAAACATCACAGTATTGAGTCTGTTTAACTGATTAGAGAGCTAGCTTTCACAGCCAGTGGGTTCATGATGATGATGTCCGTTTCGGTCGATCAGCTGTTTTACTGCAGTGTTACAGACATTGTTTGGAAAGAATTAAGGTACTGTATGAAAATAAACATTTACAAAATCTTTGTGTAAATTTCTCCTTTCACAACGTATATACATTCGGCTTATAGTCCAGTGCGGATAATATATGGAAAACATTTTTCATCCAAAATTTAGAAGGTGCAGCTTATATACCGATGCACTCTATAGTCCGGAAAAAAATGGTATATGATATAGAGGTATTCTGACAGGCATATGTAGTCATCAAATAATGCTTCCACTACCGTTAGTCGGGAACAACTCTTTTGGGTGTCTACACAAGTGCTATATAAATCTAATCCATTATTATTATTATTATTATAATAATGGCAATGGACACCTCTGCAAGGTGCAGTTCCTCTGTGAACATGTAACCTATTGTTTTCACTGAAATTGCTATTCCTGTTTAAACGGTGATGAAAACAAAAATGTAGGCTAACATTATTAGCGTCAATGTGAACTTCCTCACGCTGTAATTGTCTGCAAGCTTAGTGGTTAGCAGACACTATGAAATAAAAATATTTTAAAATAATTACTTACTAAAGTCAACTCTATCTACACGAGGTAGCTCATTTCGACGGGTGTTTAACTTGAGAAAAGTGCTGATGCGCATGTTAAGTAGCATTAAGTAGCTCATTTTAATGGGTAGCTCATTTCGACAGAAAACTGGAGCCGCGTTTGGGTTCAGGACTTTTTAACTATTGGGATATAGGGCCTGCCGGAAGTCTGCGCTCTTCAAGTGCTTTTCTAGTTGGGAGGAAATAATTGCCCTGTTATGCTAAACACAAATTGTCCACTGCATAGTATGCTGGCTCTCAGAAAGTTATTAGACATTACTCCGCTTTGTCACTTATAACACAAAGCTAAGATATTGATGTTTTGGGGTTGGATTATCGTCTTAAATGTATAAACTGTCTCAAACGTACCTAAAAATGTTTTGAATGCTATGCCTATTTTTATATTTTATTTGAAAATGGTATTTTGTGCAGAATAACCTCCCAATATTTTTTAAAAGCCATGAAAGTGGTTATAAGGTCACCTTATAACCACGGGGCAAACCTAACAGTGAATATGCCGCAGCGTTACACCCCTAATCATGAGCTGTTTGCTCGTGTTAAAGTCACCGCCACGTCACTCCTCCATTTGGCAATGGACACCTCTGCATGGTGCACAGGCTGCTGCATACCCTTGGAGTGATGGTAGGAGTAGAAGGTTACTTCGGCTGCTGAATTAAACATCAGCTGACTCAGTGAGAATCAAGAACCCTCCCAAGCTCACTATTTGGACATCCGTTCTATTTTTTGTTCAGTGTATTGATCTCTGCAATGCCGCAACCTGCAAAGTTTACGAGCACAGGCCACACATTGTAGTGCGATATTTGTATCTCATGCTTCTGTAACTGGCAGAACAATAGTTGTCTCACAGTCAGGAGATCCGGTTTTGAATCTACACATGAACATCTCTGTGTGGACTGCATGTTCTTCCCATGCTTGCATGGCTTTTCTCCTGGTACTTCGTTTCATATCCTCAAAAACTTGCATCTTCTGTAATTGGAGATACTGAATTGTACTTAAGTGTGAATGTGAGTGTGTGGTTTTAGTATTTCCCGCATTTCAGCAATCAGTTTGTGGCGGTAGGGGCATGACCGGGGCGATGTTAAAATTATGTAATTGTATAATTTGCATAATGGGCTATAATGCATGTATTTTTTTAAAGGCAGAAATTGTTATATTTAAAGACAAACCTGTGGTTCAACATATATTTTTCTTTTACTATTATGTCGTTTTGCTGTATATTTAAATACTGGCTGCTTATTTTATTACTACAATGTAACACAGGCTGCACTTGTACACCACTGTATTATTTACATTTATTATTATGCCCTCAATGTTGGAATTTAGTTTGGCAGATAGGTAAACAGTTCTTTAAATTAGAGGTGAAAAATCTTCCAACTTTAGGTTGTTTGTTACCCCGGATTTCCACTAAATGTAACTACACCTGCACGGCGGCGGGCTCTTTCCGTTTTTATTCAAATCAGTGTGTCAGTTTCCACCACTAAATACACGCAGAGCTTCTATATTTGCCGAACGCCGCAACAAATCCGTTCAACTTAGCTAAAATCTGCTGGTGTTAGACAGGAAGTCATTCAGAAACACAAAATACATTTTTCAGTTTACTTTCAAAACAAAATACTCCGTTTTCAAGGTGTATTTTACTTCACAACTTGAAACATCCTAATGGTCGGTGATGGACATGAAGTCAACTTGTCAAAGATTTTCAGACATAATTTCACCCTGTTGACACAAATGGATAAGGACATGCTGACTTTGGAGGTCCAAAATTAAAGAATAATATGCATGCATATCACAGGCAGCTATATGATGATGTGTGGGCCTGTGTCAAACAACAGGTGATACGGGGGCTAGGGAAAGCAGGGGAGTGGTTGTTGTGTGTTCATGAGGGAAAAACTATTGTTGGTGTTACGTTCAGCACCTGTTAAGCCAGGACCACGTTTATGTGCTTCTGCTCCTCTGGAAGGACAGAATAAACTGTTTGTGGTTCGCTTTATTACAATTCCCCTTATCACATGATTACGCATGGATTCGCAAGATCTGGTAAAAGTCCACCCTATTTTTCGCAACTGTGGATGGCGGTTTCGTTCAGCAGCCCTTCCGCATTTAGTGGAAATCCGAGGATAGTCCCTACAATGAAGTTGCTGTAAAACTAAACACACCAAGAAAAGTGGAATAATAGCCACATTAAGTGTACATACAAGTTAAAAGTATGTTAAATCAACAATACAGATTAGTATAAACTAAAAACAAAAAAAGCAATACACCAATTGCTTGTATTCCGTCACGTGACTTCTTCCCAGAAGTGAAAACCAGTGGTAGTCAACCAAGCTAAGATGGCTGTTGTGCATCAAGCAGCGTACAAAAAGAAGATACAAGCAAAAAATCTAACTATGCAATGGCATAGATCTCTATACTTGATCAAAAAAAGACTGGTCGAGTGATATCTGTTATGGGTGTACAGGGGGAAGGAGACGGCACAGACAGGAGGGGCGGCATATAAGCTATATATATATATATATATATATATATATATATATATATATATATATATATATATATATATATATATATCATGAAATGCAACCTTGATACCAATTTCCTTGATGCAGCTACACGCAAAGAAGTTGTAGGCCTCCATGCTATATATATGTTGTGTTGATTGACTGTGATTGATTGCAGTTGCTTGCTGCAGCCGGACTGGTACGCGCTTGGTGCGCTCCCGGAAGTGCGCTCAGCACAGCGTACACATGAATGCGCACTGACGTGCGCCCGGGCCATGACAATATGAAGGATTATCCGTTATTATTCTCAGACATATCGAACTATCTGGTGTTCCAGATGTCATTTTACACTACAAAACAGATGAAAACTTGGCAAAGAATGGAGGCCTACAACTTCTTTGCGTGTAGCTGCATCAAGGAAATGGGTATCAAGGTTGCATTTCATGATTTAACTTCCTGTCTACAGCCATGTTTGTTGCCTTGTCGTTATTTCACGTGCTGTTTATGAGTATGCATGTTTTTCCCCCGCCTTTATCAAAATATAACTATAGATGTCACCGTTGTGTATGTGCTGAAAGCTTCATTTATGATTGCTGCCTTTGGTAAAAGCTTAACTCCTTAAGGTTTTGCTCACATTTGCTTTCTTTTATTTAGACTCGCAGAGTTGGTGTTTTACAAAACAATCGTTGCAAAAATGTGTTTTAAAAAAATGCAAATGATATCAAGATAATACTTTAATGGGAAATACTACAAGTTAAAACTTTATCAAACAAACCTTCAACACAGTGATCACTACAAACTCGTACATTCTTCGACTCTGCTCCCTTGGACTGGAGTGCGTGCTACTTTTCTCGTCGCCTGTCGTAAAATCTTGCATTTTTACGCCCTTCTTGATTACCTCTTGAGGAACTCTGAAAAAACATTTAACCTTTTCGAATTTTGAACGGTTCGTACAGCCGAAAACAACACAAGCACAGGGCATTTTTCTTTGAAAAAGGCTAAATGGTGCAGAGTAATTGAGAACAGACGCTGACTTGACCACCTCGCATATTTCGGACGTGAACTGGGCGTGACGTCATGTAAATCCAAGCAATACAGGATAAAGGTTGGCTCTTATTCTGCTAGCTTAATGCTAACATACAATGGACGGCCCCATTGACAACGGAACGGAAAACTTGTACAGACAACAAAATTGACATAAAATAGCAACTGCATTTTTACTTGAGTGCATACTTTATGTTCACGAAACTATGTGGAAACGAAGACTAACCGTTAATTTTGTGCTCCTGAGCAAGTCTGATGCTCAGCACCGTGTGTGCTGAATAGCCTGTTGCTCAAACCTTAAAGACAAACAACGTTGTGGCGGCCCGCCACATCTATATTAATGTATGGGAAACACTGGCTTATTTGTACAAGTTCTGTGACAGAATGTGTACCCCGCTTCTCCCCCAATGTCAGCTGGGATAGACTCAAGCTCACCCGCGACCTAAAGACTACCAGCGCAATGACTGCTTGTGTAACCATCACATCAACGTAACAGTTGTGCAGCTAATTATTTTTGTCTATGTCAAGTATTCTGATGTAATTCCAGAGAAATCCCCCTCACAGCCAGCTGCTCCCCCAATATCTCCCCTTTAAAGCCCGACTTAATCAAACCCATTGCTTTGAACTTTGCATCCTGCTGGATGTACTAAGACTTTCATAATGTGCTAAAGCTGTGTGAATGCTAACTCCCCGTGGCCCATTTTCTCATTGATTGCATGTGTGCGCTAAATAGATGCAACAGAAGACAGCTGAGTTTCTTTAACAGTGCTTTGACAGCGTCCATCACAACGGAGCATTATCATCACTTGTGTTTTAGCTCATTAGATTGTGCAGGCGTGCATAATGTTGTGGCTTTAATCGTTACGCATCATACTCATTAAAAGTGTCCACTTTGCATCGAATCAGGTTTCACTTGTCAATAAGGCAGCTTTTTTTTTTGTCTATTCAGGCGCTTGGTGGCCTTGTGCAAAGCTGCATGCTGTCTGTGCAGAAACACAGCAGCGGACTGCTATCATTTTCACCACAAGAGGCTGAAAGCAAACAGGTAGAGACTTTTAGAGGGGACCTATGTTGAATGTTGTCTTTTCTGTATTGTAAATGTTGTTACGATGTTGGATACTCGTGTTTAAACATGGCCATGGAGGTTACTGCATGTTGGCGTGAGCTTGACGGCAGTTTTGGATGCGACTGGCTCAGTTGTGACGTCACCGCGAGGTAGATGTTCTTATTTAGACATTAAGTTAAAATCTCAGCCAGGGGTGGAGCTCCCCCCCTCAGTTCCCCTTTTAGGCTGTGTGGAAACACAAAAGAAGGTTGGATAAAGTATTATTTTCATCTAATCTTGGCAGGAGCATAATAACACCAACGTGTGACATGCAGTGACATAAACGCTGCTATAAACAGCTTTTTTATGTAGAGTCTGATTCAATCAGCATGTGTGCAGGTGTATGTTATGTTGTGACCGGGTGAATCTTATGTTTATGAAGTTTATCTTTGTCTGTGGGAAAAAAATAGCGGTGACAACTTTAAGATATATATTTAAACAGTGTACATTTTCAAAAGATAAATCATGATACTTTTGGAGAGGGTGGGGCGTGGTTTTGTTTGCACTCTGAAAACGCCTCCACAATCAAACGTCTCGCAAAAAAACGGGTTATACTGACTGGAGCAAAATTTATGCAAAATTTAAACCAATGCATATCCAATACATATTATCTAGACAAGTGCATCTCAAACTTTTTTCACCTAGTACCACCTCAGAAAACACTTGGCTCTCCAGGTACCACAATAATGACCAACATTAAAATACAGTAGCGTAGTAGGACTAAGTATTTATTAAAAACAAGGCAGATGATTTATTAAAAAAGTATATTCAATATTTTTGCCACTGTAACATTACACATAGTTTGAACAATAAGACTGTTTAAATATAAGAAAATAAAACACTTTACTATAAACAAGTGATTCTTCGGCGTACCACGAGATGGAGCCCAACAGTTTGAAAATCCCTGACCTAGACCACAAGGAAGTGTTTTAAATGTAGATTAGTCATCATAGGTCCCCTTCCAGGGAAGCGCTACATTTGCTTGTTATTTTTTGGCAGCTGTTTACTAGTACCGAGGCGTCTCTATGCTAAAGGTTGGTTGCTATAGTGACAACAGGCTCTTTGGGACTGCATGCTGGGGTGCTTTATGACGTGCTGGGAATCCCCCCGAGTGTACCAGCAGCTCCCTGCAGGATGTAAAGGAGAGTGAGCCACACACAAATCTACTAACTAAATTTTTGTGGAATATGTCACCATTTTTTTTTTCTTTGGGTATCGGAAGCAAACGTGTGACCAGGCCAAGTATTTGCTTGTGTAAATGTCCTGAACAAACATCTCACAGGAAGTGTCAACTTCTTTTACACCATCCTGCTAAATAAGGCAACAGGCCGCTGTCCCCAATTTGGATTCCAGAGATACAGTATACTCCATCCTTCCATCCAGTCCATGCCATGATTGCTCATCACCAATGAATGTCAAACACACTACCCCGCCCATCCCCTGCTGCAGGTCTCCCATGTCAGCTAACCCCTACCCTCCCGGAGGAAGACACAAAGAAAATCGAGACGCTCTCCATAATAAAAGCAGAAAGGAGTCTGAACTGATCGATGGGAAACTAACAAATAGAATTACACTCATCAAGAAAGCTAAGAAAGCAAGACAATGGATGGCATCGACAGAATATCGTAGCACTTACTTGGGGGTATCTCAGTCCGATATAGATATCAGAATCTGATTTGTTGGCCGAGTATGTTTAACAAATAAGGAATTAGACTTGGTAGACTGTGCTCTCTTTGTTCGATGCAAAAATCAAATATAAACGCAACTACTACAAGAGCATATATCGGTCCAATATCAGCACAAAACATGCATCAAATGATTTTGGCTTAATCTAAAATCTCCGATATTATCTGCGATACAAGCAGTGCTGCAGCATGTTGTGCAAAGCTGGACAGCCAGTTAACATCTAAATGTCCTCCAATAAGCACACAAAGTTGGTCTTTTTTCTATTTTAGTCAAGTCATTTACAAAAGGTAAACATGGTAGGCTCTAGGCTATGAGGAGCTAGCAGCTACACAACAGCTAAGCACACAATAGCACACAAGCTAGATGCGTAATAATGTAAGTGACTTTCACTGAACATTATTGCAGTCTTAAACAGCTCATTTTTCAATGTAGGCAATTATGTTGTAATGAGAAAATAGAAATATGTGATGTATCATATTGTACATGTTTGCATGTTCGCAATAAACAACATCAACTTTAAGTTTGCGCGGCCACATTGGCTGGCATCAGTTACAGATGCTTGTTAAAGAAAATTGATATTTGAGCTTTTTCTGTTATGACTGATAAAGTTATTGGCATACTTTATCATGATATATATTTTATAAAAAACAAATTTTGTCTTCAGAATATGCCAAAAGCTGCGAACGAAAACACTTTGGACATGCTTGGTGTAGTCCTTCATTTCACATATAATTGTATATCGATAATTTGCATAATAATTAGAATAGGATGAAGGTGTGTTCATTTAAACCCACATCTAATGTTAACAAACAGTATGAAGATGTGGCTCACTGCTGCCCCCTGTGGAACAACCCGGCACCACAAGGTGATTGTGCGGTTCATAAAGTTGTCTGTATCTTGTTCTGCAAATAATTAAGAAGCGTGTGTTTTATTTTGAAAGGCACCAGGGGAAACTCTCGCCCTGATAGTGTGTGTCTTGCCTGGCGAGGGTGTGAAGGTGCAGCACCCCCATCGTCCCCATCAGAACTGTCTCTCCTGGGCTCCTGGACCCCTCTTCTTCCCCTCTCCTCCTCCTCCCTTCTTCCACTCGTGACTCAGTTTTTAGTGGGGTGGTGCAGTGGGGGGTGCTGCTGCAGTCACAGTGATGTCATTCGGAAGGATGACAGCGTCAGCACGGCCAAGGTGAGCTCCCTCTGCGGTGTCCCTCCACTCGGCCGGCCGGCAAACGAGGCGGCCAAAGATGCTCGTCGCCACCTGCACCACTTCAAGCTCGGACGCGCTCCCTCCCTTCCGGACCCCGGGCCATGGGGCCCTGAGTTGCCTTCCCCCCCGCCAATGTCACAGGGCGAGAAGTAGGACGAGGTGCGTTTTTAGGGCAGGTGACCGCTTGCCCCCCCGTGTCGGACTGCGCAAAGGCGCCTCTGCAGCATGACGAGCGGGGCCAGGACGCTGCCGGCCACGCTTCTTCTCTGGACATGTCTCTGGGGGGTAGTCGCCCCGAGCAGGACTAATGGCACCGACTTGGAGCGGCGCTGGGAGACCTTGTTCTCCCGCTCCTACCTCGGCCTACCTGGAGGGCGGGCGCAGCTGAGCTGGCAGAGCGACTACCTGCAGGGCATCAAGCGGGTGCGCCGCCTCTACTGCAACGTGGGCATCGGCTTCCACCTGCAGGTGCTGCCGGACGGAAGCATCGGCGGCGCGCACCTGGAGGACCCGTACAGTGAGTTGGCGCAGTCAGTGCGTGTGCGTAAAAAGTGTGGGACGCATGCGCAGAAGGAAGGAAGCGCACCTGCCAACGGCGATGATGCTAATGCTAACCGTGTGTCTTCAGGTCTCATCCAGATCTCCAGCGTGGACCGAGGAGTGGTCAGCTTGTTGGGCGTGAAGACAGAACTCTTTGTGGCCATGAGCCGCAGGGGGAGGCTCTATGGGACGGTAAGTACAGTCCGCCATGATGGATTATAGCAGGGGCGGAGCTAAACAAGTAGCCTCCAGTGTCCCCTCAATACATATTTACAACAGGTAACTCTCCCTTTTTTTATATAGCATATCATCTCTATCAAACATATATAGATGTTTGAGGGGGAAAACACTTTACAATATATTTTTAAATAGTTATAACGCAGCACCCATAAATAAATCACTGTGACATTTATGACGGTTGCTTTGACATTTTAGAAGAGTGCTGGCACTTACGACTACAGTAAATAGATGTCCATGAAGTGTCTGACTACAACTACTGAGTGCAATAGTAAATGTAAATAAAACATTACATAGCGTAACATGGACTGATATTTATATCAGGGGTGTCCAAAGTCCAACTCGCAGCACAATCCAAAAATAATATTAAAAAAACACAAATAGGTGACATTTAACGAGATGAATAACACAAAGCTGGCATGCAGGCTGTTTTTTTAATTGAAATATTTTACTGGTTTTGAAAGTGAAAAATATGAAAATGGCCCCTGCATCCTTTCATTTTTGACAAATATGGAGATAGGCTCCAGCGACCCCAAAAGAGACAAGCGGTAGAAAATGGATGGATGGATAAATTCTCAACTTCTATGATTGTTTTTGACATGCTACTTTTTATTAGTCAGTGCTGCCAACTGTGACAATAAAGTTCTATTCATTACCACGGTTTTTTTTGTGACTTTCTTTTTGGCCTTCTGCGTCCCCCAGAGGCTCTTTGGCGCTGAGTGCAAGTTCAAAGAGACGCTGTTGGCCAACAACTACAACGCCTACGAGTCGTTTGTTTACAAGGGCTTCTACATGGCCCTCAGCAGGCACGGCCGGCCGCGGCGAGGCGACAAGGCCACCACCGCCTCCACCGCCACGCACTTCCTCCCTCGGCTGTGACGCCACCGTTTGCACATGTGGACTCTTTCTTTCCTCCAGGTAACACGCCGTATAGACGCCAATGTGACGAGGGGATTATAGGGGCACAAATACATAAATATATGTATATTTAGAGAGCCATCTTTGTACCTTACTGTGCTGCTTGTTGGGCCTTCGCCGCTCTCACTCGGTGCTCGCTCCACTTTGCCGTGTGGACAAAAGTATTTGGACACATTTTCCTCCTGATACTTTTGTCCACAGAGTGTGGGTGTTGACATGGAAGAAATGCAACAGTAAAATGTCTTGAATTACCTCAAAGCAGCGACTTACTAGATGAAGGATGCATGATGAGTGAGTGTGAGCGCGTGACTTCAATGCACTACTTAGAGGTGCCTTGTAAGAGACTAGCATGTAAGAGACACCCGGCACAGTCAAAAATAGAAATGACGTTCCAGAGCCTGGGCCTCAAGCAAGGGGGGGTTGAAAAGATCTCTGCTTCTTTGCTTTAATTGGAAGGATTAAGTCATTTATGGGGGAGAGCACAAGAAGAGTAAGACCTCCGTAGAGCTTCTATATCGGCAAAGATCAAACGTGAGCTGTAGAAATATTGCTTAAACGTGCTATTTAAAAATACAACTGCAAATACTGCAACCACTAAAGGCTTGAAAGGGACACATGTCACTGAAGAAGGAAGGGTGACCTTTGACCTCCAGGGTGTATGAATTAGGGATGGGTACCGAATTCTATACTTTTATCCGGTCCGATTTACGTAAAAAAAACAGTACCATATTTCAATACCACGTCTGGTTGCAGAGTCACCAATTTAAACACTTTCGAGCGTACTACGCCTCTCGGTAATGTTACAATTTTTCATGTCAACAAAGCAAAAAGAAAGTTCTTGAAAGTACAGTTAAGACTCCACTTGTCAGAATGTGCTAGCTCGATACTAATTTACATTGGATATGCCTTATACATGCTACCGATTAGCATTAGCGATTTTACATGGTGATTTCAACACCTTCAAATTTAGTAATGAAAACTAGAACTAAGATGCACGTTACAATCGAACAGCTCGTGCGTAATAAGTAAAATACTTAACAGTTTGTGCACTTTGTAGGACTCAATAAAAGACAATAGTGGCACATTCAACTTGTTGGCAAAGACTACTTCTTGACTACGGCAACACACCAAGGACAAATTTAAATGAATGCATACTCTCAAATGAGACTCCGAAGTGTAAGAAAACAGGATATAACATATATGGACATCACAGTTATTATCAGTTCACTGTTTAATGAAAAAATATAGCTTTTATTATTAAACAATTAATATTTACTAACACAGGAACAAACAGAAAAGTACGGAAAATTAGTATCGTCGAGTACCCAGGGATCGGAACCGTATCGGTTCAATGTGTAAGGTAGCCATTTCTGATGATGGGTGGTTTGTAGAATGCAGCAAATGATGTCCTTCCATTGTGCTTGTTAGAAAGGTAAGAAAATACAATATACATATTTCTTTTTCACCGTCTTCATCAAGCGTAAGAAAATCAAAACATTTGAGAATGGAAAAAAAAAATGTGGCGAAGTGGGTGCAGCACGTTAACTTTTTCAACCTCACTCCATCCGCTCTTACTTCCTGCCGGCGGCCACCACCAGGATGTTCTATCCATCATCGATCAGAACATAAATGCTGTCAAAATCCAGATTATGAAGTAATGTCCCATATTTCATCATCCATGTCCTGTCCTTCTGCCGTCTAAGCCTCAAAGCCGCGGAACGTCAAAAGACAAAATGATGCATGATGAGAGCACTTCTCTTGTGGAACTGCACCTTCTGCTTCTTGATTGTATCAAAATAAACAAAAGTCATCAACAAAACAACGGGGAGCAGCTTTCAGCCTCGACCAAAAACGGACTGATGGAGTTTTTTTGTTTTGTTTGTTTGTTTTTTTAAAAAGATTATCAAACTTAATGTACTGCTGCATGAGCCCAAATGAGCGCTGTCACCTCCTGCCTTATCGTTTGTGCTGCAAAGTCAACATCTTTATTTTTGTACATATGTGCTGTGCACAGCCGTCCACTGTATTCCTGACAAACCAATAAAGTTTTTAATAACTCGCCGCTGACCTGGTTTGGGACTCAGCTGACTGACACACACTCTTACTATATTTGAAATCATATTCATCATGTCAATTGACACCTGATATGATGTACGTACATTACTATTATAAATGTTTGCCTTTAGTTAGATATTACATACAATAAAATATATTTACATATACTAAGTAGGTAACTATGGATTTATGGATACAGTACATAGACGATTCCTATCTTTGTCAAATCACATTAAAACATTTTAGGCAACCAAACAAAAATAGATTTGCAATACAAAAATTGCAAACAAAAATAATGGATTTGCAATTTTAAAATATATGTATGTGTGTGTGTGTGTGTGTGTGTATATATATATATATATATATATATATATATATATATATATATATATATATATATATATATATATATATATATATATATATATATATAAAACACACTTGTTTTTGCTCACATTTTTCATGAGTTGAACTCAAAGATCTAAAATGTTTGCTGTATACACAAAAGACCTATTCCTCTCAAATATTGTTCACAAATGTGTCTAAATCTGTGTTAGTGAGCACTTCTTCTTTGCCAAGATAATCCATCCCACCTCACAGGTGTGGCATATCAATATGCTGATTAAACAGCATGATTATTGCACAGGTGTGCCTTAGGGTGCTCACAATAAAAGGTCACTCTGAAATGTGAAGTTTTGCTTTATTGATGGTATTGGGGGTTGAGAAAAGCAGTCAGCATGTGGTGTGACCACCATTTGCCTCACACAGTGCTTCTTCGCATAGAGTTGATCAGGTTGTTGATTGTGGCCCGTGGAATATTGGTCCACTCTTCAATGGCTGTACCAAGTTGCTGGATATTGTCAAGAACTGGGATGTTTTCAGCTTCCAGGAATTGTGAACAGACCATGAGGTGATGGTCTCGGGTGAATGGCACAACAATGTGCCTCAGGATCTCGTCACGGAATCTCTGTGCATTTAAAATGCACTTGCGTTCGTTGTCCATAACATACTTCTGCCCATACCTTAACCCCCTCCCCCACCATGGGGACGGCGTGGCGAAGTTGGGAGAGTGGCCGTGCCAGCAATCTGAGGGTTACTGGTTCAATCCCCACCCTCTACCATCCTAGTCACGTCCGTTGTGTCCTTGAGCAAGACACTTCACCCTTGCTCCTGATGGGTCCTGGTTAGCGCCTTGCATGGCAGCTCCCGCCATCAGTGTGTGAATGTGTGTGTGAATGTGGAAATAGTGTCAAAGCGCTTTGAGTTCCTTTAAAAAAAGGTAGAAAAGCGCTATACAAGTACTTAGCATTTACCATGGGCCACTCGATTCACAAGGTTGACATCAGCAAACCGCTTTCCCACACGACGCCACACACACTGTCTTCCCTCTGCCATGAACAGTAAAAACCGGGATTCATCCGTGAAGAGAACAGCTCTCCCAACGTGCCGGAGGCCATCGAATGTGAACATTTGCCCACTCAAAGTCGGTTACGACGACGATTTTCAGTCAGTTTGAGATCCCGATGA
>NC_084742.1:13157703-13160203 GCF_033978785.1 Entelurus aequoreus | reverse complement strand
CATCTTGTTCAACCTGGAAGGTTCCCGCCAGGTGTTCTCTGCGGGCCTCAACCTGCCGCAGACTTCGCTCTTCCTGCCCAAGAAGAGCACCGTGCCTCTGGAGCGCCTCCTGCTGCACAGGGAGAAGAGGAACCGCCTGCCGGACGTGGTCGAGGCCTCGGACTCCAGGGCCGAGCCGGAGCTAGAGCAAGAGGCGGAGGTCGGGGATGAAGGGAGGAACGCGTCCTGGGAGATCCTTCCAGACCCGCCGGCGCCACACGACCCGTGGAGCGTTCACTCGGCTAACCCCGCCAGCCCCAGGAGCACCGGAACCGTGGGATGACCTTTGACCTGTGAGTGTCTCCTTTTGTCCTCACAAGTCCAAACTTTTATGAGCGACTTGACTCGGTGGACCCTTTTTTTGCACACTTCATGTACATTTAGGGTAAATATGACGATTATTCAGAAGAAATACTTGATCAAAGGCTTGAGATGATTGTACATTTTCAGGCAACATTGGGCACACCTGCAACACAATGACTATATTCACTCAATATTTCACCACTTATTTTTAACAACAAAACACTGCAGCATAAATTCATACGTCAACATTTAAATCCCAGTTGTTTTGGAGCAGGTGTGCCTAATGAAAAGTCACAAAGAAGTGATGTAAATATTAATTTGTACACTGAAAAGTTTATGTAGATTTTACGGTAAAAAAAAAGAGGCAGCTCACTCACCAGAATTTACTGTAAAACCAGAGGTGGTACCGTTTTTCCATTTACAGTAATGCACTGTAAAAACGGTTTTAAAAAAAAAAGGCATTTACCCACCATACATTTTACATTAAAATTATGGTGACTGAGCTGCCAATTTTTACTGTAAAATCGAATTATTATTTTTTTTATAAAAGTGTAATGCTTTGTATACTTTTTCTAGCGCTTCGAAACACACAAAGAACACAACGGAAACATTTGCCATTCAATGAAGAGTATTTATTTATTTAAATACATTCTTTATTTATGCTATTTATACATACAGTATATCATGAATGAGTGTTGGAGCAAAAATAAACTCAGAAAGGTAAAAAAAAAGAAACATGCTGCGTTCAAGTGACTATTCTTCAGATGCATGTACACACAGCAGTATTGTAGTACCTGCCATGTAGGTACTAGTGAGTACTCCTAGTAATACTCCTGAAGTGTGATGTGGGTAATTGTGGAGATGTGTTATATACAGTTAGTGTACAGTACAATAAGGCCATCAACCAAATTATGGCAAGTCCCTTCCTTCCTTTCTCCTACCTCCTTCATGCTTAAATACTTCCTGATTTACGACATCCAACGTCCCTGTGACGAGGACCATCTCTCCACCACAGGCTATACCAAAAAAAAAATCCTAATTATGTGTCCTAGACAACATTTGAACTATAGAACCTTGGTTTTTTTATCACATTAAATTGTTTGAGCAAAACAAAAGTTAAAGGGGAACTTCACTTTTTTGCAAGTTTGCCTGTCGAGCACAATCCTTATGTAGGACATACTGTATGTGTTTCTGTTTTATGCATTCTAAATTATAAAGACACTTTAGCAAAAGTCAGCTAACAATGCACCCAATAGGAGTCGCTCTCTTCAGTCTATAAAGTGCTTTAAACAAAAAACAAACATCCAAAAGCCTCCATCGTCGTTTTATATACACACGTACTGTACTGTAGTAACAGGCAACTTCATAATAACATGTCATATTTACCTATTTTGCTCATTTTAAGCATACAGCGGCGTATTAATTTCATAGACTCATCACATTTGGTTTTCCTTTTTAACAAACACTAAGCTTCATGTCGCAATATTGCTAAGTGCTAAACAAGATGTACAAACTACAAACAATCACTTACTGTACAATGTCTGCTCTTACTGGGATGCCGACTCATGGGATGTTTATCTCTTCCCATTTAGATGAATGATTAATCATAATCTTTACGTAGGTTTAAAAAAAAAAAAAAGGTGCCGCAAACAAGCGTCTTTTCGTGTCTTTCTCGCCATCTCTGGGTATAAGCTGGATGTCAAAGTTGACCAACTTCTCGGTTTATGTCCACATCCTTCTAACATCCAGGTGAGAGGCATGATTTATAATCTAGAATTAACTTTCACCAATCAGAGGCGATACAGCAGCTCAACCAGCTCAGTATGTCAATATAGTACCACAAACTAGGTAGCTCTCTGTGATCAATGCGCCGCTAAAAATAGACCGTCTGCGTTAGCACTTATAATAACAATATCGCTAATACTTGTATATTCAGGTCAAAACATGTAAATGGAGTATTTTTTTAGAGGGATTTATGGTTGTAATTGTGTGCAGCCCTTTGAGACTTTTGTGATTTAGGGCTATATAAATAAACATTGATTGATTGATACTCCCATTAGCTGCATTGTTAGCCACCTGGTGCTTGCCAAATTTTACGACTTAGAATTGTTTGACATAGATTGTAAATGATAAGCAAAAGTCCCAAAAGAAAGTGCAG
>NC_084742.1:13082703-13145203 GCF_033978785.1 Entelurus aequoreus | reverse complement strand
AAAGGTTAACCAACGAACGAGATTTCTCTAAAGAATCTCCTCTCTGGTCAACAAAAGCACCATGAGGATTCTAGTGGAAACTCTCGTTCAACCCTTTTCCGATTACAAATGCACCTCCTGGTACCCTAGCATCTCCAAAACCCTCAAATCTAAACTCCAAACATCCCAGAACAAGCTAGTCAGATTACTTCTAGACCTCCACCCCAGATCACACCTCACTCCTACCCACTTTTTCAAAGTGGGCTGGCTCAGAGTGGAGGACAGAGTAAAACAACTTGCACTGAGCCTAGTCTATAAAATCTGCTACACCTCCCTGATACCGAAGTACATGTCAAACTACTTCCTTAACGTAAATGACCACCATAACCACAACACCAGGGGGAGCTCCACTAACCACGTTAAACCCAGATTCCGATCTAACAAAGGTCTTAAAGGCCTACTGAAATGATTTTTTTTTATTTAAACGGGAATAGCAGATCCATTCTATTTGTCATACTTGATCATTTCGCGATATTGCCATATTTTTGCTGAAAAGATTTAGTAGAGAAAATCGACGATAAAGCTTGCAACTTTTGCTCGCTGATAAAAAAAAGCCTTGCCTGTACCGGAAGTAGCGTGACGTCACAGGAGCTAGTATTCCTCACAATTCCCCATTGTTTACAATGGAGCGAGAGAGATTCGGACCGAGAAAGTGACGATTACCCCATTAATTTGAGCGAGGATGAAAGATTCGTAGATGAGGAACGTTACAGTGAAGGACTTGAGAGGCAGTGATGGACGTATCTTTTTTCGCTCTGACCGTAACTTAGGTACAAGCTGGCTCATTGGATTCCACACTCTCCTTTTTCTATTGTGGATCACGGATTTGTATTTTAAACCACCTCGGATACTATATCCTCTTGAAAATGAGAGTCGAGCACGCGAAATGGACATTTAAAGTGACTTTTATCTCCAAGACAATACATCGGTGACACACTTAGCTACTGAGCTAACGTGCTAGCATCGTTCTCAAATGAAGATAGAAACAAAATAAATAAACCCCTGACTTGAAGGATAGACAGAAGACCAACAATAATATTAAACCATGTACATGTAACTACACGGTTAAAAATTCTCAGCCTGGTAAGGCTTAACTATGCTGTTGCTAACGACGCTAAGGCTAATTTAGCAACTTAGCAACCGGACCTCACAGAACTATGTACTCTCTCCTTTTTCTATTGTGGATCACGGATTTGTATTTTAAACCACCTCGGATACTATATCCTCTTGAAAATGAGAGTTGAGCACGCGAAATGGACATTTAAAGTGACTTTTATCTCCAAGACAATACATCGGTGACACACTTAGCTACTGAGCTAACGTGCTAGCGTCGTTCTCAAATGAAGATAGAAACAAAATAAATAAACCCCTGACTGGAAGGATAGACAGAAGACCAACAATAATATTAAACCATGTACATGTAACTACACGGTTAAAAATTCTCAGCCTGGTAAGGCTTAACTATGCTGTTGCTAACGACGCTAAGGCTAATTTAGCAACTTAGCAACCGGACCTCACAGAACTATGATCAAACATTAGCGCTCCACCTACGCCAGCCAGCCCTCATCTGCTCATCAACAGCCGTGCTCACCTGCATTCCAGCGATCAACAGCGCGACGAAGGACTTCATCCGTGGGTTTGGCGGCAAGCATCGGCTAGGCGTCAGGGTAAGTAGTCCTTGTTGTGTTGCTGTAAGTATTGTAATGCCCCGCAGTGGAGAAGGAGTCACACAGACGAGGATGCGCTGCTCAATCACTTTATTAACAAGCGGTAACTGGTTGTAGTTCAAAAAGTAACGCACACACATACACGAGCTGCTGTTAGCCAAAACTCACGCTCACACACACTCAAGTTCTCCGCCAACTCACTCGCGCATGCGCGTTCCCCAAACCCTTAAAGACACAGTACACTAATGAAAATATCACAGATATTACAGTATTGTACTTAGCCGCTAAGACACCGATCGATCCCACCTACAACGTTTTTCTTTGCAGTCTCCATTGTTCATTAAACAAATTGCAAAAGATTCACCAACACAGATGTCCAGAATACTGTGGAATTTTGTCGAAGAAAACAAGAGGCTTTTCTATCGGGTCCGATGGGGTCCAACCACTTCCGTTGCTTTTGTGACGTCACGCGCATAAATCATATCCAAAGGAGTTTTTCAACCGGAAGTGTGGCAGGAATTTTATAATTGCACTTTATAAGTTAACCCGGCCGTATTGGCATGTGTTGCAATGTTAAGATTTCATCATTGATATATAAACTATCAGACTGCGTGGTTGGTAGTAGTGGGTTTCAGTAGGCCTTTAACTCATTCTCTTTCTATGCCACATCAATGTGGAATGCACTCCCAACAGGTGTAAAAGAAAGGGCATCTCTATCCTCCTTCAAAACCGCAATAAATGTACACCTCCAGGCAACTTCAACCCTAAACTAACACCCTCCCCGGATTGTTAATAATCAAATATAAATAATCAAATGTAGATACATACATACATACACACATACATACACATATAAATATATTTGATATACAGTATATATTAGAGATATGTATATATATATATATATATATATATATATATGGCGCACTTTCCGTGCACGCGATGATGTCACGTTATCGATGAGAAAATGCATTTTTAGACAATATGATTTGCCTGAGCGGCTAGGAGACACCGTGAGTAGCAAGCAGTACAAAGTGGATAAGAAAAGACAAAAATATTTTTAAATTTTTTTTTTATACTTGGGACTTCCCGCGGGCCTGATTTTGGACGCTGGCGGGCCGTAGTTTGGGGACCCCTGCCTTAGAGTCATATGACTTGGTATGTGACAAATGCTAACTGTTAGCATGTGAACTTAAGCATGCTAGCTAGCACAAAAAAATATAGCTTAGTAAAGGAGGTGGAACAAAATACTGTCAACCATAGTGAGGTTCAAACACAGTGCCTTTCATTCCAAATCAACAGTCTTAACCACTGGACTATGCTGAGTCTTGTGAAAGAGGATTTTGTTCCATACACAAATGTAATCGAGGACATCTTGCTCAGTAAAGTATGGAGGTGGAACAAAATACTGTCAAATACCGGGATTCAAATCCAGCACTCTTCAATCTGACTCAACAGTCTTAACCACTGAGCTGTTCTGGGTCTTGTGGAGGAAGAGTGTGTCAGCGAGTGTGTGAGTGTAGGTCCTGAGTTGGGTGGTAATATTAGTAGAAAGTTAATATTTGAGGGAGTTGACCACTGAGCTCTGCTGGATTAATAATTACAATAGGTTCATTGTAATTGGATAATAAAACTAAAAAATACAAATACAAATGTTAGCTAATATATGCTTCACCATCTGAACAAAACATCCCCATCTTAGCTGTGTGTATTAGCTGACAAATCACTGTATCATCTAATCTAATATAATATAATAATATTTGTCATTAATGACGCAGTATGTGGTACAGTGGTTAGCATTTGTGCCTCACAGCAAGAATCTCCTGGGTTTGTGCCTAAAACTCACAGATTCGGACACTCTGCACCATCTTAAAAGTATGGTGGCTTCCGGCGACCCCAGGCCATAGGTTCGGGGCACAGATAGCAGGCCCATCAAAATTTCAGCTGGAATTTTCTAGTATTCGTATTATTATTTAATTATGATTATAAATAGGTTGATTGGCAACACTAAATTGGCCCTAGTGTGTGAATGTGAGTGTAAATGTTGTCGGTCTACCGTATTTTCCGGATTATAACTCGCAGTTTTTTTTCATAGTTTGGCCGTGGGTGCGACATATACTCTGGAGCGACTTATGTGTGAAATTATTAACACATTACCGTAAAATATCAAATAATATTATTTATCTCATTCGCGTAAGAGACGAAGCAAATGGCAGCAATCGTCACACACACGTCAGCAATCGTCACTCACACGTCAACCAATAAGAATTTGGCGGGGGAGGGTCATGGCAGAAGTGCATTGTGGGTCATATTATTTATCTCATTCGCGTAAGAGACGAAGCAAAGGGCAGCAATCGTCACACACACGTCAGCAATCGTCACTCAAACATCAACCAATAAGAATTCGGAGGGTCATGGCAGAAGTGCATTGTGGGTCATGGTATGCTAACTGCTATATGCTACTGCCGTAGCTATTAAAATGGATCACATCAACATTGGCAGTAACTTATAACAACTGAGAAGGGCTGAACTAAAATGGCACCGAAAAGGAAATCATATACTGCAGATTACAAGCTGGACGTAGTGAAATATGCAGCAGAGAACGGCAATCGAGCAGCAGAAAGAAAGGACATACCAGAGGCCACACCGGGGAGGACGATTTCATCGGATTTAGCGATCGGGAGTGACAGATTGTTTGGTAAACGTATAGCATGTTCTATATGTTATAGTTATTTGAATGACTCTTACCATAATATGTTACGTTAACATACCAGGCACGTTCTCAGTTGGTTATTTGTGCGTCATATGGCGTACACTTATTCAGCCTGTTGTTCACCATTCTTTATTCATTTTAAATTGCCTTTCAAATGTCTATTCTTGGTGTTGGATTTTATCAAATAAATTTCCCCCAACAGTGCGACGTATATATGTTTTTTTCCTTCTTTATTGTGCATTTTCGGCCGGTGCGACGTATACTCCGGAGCGACTTAATAGTCCGAAAAATACGGTATCTGTGTTGGCCCTGCGATGAGGTGGCGACTTGTCCAGGGTGTACGCCGCCTTCCGCCCGAATACAGCTGAGATAGGCTCCAGCACCCGCGCGACCCCAAAAGGGACAAGCGGTAGAAAATGGATGGATGGATGTTATGTTCCCCTTTATTACTGATGTTGGATAATCATCTGTAGATAATGGTATTATTATAATATTATTATTCTTTAAATATGATTATAAGTGTTATGTTTCCCTTTATTACTGAAGTAGGATAAGCAGCATCCTGGGGTCACGCTGCAAGCAACACTCACCAAACCTCGACAGAGGGCCGTCTAAAGAGAAAAGCTTCAGTCTGAGCGCCAGTTGTCTGCCTGCCACTAGTTTTTGACTTGTCTGCATTTAATAGAGTTACATTCTTTCTGGATGGCAAAAAGTGCCTTTTGAAAAATGCACACAAAAAAGATTTGGTTTTGTGCTGCTCGTGAGTGTAACAAGTGTCATGTGATCAAAGTGACATGTTTGTAGTAGCCAGGTCTCCACGGCTTTTGAAAGGACTTTTTGGGATGTTTAGGAGACCCTGGTGTGAAGACCGAAGTGTAGGGCCACAACAAATCAGTGATATACTTAGGGACCCCACCATGCAGCGCAAGGAAAGTCACTGACCACTGTCTGAGAGACACAGGTGTTACCCCGGGTGAAGAGTCAGTTCAGCTAGAATTAACTAGCGCCTGGCTGTAGAATAACACATAAGTCACATTTTCTCCAGATACTGTGCCAGAGGTGCACATGCAATCTACTGAGGTGGCAAGTTATAACGTGACAAATCATTAGAGACAACAATCTTAGCGTCATCGGTCTCAGCGACACTTAGTTAAACCCAGATGAATGCATCTCCTACATGTTCACATGTCGCTTATAAAATATATTCATAGAATATATTCATAGAATGGCAATTTTCCACCAATCCGAGGCCTCTCTCAGCTGCAAAGCCACGCCCACATATATGCCGCTCATGTCTACATATTTCATACTGCGGAAGAAGGAAACATAAAAGATTATAAATGACTAATAATGCAAATTAAGTTGCTAATTGTACAAATGTTGGCTCAAAACGTGTGAGGGTGTGTTGAATAAAGACATAGTTGGAAAATTGTTGAAATTAATCTGTTCTAAAAAATATTTCTTAAATGTGAGCTAAACAATGACACCAACACCCAGGATAGCTAAGCGGTTAAAAGCATTGGCTTTCATAAAGGGGTAATGGGTTCCATTCTCAGTCAGGTCGTTATGTAACTTAAAAATCTCCCAAGTTTTGTTTCACCTCCATCGTAGTTTATCAAGACGGGTCTTTGGTTATATTTGTCATTGGGGCCTGGAATCTTCCCACAGGAAGACCAAGGATAGATCAGTGGTTCACACTTGGCCACCAACAAGAGGTACTGGGTTCAAATCCTGGTCTGGTACCTAAGTAACATACAGAGCTCCAATGTGTTGTTTCACCTATATCGTACTTTAACTGAGACAGGGCTCCTCAATTATATTTGTCATTGGGGCCCGGAATCTTCACATAAGAGCTACTGTGTTTTACCTCCGTCATAGTTCACTGATTGCATTTGTATGTGAGCAAAAATCTTGTCTCAACAAGACCGAAGATAGCTCAATGGTTAAGACTGCTGCCTCTCAGTCAGTACTACGGAGTTCAAATCCATAACTTGGAAGAACTAGCTTTCTGTTTCACCTCTATCATAGTTTAAAGATTGCATTTGTATTTGAGCCAAAATCATACAGGGGTACCTTCTTCAAATCCCAGTTGGTTTGATATGTAACTTAGGTTCAAAATGCCAAATATCAGCGCAGATAATCAGCCCTGCCGACAATCGGTCGATCTCTAGTAAGTACTTCCATCCTGAAACAGTTGTAACTCCATTGCCGCCTCGAGTTCATTTGTGTGGTGGAGCGATGTGACGTTCTCAAACAAACAACCTTCTGAACTGCTTTAAGTGAACCTTGACAATCCATTACTATCGTATTGTGCATATTAGTACTCAGTGTTCACGCAGAAGAGCCGTTCAAAATATTTGATCATTCGGCCACAGAATAGCAGGTGTTTGCTGTGCATAACAATGCCTCACATCTTAAAACCCTCTGGCGAACTACTACGAAAGGCGTGGCGAGCCACCCCTGGTTTAGTGGTATGTGGGTAAATTGAGCAGTAACCCTCCTGATTGGTGGAATCTAGCCCTGCCCACACACACTTCTCCACCAATCATGTGAGTGGGCAGGTCAGTATGAGGGGTACCTGCCAATTGACAAGCCCCTCCCCCAATCACTTCTCCACTATTCAAGAGTGTGGTTGTGTTAGGGGCATGGTCACTTTTATTGAAATATTGGGGCACTGACTCACCTGCTCCAGAGTCTCCCCTCCTGGAGGCGTGTAGTCTTGGCACGACCGACCGGCAGCGTTGGCCATGTTCTTCATGTCCTCTTTGGGACGACCTTCGGCGACCCCGAAACCCTAAAAAGGAACAACAAAATGGCGACTCAGAGGAAGCTGCTCACACTTACATGCGAGCTTCGGGAGAACAGGCCTCACCCTTTCTCTTAGCAAAGGCTCCTGCTGCATCTCCACGCCAGGTGAGCAAGTGTTGTGAGCCATGATAAGTGTAGCTGTCTAGTGTGGGAAGTAAAGTGTATATATATTCTATATTATTATTATTATTATACAGTCAGACATTGGGAAAAGGTAAAGGTGTGGAGATACCTGCACGGCCCGCTGAAGGTTACTGGCGAACACCTGGTTAAATGGGACGTCTGCTAGGTAACGACCAACGGCTTCAGCCTGCTGCACACCTGTGTCTGATAGTTCGGTGTCCACACCTTGGCCTGGAACACAAAGACCATCAGGACCCCCAAGTCTGAAGATTTTGTTCAGAAATATGTCTGCCTCAGGCTAGTAGTGGCTAATCTCCCATCTGTATTTATCATACTTGCCAACCTTGAGACCTCCGAATTCGGGAGATGGGGGCGGGGTTGAGGTGGGCGGGGTTTGGTGGTAGCGGGGGTGTATATTGTAGCGTCCCGTAAGAGTTTGTGCTGCAAGGGGTTCTGGGTATTTGTTCTGTTGTGTTACGGTGCGGATGTTCTCCCGAAATGTTTGTCGTTCTTGTTTGTTGTGGGTTCACAGTGTGGCGCATATTTGTAACAGTGTTAAAGTTGTTTATACACACACCCTCAGTGTGACCTGTATGGCTGTTGATCAAGTATGCATTGCATTCACTTATGTGTGTGTAAAAGCCGCATATATTGTGTGACTGAGCCGGCATGCTGTTTGTATGGAGGAAAAGCGGACGCGACGACAGGTTGTAGAGGACGCTAAAGGCCGTGCCTTTAAGGCACGCCCCCAATATTGTTGTCCAGGTGGAAATCGGGGGAATGGATACCCCGGGAGATTTTCGGGAGGGGCACTGAAATTCGGGGGTCTCCCGGGAAAATCAGGAGGGTTGGCAAGTATGGTATTTATATTAATTTGCTATATTTAGTGATGTATTTATAGCTGCAGATCTGTATCCTAAAGCATTTATTAACTTTACGTCATGTCCTAAAAATGGTTATGTCATGTTTAAAATTAAAAAAAATTATACTCCTTGTCCAACACTGGGTGTAGTACGCAGTGGTTTTATTGTGAAGGCCAGAAGTGTGCTCTTTGTGATTGGAGCATTTGACAAAGCTACACACACAACAGACTTCTGCCCTTCACAATAAAACCGCTTCGCGCTACATCCTTCGCGCAGACAGTACCAACAAAAGAAAGGTCTCACAAATGTCTTACATAAGACTTAAAATACAAATACCTTGCAATAGCTTGTCCTTGTTGTACTGTGTTTCTCCACTGTGTGAACACATGAAGGAAAAAAAATAAAAATTTAGCACAAAGGCACGCTATCGAAACAGACGACCTAGTAAAACATCAAACACGTCAACATGCTTCACTAAAAAGCGCCACCTGCACCCTAAAACATATACAATAGACACAATCAGTCATATAGTCATGTCACAGTTGCGATATTTGTATTAAAAAACACTTACTGGCGAATGAAGGTTAAACTAAACGTAAACATTTTCCGGCACTGAGCTACTTCCTGGTTCGCTCCACGCAGCTAGATATGACGCACCTTACTACGTCATGACGTACATCATCAGCGTGCGCCGTCGCTGCTCAGTCCGTTTGCCCATGCGCATACAGAACACAGCCCGTGTTCCTAATAATATTCCGGTTTTGCTCAAAATTTTACAAAAATTCAGTGAATTGAAAGTATTTGGATAAACGAAAAATTATTATTCCCATGAAATGTAAGCTTATATACCACCGTAGTTAAAGCTAAGATAAAACAGGCAGTGTTGAAATTTAAAAGGAAAAATTAATGATGGGGAAAGATGAAAGTTGCTGACCTTTTTAGTTTACTTGTGTATTTAAGATGAAAACTTTCGCAAACCATTTTTTAAAATGGTAAAATACCATTTTTATTTTGGAAAATCTGCCGTCGAGTAGGGAACGGAAGTAAGATATAAAATGTTTTAAACAAAATTGTCATGGGTACATTTTTTTTAATTCACAACTGTTTTATTCTGAACAAAACCATCCTTCATAACCTTAAAGAACTATGTCACTTGTCATCCATACAATTCTTACAATTAATTAATGTACTAAAGCTGTTAAACGACTGTTTTACATTGTTTTTAATTGTTTCCCTTTCATTTACTAAGACTATCTCCCATTAGATGTATATTTTCTTTCCGTATTTTTTTACTATACCTGTTTTAACAATTACATTTGTTATAAATGTTCTATTAAAACAAAGTTGAAAGTGGCTGACTTTTGACGCATGCGCAAACAGATGGCAGTGACATCATTTGTAGGCGGCCCTGTAAAGACAATGTCGCGCTCTAGCGGCCACAAGGAAGACTGCTCCCGTAAAGGCCAGGAAAGACACAATCTTGTGATTTTTAGCCAATTTATTGAGGAGAAATTGTTGAGGTACATTGTGTGGTTGTACATGGGGACAGTGGGGGAGGAATCTAGAACACAACCAACAACAACATTGTGGTGGTACCTCATAAATTAAAAATTCCACTTACTTCCAATGAAACTGCTGAGAATCAGTCAGATGAATGTCAAAGTATGGAAAGAAAAACAACTTTGTTCTTTTGGATGCATCTTACAGTACAGGGCGTGTTTTGAGCAGCACCACACATATGAAATGTTTTGGTTTATTTATTTTTTGGGGGAATTTGGTAGACATTTTTTTATTAAAAAAAAGTAAAGAAAAGATGAAGCGTCCCCCAAAATTCAGAAAGTGTGTGACGAATGTGATGAGGTAACGCCCTAATTTAACCTGAGGTACACAAACAATAACCAGGTAAGCAGCAAAAGATACAACTGATTATAAGGATACACGATAAAAGAATACAACACACGCTAATCCAAGAGTACTTCCAGTCCCGCACCAAACTGTGACCTTCCATCCAGTACACTCATAAGACACACAACAAAAAAGCCAAGACTCGTAAGTATACAACAAAAACTCATGTATAATAGCAGCAAACGACTGAATCACAATTAGGCATCTTTGTTTAAGACTAGAAAAGAAAAGCTTTGTAGCAGCAAGAGAATGACGTGTATAAACGTGTCACTTTGGAATCAGCTCTTTCCCATTTTTCAAAGCATACACTTTTTTTCAGGATTAAAGCATAAAAAAAAAAACATTGGGGTTCCACCCGCCCCCCACAAATGACCCAAAAAATGTGGCATTTCTTTTTTTTTACGTTAACCTCATACATTGTATAATGGCACAAACAGAACGAGCCGACAAGAGTAAAATAGGAACACAGGATATTCAGAACTATAAGAAAGTTTGGCTATGAATAAATGAACAATTCAAGTAAGGTTAAATAAACATAAAAAAAAATTAAGTCTATGATTGACTTGTCTTTTCTAGTGTATGTTCCAGAGAAATATTCTGTGTAGTCGAAGCTTTCATGACCCCGTGGGAATCCAGCCCCCCAAAAAACAAAGAAAATCAAATAACTTAAAAGAAAAAACTATCCGAAACCAAAAACAACAAAATAAAAGACCCTAATAAACCAAAGGACTTCTCCTCGACCACCATCCCCTTACCATTCTTAAGGAGTGTTTTCAAAGTGCATCAATATCGTTCCTATCCCGCCTCGCTCTAATATTCCATTAAGTGGTGATAGGAGGAACTGCAGCAGAGCTAAACAGCATTCCAGGACATCAGAACCTGGAATTCTTCTTCCCCCTGCAGAGACTTTTAGCTTACATTCCTGCCTTTTGGCCAAGCATCCATCCACACCTTTAGCCTTTTCTCCTCTCTTGTCACAACACCAAACCCGCCTCACAAAACCTGCGCGTGCCCTTCGCCACCTTCACACAACCTGCGACTCATCCTTTCTCCGCAAACCGACATGCTAGCTCGTCCCGGATCGCCAACGTAACGACTTCCTGTGTGAGCAGGCCCAGCCCGCTGCTCCGCTTCCGCGTGACTCGTAGCAGCGCTACAGGTGCTAGACTAGATGGAGGACGCCACCGGCCAGGGCGCTCCTCTGGCCTAAAACGCTCAGGAGGAACCCCTGGATTAAACTGACTGAATAACTGTATGCTTTAAATGCTAAACGAGTAACATAACTAAATACTAGCTCATATACACTATCAGTTTTTTGGTTTTCAAAGGAAATATATATATTTCATAACAGTAAGCTATTTTTCTTCAAGTATGAAAATATATTCAGGTTTACGCAGTGGCAAACCTAAGGCACTATCAAGTTTCAAGATTCTTAAATACCTTGTTTGATTAAATGTGGCACGTACAAAACAGGTGAGGGGGTGGGTGAAGGGCGGGAGAACAAAAAGGAGAAATTTATTAATCGCTAAGAGTTCATAGATTGTCATTGGAGTTCATAAATTGACGTCGCGCACGTCTGTCGGGGTGCTAGACTGGTCCTGCTGCTCCCTTGACTTGGTGCCCCCGCCGGCCCGGTTCTCCTGCTGCAGGCTGGCGGCCAGCACGCGCTCGATCTGCTCCTGGCACGCCCTCAAACAGTCCTGCAACACATAGTGAGAGTTAGTCAACACGCTTAAGGCTGGAATATACTCTCACAGCGGGGAGCTTGCGTCCCTCTGACGGCATCTTGATTGATACCGTATTTTTCAGACTATAAGTCGCAGTTTTTTTCATAGTTTGGCCGGGGGTGCGACTTATACTCAGGAGCGACTTATGTGTGAAATTATTAACACGTTACCGTAAAATATCAAATAATATTATTTAGCTCATTCACGTAAGAGAATAGACGTATAAGATTTCATCGGATTTAGCGATTAGGAGTGACAGATTGTTTGTATACGTATAGCATGTTCTATATGTTCTAGTTATTTGAATGACTCTTACCATAATATGTTACGTTAACATACCAGGCACCTTCTCAGTTGGTTATTTATGAGTCATATAACGTACACTTATTCAGCCTGTTGTTCACTATTCTTTATTTATTTTAAATTGCCTTTCAAATGTCTATTCTTGGTGTTGGGTTTTATCAAATAAATTTCCCCAAAAAATGCGACTTATACTCCAGTGCGACTTATATGTTTTTTTTTCCTTCTTTATTATGCATTTTCGGCCGGTGCGACTTATACTCCGAAAAATACGGTATATAGTTCTTCCATGAGGGGGTGGCGCCAGCCTTGTAATTCTCTTAAACACTAAGGGAGCAACCGCATCTGTCGTTGACTAGATATTTATTTTCTTGTAAAGAGTGACAGTGACCACATCTAAATCTCTGTCCACACTGGAACTAATCAGTCAGAATCATCAGTTTACTATTAATCAACATTTTACTTATAAACCAGAAGAAAATACCTTTGTGAAAATGTGCAACTTCTGAACAGAGGACGCTATTATTTGCAACACTATTCGGTTGATGAGACATGGGGCAAGACCGAGCTATCATGTAATTGAAAATAAAACTCAACTATTATAACGACATGCTGATGTTGATGTGTATGGTCATGTGTTACTGAGGTTTGGCAATAAAAGTTAAGAGTGTCTGACTTGTACTTTGTGATGCAACAACACCGCTATATGAAAAGCGCTGCATTCAGTATTATTTTTAGAGCGCACAGAGATATAAAGTACATAATATCCATTTTCATGCAAATGTTTAATCACTGTTGCTTTATTTCATACAATAATTTGAACATTTACGGGACAAATTCGGCTCGCCTGTGGTCAAGAACCTCTTCTTCAAAAGCTGACCCATCACAGCTCTGCGGTCTGCGTCAACCTCAGATTTTTGGGACATGCACGTAAACTACGCAGGGGGAGGGGGCAAGACGACGTCGCTTACGCAAGTTACATGACACGAGAGTATACACCATGCTTAAGAGTTCGGTCGACACGCTAGAAGATGCCGAGAGTCAACGCGCCAAGACTTACTTAGTCAACACCATAAGAGTTGGTCGACACGTCGAGATTTAGTCAACACACTAAGAGATGCTAAGAGTTAGTCAACACGCCAAGACTTAGTCAACATGCTTAGTTGGTTGACACGCTAAGAGATGCTGAGAGTAAGTCAACACGCTAAGATTTGGTCAACACGCTAACAGATGCTAGGAGTTGGCCGACACGCCGAGACTTACCGACACGCTAAGAGCATACTTGCCAACCCTCCCAAATTTTCCGGGAGAATCACGAATTTCAGTGCCTCTCCCGAAAATCTCCCGAGACAACCATTCTCCCGAATTTCTCCCGATTTCCAGCCGGACCGGAGTGAGGACAGCCTGTCGTCACGTCCGCTTTTCCTCCTTATAAACAGCGTGCCGGCCCAGTCACGTTATAACATCTACGGCTTTTGGAGCTCAGTGCGCAACTGCACACACAACAAGAAGGAGACTATTATATATGTCTCCGTTATCCATAGGTTTATCTATAACCCATAAAGTAGGCAGGCACGGAGCTATTTCTCAGCGTGTGTTTATCCCAGCCGGCACGTTAATACACTGACACACAACATCCAGATTCCCATCATGCATTGCTTCAAAACTACGGCAAGTAGTAATGTCCAAAAGCATAACAGAGACGAAGCAGAAGAACGCAGAAGAGACAGTCATGGCGACGACGAGTAAGAAGAAGAAATACGCTTGCAAGTTCAAAAATGATTGGAAACAAGAATTTCAGTTCATCTAGGACAGCTCGAAGAGGAAGGGGTATGCTAGGGAGAGATTGAAGATTCCAGACTCTGGTGCATTTGATGAAGGCACTTTTGTGCGTACCACACAGCAATGCATCATCAGAGAGGGTGTTCAGCATGGTTAGAAAGATAGTGACAGAGAATAGAACGAGGATGGACAATTCAACCCTAAACTCACTCATTTCCTGCAAATTAAATTTCACAGATGCTGCCCATACCTATGCTCCTTCAAAGGCTGTGCTACTGGCTGCAAAGCATTGCACTTTCAAATACAACAATGAGTAGGGGAGTGTTATGTGTGTGTATATGTGTAAATAAATGAACACTGAAATTCAAGTATTTCTTTCTATATATATATATATATATATATATATATATATATATATATATATATATATATATATATATATATATATATATATATATACTGTATATATATACTGTATATATAAGAAAAAAAAGACTTGAATTTCAGTGAATTCTAGCTATAAATATACTCCTCCCCCCTTAGCCCCACACCCCTCAATCTCCTGAATTCGGAGGTCTCAAGGTTGGCAAGTATGGCTAAGAGTTGGCAGACACACAGAGACTTAGCCAACACGCTAAGAGATGCTGAGTTAGTCAGAGTTGGCACATATTGATACTTTACATTTTCAAGATCACTAATTGGCAACACTAAATTGGCCCTAGTGTGTGAATGTGAGTGTGAATGTTGTCTGTCTATCTGTGTTGGCCCTGCGATGAGGTGGCGACTTGTCCAGGGTGTACCCCGCCTTCCGCCATAATGCAGCTGAGATAGGTTCCAGCACCCCCCGCGACAATTATGAGACAAAAACAGGCTATCAATTAAATATTTGAATTACTATTCAGTTTTTTTTACCTACAATATTTTGAGCAAAATAAATTCAATAGTGCAAAAAAAACGAAACAAATACTTGGGCTACATATTTTGAAAAAACCCTAATTGCGATTTTTCTCTCCACAATTGCGAAAGCGATTCAATGTGCGACTTTTATATTTATACATAGATGCATAAAACTGTGAAAATGAGTGAGAGAAGACAAGTTACTTTTAGACTGTCAATCACCATATTCTTGTCTCATGATGCCACAATTAGAATATGCAAGAATTTACTTTGAAAAATATTTGGCTTTATGCAGACACTCAGAGCTTTTGTCTAGTGTGTGTGTGTGTGTGACAATCATTGGTACTTTAACTACCTTAAACAGTAAAAATAATCAATAAAAACTATACAGTATTTATAGTGTAATATATAATAATGCAGGTAACCATTTAAAAAATGTATAAACTATTTCAAATTATTGTATTTTTGTTTACCATTGTACTGTAATTTGATCCTAAATAAAAAAACTAAAAAGTGGACTCTCATCTCTCAAATTTAACCTGGATAAATTTTGAACTAAAAAGCTACGTCGGATTGTCTGCTTTTTTGTTGCCATTCTCGCTTGTTTGTCCGTGCTGATGGGCTCATATTGCCCAGCCGATTCGAAGCTGAAATTTTCCCACAATGGGACATCTGGCTTTATAATCAGATTGTTTCTTCCTATTTTATGTTTCTTTGCGGAACTTCTCACAAGTGAGGGAGGCAACGTTTGTGCTTCATGTGTGTTAATACACGTGCTCAGGTGCTGAGAGCGATGCAGACCTCTTTCTCCCTGTTTGAAGCGGTAGACTAACCAAAACAAACACACACGGACTTATCAATGACTGCGAAGTATTTCGACTTCATTTTGATTTATTGTTAGATTGATTGACTTATTGACAATGGGCCCAGGCCTAGTCACCATTAAAACTTATTCCAAGGAGCAAGTGGTTATTAACGTACTGGCTTCCTACATTGCAGCGCACACAAACATGCTGTTTCCTTAAACACTTTTGATTGGCCAGGACGCAATGGACGCGAGGCTAACAGTTCTAAATGGCGAACATGTCTTGTCACTCAAATGCCGGTGAGGGAAGAAGGAAAAAAAAACCTCCACCTTTCGCGGTTATCACGCTAATTAAAACCTCTGTGTGCAATCAATGTCGATTAATCGTGCAGTCCTAATAAATACTACTATTAGCTCAGATTTAAATCCTTTGTTTTAAGTCCTCCTTTGTCCAGGGACTTGTTTCCTGAGCTTGTAACAATAATAAAAATAAAAAATAAAAATAAGAACAAATTGTAATAATAAAAAATATCTACCTAATCACTGTAGTTTTGACCATATACTGGTACTATATTTGGTATCATTACGGTCAATATTTGTAACAATTCACCCACCCTCGTTTACATCCAAGAGTTCACATGAAATTAGAATGGCTTATTGTATCCTCCTATGGTGTGTAGTGTAACATGTTTAGCTATTCCTTGTCTTTTGGTGATAAAGAAATATTTATTCACCGCAATGGAGTAGAGGGTTAGTGACTCACACTATGGAGTGACGTTAGCCGCTAGTTCACTAGCGAGGACTTGACATTGCAATGAGGACACGGTCGTTTGCTTGTTGCTGTCAAAACACAGGGAGAATGTGTCATCAAAGCGTATTGTCACGATAATGGTCCTCCCCGTTTACCTTTCCCACCTTTTTTTAGGTGGCCAAGTTAATATATTGTGCAAACCCCAATGTCTTACAAAGCATTTTGACCACAAACCACAGGGGCGCCAGAAAGGATTTGGTAAAAGTGCAGAAAATGCTGTAAATTCTAACTTGCTTTGTCATGTAAATGTTTGACGAAACCTGTCAACATATTTACGACACATTTTACACCTGAAGGGCTCATGAAAGAACAATGCAGTCACATGCACGGCATACCAGCTGGGAATTATAAAAGCGGAGCTAGGTGGTCCAGAACAATGGTACCAGCCACATGAGACCTGTGATGAGGTCCTTAGCCATCGCTTGTCCCAGTGGAAGTCCAGAAGACCCCCACCCCTACCTCCACACGGTTTGGGGTGTAAAAAGTCAATATAGGACAGTGTGAGCGGATGTTATTGGACAGCTTGTCTTTTAAACCCCCCCCACCCCCCCCCCCCCACCCCACTACCACCACCTTCTCTCCCTCACTCACAGACGTGGGAGGTCGTGGGTCGGCCGCAAGCCGGCTGCTTCAAGAATGCACCGCCACTCGCAAAGGGGGGGGACAAAGGAGGTTCACATAACATTCCTTTGAAATGTACGGGTAATTGGAACCCGATGAAGCTGCCTGTTGTGACGGCGGAGGAGGCTGTGGGGCCCACGTTGCCATAGCAATGCGACCACAAAGCTCGGCGGCGGTGCTCCTCAGAAGTGTGGCCTTTTTAGGATTGGCGGCGCTCCGGGCGGCACAGGACGAGGTCGCTGTTGATGAGCGTTGATTGTGAGCTAAACATTGCTGCTAAGTTTTACTCGGACTAACGATGCTTTAGAGAAAAAGCTTCCAAAAAAGAAACAGAAGAAAGTAAAAAGATATTTTAAAGTAAACCTCGCAGGTCACAATTGTCTCCAACTTCTCTGCTTTCATTAAACCACATAGCTTTGCTTTGTTTATTTACAAGGCAACCTCTTTGAGCTACCAATTTGGGACTTTGTGGCTTATTTTGACGTCCATTGATTTTTTTCCAGAAAAAGTGACAGTTATAACATATCGCTAGTTACATATATAATTAATGTGATCGCTCCTCCTCAGTCATATACCATAACGACAGCTTTTCTAAAAAATAAAAAAGATGACTGCGATTGCTCCTCACCAATTTTTTTCTAAAAGAATTCACAACCAGCAGCACATGTCCTACAATAAATGTGACTTTAAAAAATAAAATAATTCAGTACAATTTACTGCGATAGCTTCTCAGTTTGAAGCATCTTTTTCTAAAAGCAGTCAATTGATATAGAGCAGAAAGGCTGTGAAACAATCAACCTACTCCAAACCTGCGACACGTGTAGAAATGTGATCGCTCCCTGCCAGTTATATGCCATAACCGACAGCTTTTATAAAACAACTCAGTCAAAATAGAAGAGAGTAGGTGACTCCAAAACAATTAATTAAGTTGAATAGATGCGGGATAATTTCTGCTATTGTTCCTCACCAGTTGTAAACAATAGTCACCTTTTTCTAAAAGAAGTCACAACCTGCAGCACATGTCATACAATAAATTTGACCTTTTTTAAAAATAACTCAGTAGCAATATAATAGTAGGACCCCATGGAGAAAGGAAATCCTCAATCCACAAAGCCAAAACCTGCGGTATATGTAATAATTAATTTGACTGCTCTTTACCAGTTATATACGATAATGTCACATTTTATTAAACAACTTATATAAAAGACAAGTGACTCAAACGGTCCAAGTCCAAACCTGATGCACGTGTCATGATTTATGCGATTGCTCCTTGCCAGTTGTAGGAAATAGTCTCCTTTTTCTGACAGAACTCATTAGAAGAGTAGTATGACTCTAAAACCATTGACAAAATCAAAAACCTGCTGCATGCTTGCTCACATAGGGAGGTGTCATATGCCGCAGGTTTTGACTTGGATTGCTTCACTGCCTTTTTGCACACCAGGAATAGGTCACTACGTTAAAAACCGAGGAGTGATTGCAGTAAATTATTTTTGTATCCTTTCGGCTATTTGGATTGTTTTGGAGTCACCCAATTGTCTTCTATTTTGACTGAGTTGTTTTACAAAACTGGCGAGGAGCAAACACATTGATTATTATACGTGCTGCAAGTGTTGAGTTTGTGAATTCAGTCTATTGTCTTTCTTTTCTTCTATTTTGACAGTTATTCGAGACAACTCGCCCCTCTGTTGCGAGTTGTCGTGATTAAATGTAACATGTTTATGTGTGCATTGCATGGAGGTTTTTTCCCACTCCAGACTAGGCCCCCTTAGGAGCCCAGTCTAGATTGTATTTTTTTACTCATCTTCTTCCCTACCTTTTTCTTATCTTTTACGGGGCGCCTTTGGCGACCCATCAGCGTTCCTGTTCTGTAACCATGTACACTGTTTGTTTGTCTAATTTTGAACGGGTTTGTGCTGAAAACATAGTTTTGTTGTACTTGTGCAATGACAATAAAGTCCTATCCTATCCTATCCTATTTTCTGAAATGCGACAGTTATTTTATGTAATTGGAGAGGAGCGATCGCAGTTATTCTACCACTTTGCGACGCTTGTTTGTGTCAGTGTTTACCCTCCCACTACCTGTGCCCCTCCACAGCTGCAAAGATAATAAGGTGGGGGTGAAATAAACATACAGTAAGTAGACAAGTTAGAAAAGATGGCGGCTATAATAGCAGGCCTCAACTGCATTAAAAATGTCTTGCTAAGATGAAGAATTAAGACTCCGGGTTCAACCTCTGATTGCTTCGAGAATTGATTGCCTGCCAAAAAGTGGTCCAAACTATACTATTTAACATTATGCACTTTAAAAAAAAATCTGATCTCCGTGGTGAGCATGTTTCTCCATTAGGAGGGGCAAAGAGCTCCCCAGCAGAAACTGCATGTGTGCGACCGCAAGAATGTGGGCTTGGAGTTTTAAGGAGACATTCCCGCTCTGCCGCTGCTCTTTATAGCAGCAAAGGATAAACAGCTCCGAATCGCTCCTCTTCTCGTATTGTCTACACTCGCTTACCACTTCTGTGTTGGTGATCTTGGCAAGCAGGTCGGTCAGGTTATCTCGAGCCAGTCTCTGGTCGCTGTGGTCCAGCTGCAGGCCACATATGGCGGCCCCCATGCTGCCGCTGGCGATCATGGAGGGAGGGTTCATGGCAAGCCGGTCGTCTGGTAGAAGAAGCAGAAGACTATTTAAGCAACGAGTCGCACAGCAGCAGTGCTTCACTTTCCCAGGGTCTGAATTTCCAAAACAGGGGGAAATTTGTATGTTTTCCCCCCTTGGAGAAAAAGTCATGATTAGAAAAACAGGGCAGGAATCCACAGACTTGCCGCCCGCGCCTGGGCTTCTGGGAACGAGTCCTTGCAGTGCACGTGCAGAAGGGCCTGAACGCACACGGATGGATGTTGCACAGACTACTGAAGCAACACAAGCCTAAAACCCGACAGTTATTCGCCCTTTTTGGAGAACGCGCGCTCGAGAGCGCATGCACATTGCTTCCACTCTTTGTCACGCGTCTGTGGTAAAATGTGAGCATTTGGGAGGTTACAGGTCAAGTTCTTCCACACCAAACACACCTTTTTGCACTTCCCCAAACTGTTCCATAAAGTTGGAAGTAGGGGTATAATAAACAATATTAATGATAAAAGGCGGTAAAACTCCCAACAGTTAACAGTGCTTTGATGAGCTAACATGAAAACAAGACACGTTATGTCTTTCCCTTTTAAGAAACCAAGTATCCCAATCCAAACTTGCCTAAACACATTGCTGTCTGAGCAACCAAGCTATTAAATTGTGCACATTATATAAGAATTAGAAGTACTTTATAGGCGGATTCAACAATACCGCAATAATGTTGGTCACGTTAACTTTGATATGACATGTTCATATCATTTTTAATCTCAAGTTGGAAGCATACAACGTCATGCAGAACTCAATTTTAGTCTTTAATTTAAATTAGAACATAAGAATTTAGTTTTAGGGTAGGGCTGCAGCTATTGATTGTTTTAGTAATGGAGTTTTTTCGATTAATCGGATCAAACACTTAATAGGGAAAATAGTTGAAATAAACCATTGTTCTGCCTGTCCTAAACTTCATTCTTTCTTCTAATAAATAAACATTTAACATTCAAATTGCACTTTTAAAATGTTTGCAATAGTAAAAATAAAAAATAAAACATTGTTCACTGCCACACACATACCCCTGTACTCATGTACGCTCTATTGCAGAGGACGTGCGGAATCTATGTCCGCATATTTAAAGTTCCAGGCACTCCTTGCGGTCCGTATTTAATAAATTATTAGTTACGCTCATTAAATGATTAACAAAAACACCACAATATGAATCTTCGCTTTTTTTTCCTAATGGCAGTGTTTCCCCTACATGATCATGGCGGCCTGTTCCGGCAAAATGAAAGCTGCCCTACCTTTAAAGATTAGGGAGTTTTACATGAGAACAAATGTAAGTAACAATGTATGAATGGATATATATAGACTAATATTGGCGCACTATTGACTAGTAATGCACCGAGAATTCAGCCGCCGAAACAGCACTTCCAAAACCAAATGTGATGACGTAAGCCAGTGGTGTCCCAACTACGGATCGCGGGCCATGTGCAGCAAGTCGACGTCCTAAGTTTGGCCCACGTGATGTCATGAGTTTTAATAAAGAATCTGGGCACCAGGGTGTTTCCAAATCAATTTTAAACATCTGACAATCTAATTGCTGCAAATGTTCCACTATCTTGTGGACAATGTGAGTAATTCAGGTCAATGACCATAAATGTTTACTTATTTAATTTCATTAATATATGACCCAATCCAAACAACCTTCCCTAGTCATGGTGCGAAGAAAAAAAACTGCAACCAACACAAAAAGTCAACACACATGGTCACAATATGGTTAAAGCACCATATAAAATTCAGAATTACACCCATTTAAATCCATGTGCTCCATGTTCGTCGTGGACATCCAGCGACAAAAGTAAAGAGTCTCCAAACACGAGTACAGTCTTCAATAATACCAGAAAAAGAATAGATTTTTGTTGATAGCCGTTTTTAATAAAGAAAATGTCACTAAAAGAAAGTCTCTACAAACGTTAGAAATTCTCAAAAGTACATTGTACAATAAACAACTGAAAAATAAAGCAAAATAAGAAAAAATACATTCAGAAATATATATCATTTTTTAACATTTTAAAAGAAAATATATGCATCACGGCAGATCATGCAAATTATGAGAACATCATATAGACCACGCCCCTAGCCACGCCTCCACGGCCACAAGTGTATTAGCAATCTGGGGAAAACTGAATCAAATTAATCGGTTTAATCAATCATTGCAGCCCTATTTTAGTATTAAGTCTGATAGCTTTCACCTAAAAGGCGACGAGCTGAGGGGTCATGTGACAATTAAAACTGGCTTCTTCAGGACTGTTCTCGTTAAACAGGTTCAAATTATACCTGAATACTTATATACAAACTTATTTCTGCTTCCACACGAGCGTCTCCCTGTGGCTTCTTCTCTTAAGGGCTTCATGTTATTAATCCTTTGCGGAGAAAAAAAGTTGGACACGTTGAATGAAGGCGCTAACATTTTAAAACGAGGGCTTCTACAAAATTCCTGCAATAAAAACTTGCATTATGAACTTGCAACTTGCAACATGAATAACCTAATGATGAATGTGTGTCCGAGCCATCGTGAACCTTCTTGCTTGTCCCAGAACCAGCTGTTCATAGGACTACTTATAAAACTTCCAAACATTAACATTACTGTGCAACCACAGCAGTCTGCCGCGCACTTTGCTCACTGTGGCCGCTTACAGGAAGCAGGCACAAACCACTAAAACACACCCATATACACAGTATATATATATACGTATATACAAAACTACAATCTATTTGGGGTGACGAGTTGGGGATATTGGGTCACATTTGGCTTAAAAGGCCATGACGCGTGTGCAGTATATTTTTATAGATGCTGTGGGAGTAGAGATGGGTACCTTTCACATTTAATCTGAATCTGGTACTCAACAGTACCAATTTTTGTTACTTTTTTGTGTGTTCATGTAGTAATCAATGTTAATTTGCTTAATAATAAAATCTAATTTTTTAACATTTAAAAGTGAGCTGATGATAAATGTACTTTCCAGTTGATATATTTCGCATCTTCTGAGTCTCATTTGCAAGTAAACATTAATTTCAGATTAAATCGAATGTTCCCGGTCTTGTATTTTGTTGAGTCCTACAAAGTATTTATACTGTAAGTATTGTACTCACTACACAACAGCTGTTTGATTGTAACATGTATCTTAGTTGTAGATTTCAATACCAAATTTAGAGGTGTTGAAATCATGCATAATCGCAAATGCTAATTGTTATCATGTGTATAGCATATCCAATGTGAAATAGCATCGATATAGTGTATTTTTAAAATTGAAGCCTTACTTTTCAGAACTTTCTATCAGGCTTGCTTGCTTTGTTGCAGGGATGTGACGATAAACAATGACAAACTTTGGTAAAACTTCCAACTGTTAGTATTACGGTTTTTAATAACAATTATCGTAAAACCATGACTAATGCCATTGATAAAGTCAAGCACTGGTGACACTGCTCATTTACTGGGAAAGCAAGCTAGCGCTAGCTAACTTAAGTGCTAACATGAACACAAGATACATTATCGTCTTTTTCTACTCAAAAAACCAACATTCCCTAATCTAAACTCATACTGTCTGAGCAACTAAGGTATTCAATTGTGTACATAAAACCTACAGGATGTGTTCTCAAACAGACATATTGATCAATACTCGAAGCAATATGACAACCGGAAGTGAATTTGTGTGATATCACAAACCGGATGTGACGTACCCAACATGCTTTTTCTTTATCATTAAAAACACACAAAAGTTTACAAATTAAAACGGAAGAAGTTAACATATTTAAACATAAAAAATATATGGCTCTTGAGTAGCCAAAACAATATCATTATATAACATATTTCTTCTGCCAAGTAAGTATATTGTGTGGCTATTTATTATTTTAATAAAACTTTGTTGTAAGTGTGTATGAGCACTTTTTGAGCACATTCAACAACACTGTGATAATGACAGTGATATTACATTTTTGTATGGGTACATCCCTACTTTGTTGGCAAGGAAAAGTACAACATTAACTTGAGGCAGTCTGCTACAAATACACTTGTTTGCCCGCCAAGTGTTTAAGCAAGTGCACAGTCTGCAACCGGAAGTGGCATCACGTGTAACAAAAGCTATCAAAATATGGTACTATTTGATTTTACGTGAATCGATACGGACTTTGTTCGGTACCTATAAAAGTACAAAACTCTGTACCCATCTCTATGTAGGGGGGACAAAAAGAAAGTAAAAAACTAAAGCAAAACAAATATGTCCAGAAATATACCTTTTTTGTCTCTTCCTTTTCTAGCACACATGCTTGTTAAAAGGGGAACAGCATTTTATTTGGAATTGTGCTTATTGTTAAAATGTTTTATGAGAGACAAGAAGTCAAAACATTTTTTTATTTGCATTCTAATTTGTAAAAATCGGCTCGTTCTAGGTGGCTAGCAATGTAGCTAATGGGAGCAATCCATTCTGCCTCTAAATTACTTTAAAAATGCATCCAAAAAAACGGCAACAATACTTCATTTAAGTTCCGTAACCTGTATAATAACTAAGCTGTATAAACTTTATTGTAAGAACACGGGGCGGCGTGGCGAAGTTGGTAGAGTGGCCGTGCCAGCAATCGGACGGTTGCTGGTTACTGGGGTTCAATCCCCACCTTCTACCATCCTAGTCACGTCCGTTGTGTCCTTGGGCAAGACACTTCACCCTTGCTCCTGATGGCTGCTGGTTAGCGCCTTGCATGGCAGCTCCCGCCATCAGTGTGTGAATGGGTGAATGTGCAAATACTGTCAAAGCGCTTTGAGTACCTTGAAGGTAGAAAAGTGCTACACAAGTATAACCCATTTATCATTTATCATTATAACACTGAGGTACTATTTTTCTAGCATAGTGACACATCGCCGTGCGACGGCATTAGCTGTAAGCTAGCTTCTTGTGTCAGCAACTAATGGCTTTTGGGTTTGTAATGCACAACACACCACCAATATGTACTGACTGAAAAACATGAACAATTATATTACAGTATCTGTAATGTATTAGCCCACATTTCATGTTTTGTTTGTACAATGCTAACTTGACAGTGTACTAACAAGCATGATGTGCTGCATGTATCATGATCAATATTATTATGTTTGGTCAAGATGGGACGTTTTTTCCAGTTGATTTTGGGTAAGCATGCCATTTATGTCGGCATAGCTTGGCTCCAAGTTCCACATTTGCAGCTTCAATCAACGACGGTCTTCTGACTCTCAGTTTCCGTCTGTTCCAACGTTTCACAATTTCTTTGTGCTCGCTTCTATAACCAGCAGTTCATCCACCATATATACAGGTTAAAAAATATAAGGTTATGAATCATCATTTGCCCCAAAAATAGCAATTTTCGTCGTCTGTTACAAAGTCTGCCATGAAAAAAACAGACGTTTCTGAAAGTAGGAAGACACATTTATTGCCGAAAGTCGGAAGTGCTTTGCTATGGGAAGAGAAATAAATGTGCCAAGTAAATAAGTTCCCGTAATGCCTAAAATGACCAAAATACTGAAAATATTGTACATATTGTTATGAACCTGTCTGTTACTACATTATTATTATTTTATGGTGAGTTCCATTTGTACTGAGAAGTCTGAATTTTCGAGTTCCTAGTCAAAATTTCAACTGGAACACCCCTCAAGGTCAGATTTCTGACTCGGAAAGTTGGAGCATTCTCACCATCCCCGAGTTTATTTCAAAGATGGCTGCTATGGATGTAAACAATCATATCCGCTTCTTTAATATACGTTCTTAGCACTTCGGATTAGTTTTTGTCGCAGTAAATCAGCCATATACAATGTATTGTACATTTATATTTTGCAACTTCACTGTAGTGTAAACTACATTCATTTCATGATATATACATTCTACATCGCTAGCAATAGCGTCTGTGTTTTATTTTCATCCACCGTGTTTGAAGGTTGCAGGAAGAGTCCATATTTTTTTAATAAGTTGTTTGTATTTAGACAAGGCAAGCACCAAAATAGCTTTCCTGGATGTGGCCATCTTCATTTCCGACATCGTAACTGGAACGCTCACAACTCGGCTGTGATGTCGTTCCCAGCTACGACTTCCCACTTCCCAGGTAAATGGAACGCAGCAGTATACTTGCAGTGTGTACATAATGCGTTGATGAAGGATTTTGAAGTTGTTTTAGTGGGCTTTGAAGGCTACGATGGTGACTCCCGTTAGCCACATCTTACAAGCGTTTTTATCATCTTGAGAATTAAAAAAAAAAGAAAGAAAAAAAAGACTTGTGTTCTTGTCCCTAAAGATTGTGAACGATAAGCAATAAACACAAAACATGTAAAATAGCGGGCTTTCTAACACTGTCTATTCATTTTAAATACTTGGTCAATGGATTTCAGTCTGAGCACATTAAACAATATCGCGATAACTGATAATTTAGGTCACAACAATGGTGATAGGAAATGTTCATACATACATAAAGTTAAGTGTGAGGCTACATCAAGGCAATAACGGTCTTGGGCTGATAGGAGGGTCTTTATTGCCCCCAAGTGACCTCCTTTGCTGCATTTCCTGCCATTGAGTTAGCAGGGAGAAGGCGGCGGCGGCACACAAAGCGTGACGTTAAACTGAGCGTCGGATCAGCGCTGCTGTCCAGGATATGAAAATATTAGTGAGATTCCAAGCACAGGCAGGGGAATGTTATAAGACAACAGGAGAGAGAGGAAAAACTGAAGGGGAAAAAAAATGTTTATTTTGGACACGAGGCCGAGCAGGAAGGAAGAAAGGAAGGGAGATCACGGGATCGTCGCCATGACTTTTTCAACCTGGAGGCTTCCCTGTCAACAAATAACACGGATGAGGAGGAGAGGAGGAGTTGGTGTGATAGGATAGGAGAAGGATGGACACGGTGATTTCCAGGGCCTGCAGCGCAGTGAAGTCAGCTATTGTGGGATAGGAGAGGCGAGAAATAGGTCACATGTATGATGACTCATGACGGGGGAATGCTTGCACGCGTGGGAAAACTTTCAGTGTGTTGGGGGGGGGGGGGGGGGTATTGGTGAAGACCGAGGGTTAGGTCAAGGTGGGACTACCTGTGGCGCATAGTGCGATGAAGGTCTGCGTGTGCTTGCGGACCATGGCCACCTTCTCCTTAGGTAGGGGCAGCCGGCGTATGATGTGCTCCACGAAGTCGTTGGGAATGACCGCCGCCATGTTCCACTTCAACTTGCCCAGCACCACCAGCTCCCAATCCTGAAACATCCAGGTGACACATGAATCAGTCGCTGCAAAACCAACTACCGCTGCCTAGGCTACAGTAGGTGGCTATATAAATACGGTCGCTTTTTGCAAGCGCCTTGTTACTCTGCATGTCTGCTCAACCCAGGTGTGTTTGGAGAAACAATGCCGTCGCAAACTGGACCCACACTAAATATGCAATCCAGTTTGTAAATCAGTCCCTCCAGGATTTCGCTGGCTTTTTTAAAATGTTGTAGCCCAAAATGCCAGAATTTGCAGCAGCTTTTTCAAAGAGTTGTTTTGAGGCAAGACCATGGAATTAACTTTGTGAATTTGCTACCAATGTTTCGAGTGTTCCTTGAAACCTTAACCTCAAAAAGCACAGGATTTCAACAAAAATTGGAAAAATATTGATGTTGTACTCAGAGTGGTTACTTTTCCGTGAATTGGTGACCTTGCGAAATCCTGGAGGGACTGTTAAATGACGATTTGATCGCGTCACAAAAACGCTGTCCTTTTACTCAAGAATTCTTCGCTGCACTGTCAGCATGGCCGACACTACCATCTTACTCTCCCTACCCCAAGGCCGACCAGGCTTTGCTGCCCTGGTATTTTTGTCCATTTTAACTTGCTTATTCTTAGTCCCCGTCAAAAGAAGAACGGCAGAAAAACCTCTTCAAGTGTCTTTCATGCAGAACAAGACAAGGCGGAGTATAATAATCAAACAAACCACCTGATTTATTTGATATGGCCATAACAGTTACATTGGACAAACCAGATGCACTGCCTTAAGTGTTATTGTGAGAAAATGCTAATTTTTAACACCTGTCCACAGGATACAGAATATGTGTTAATATGTTACAAAATATACAATGAATGAAAATGTACAATACATTAATAATGTGTACAACTTTGATCTGATTTCTGCCACAGTTTCAGATGTCAGGTAAAGAGGTTTAGGTCTTATTGCCATTTTAATTTAGTGGGAAGAGTGTTCCACAGTCTGGGTCCGTTAGAAGAAAAGGTGGATTGTCCAAAAGATATTCTGAACTTTGGAACCACACAGTCCCCACTAACTGAGGATTCAGTGTCAAGTCTGCAAGAGCCTTGACGTCCGACAGCCAGACGAGAGACCAGCAGCACATGATTAGTTAGACATTTAAAAAACAATTTTAGTGTGCTAAAATTGACAAAATCTTCTAATGTAAAAGCTTGTGTTTCATAATGCCACCTCACAGGTTCTCTATCAGATACCTTGATTGCCTGGTTGCAGGGATGTGGGTAAAGTGTGCGACCATGAGGTTAGACAATAGGAGAAATGAGAATATATTGTTGCGTGTAAATACAACAGAGCAGCTGGACGAGACAGTTCTCTTCTAGTGAAACGAAAGCAGTTAAAATTTGACATGACCTTTTAGCACACATTTTTTACCTGGCAATTTAAATCTTGGCTGTACAAGTGTGTGTGTGTGTGTGTGTGAGAAAAAAGTAAACATCACAGATATTAGTCACCTCAATTCTAAGCAAGAAAATCAGGATTTACATTTGCAGAATTGAGTTGCCAAAATGACTACAGAGTTGAACTGCACAGTTTGTGTACTGCTTGATTGTGTTCCGATTCGACATTGGTATCGGTATGATATCAGCCCCCCCCAAAAAACGGATTTCATGTAAAAGGTCTGATATAAACTTTGAGACAGAGTCGGACAGCCCGTCAACATTTAATTGTCTTTAAATAAGCACACAGGTTGGTCTTTTCTTGTATTTTACTCAAGTGATTTACAAAAAGGTAAACGTGGTAGGCTATACGTAGGCTACTAGGAGCTAGCAGCTACACAACAGCTAAGCACACAATAGCACCTTCATTGAACAATAGTGCGGTCTAAAAGAGCAAATTGGTCAATATAAACAAGTATCAAACAATTATTGCTGCATATTACTTACACAGACAAAGTCTCCAAGACGGAAGCGTATTACAATGTATCCAGTAACAAACGTGTTCGCATCATGAGCTTAATTTAATTATTGTGGCCACTTGGTATCGCCAAAAAACAATTACCACTCCACTTCCATTTAAATACAGCATAAGTCCATTCCAGACAATTATTAGTAAATAGATTAGTGTTTTTCATAGCTACCATTGTTCTGTTTGACAAATTTCACTTGATCAAACTTTTACACTTACACACTACACAATTAGTATGTAAGATTTCTGACATTGTATCAGATTAATATCGGTATCGTATTAGAAGTGAAACATTTGTATCGGGACACCCTTAGTACAATTAATTATTTTTTTTAATCTTGTTTTATGTTTCCTTACTTATAAAATCTGTGTCAGCTGCTGAAGATTGGAATTCCCCAAAGGAACAATAAAGTATGTAAATGCAGTACAATTATTACAATCATGACACAGATGCTGTGCAACACACGAAAGCTAAAGGAGCGAAAAAGACAAGACTTTCGGGTCGCGGTCAAAGCATCGATGACGGAGGAATCTTGCAAATAAAAAAACCAATTTCCTCCAACAGCATGTAAACATACTGAGCAAGTCCTTTAAATCCTTTATTCTATCGCACCACAAGCCCTCAGTATCTTATCATCTGCGTGCCTTTCTCATTCCTCACATCCTTTGTGTGCACAGCGGCGACATGTGACGAGCCGCTCCAAGGCAGCGAGCGCCTTCTTTCCTGTCACAAACGGAAATATACCATAATACTTTTGGTCACAATCATATTACATTTTCAAATCGTTGCATCCCTACTTGCGAGCTATCAGCAGCACATCGCAGGGTCAGACCAATATGTACATTAAATAAACATGAACCAATAGTCAAATCAATTAACAATATGGAAATGAACTACAACATTGTCGTAATTATGTCCATGTTTTTGTTTTTTTTACGTCTCTAGGGTGCAAGAGGGTTCACTCTGTGCATTGCTCTCAACAACTAAGCACGTTTATTTACTAGCAGAAGTAAATGAACGGAGCGAATCCTCCTGTCAGTCATCGACAATCTTTGTCTTGATGGGCGGGGCAGGGGCGCTATCTTACACTCACACAGGACGCGCGAATAGCTGCTCGCTCGTGAAAAGCCCCGCAAGGTAACGAAATTTAGGAGGAAAAAATATCATTGCACAGCCAAATGTTCCAGTGTGGGAATATTTCAGCTTCAAACCGAATGAGCAAGATGAGCCAAACAACACGGACGGATGAGCCAGTATAAACATTTGTTGGAAAGTGATAGCAACAAAAAAAAGACAAAAAAACACCAGACTTAGTTTTTCCAACTGGGGAAAAAACTACACTTCAAGTTGTTCAATATTTATTGAAGTGCAAAAGACAAATTGAGAGTACATTTTATTTTTGTTTACTTATTTTGGATAATTACATATGACCTTCTAATTACAATGGTAAAACATAATGAGAAATGTTGTTTTAAATGGTAACCTGCATTACTATTATGTATTATGATTTCATTAGCGCTTCATTTGGTCTTAAAAAAATATTGTTCATTAGCATTGATTTTGTGGGACAATATATCATCCAGCAAAATGTATTAATGGCCCAGTCCTAACATTGAGTATTTTTACATGTTCATATCGAATGATACAACATGATGCGGTTACAAACTTTTCCAAAATACATTTTTTTCAGTTGTAAATATTCCAATGTAAAAAGAGTCCCATAAATGTTAGTGCTTATCGTAAACAAAAGTCACTGTGATAGAGCACATGAGTTGAAAACCCTAGACCTAACACATTAATTAAATTGCTTATTGTAGTACACATGTAGACAAATGCAATGCATCCTTGTATTATCATCATAACTACCTACTTTTTTTGGCCTCATTTATGCTCACATGGGCATATTTTCAAGTGTATTTATGCTCATTTGCATTTGTATGAATAAATGACATATTATTAGCACCAAAAGTGCATTGGCGTCAAACATTTGAGACACTGTGTAGGTTTCTAAAGGTATTGAGTCATTTGACTTTTAACATGACCCAAATTAACACCACTGTGTGTGTGCTGTATCTTCGCTGATTCAAATAAGTGGAAAAAGAGAGATAAGTGAGGGAGGTGTCAAATGTGAATGTACTTCCTGTTATCAAGGGCAAATATTTGCCATCAAGCGATTGAAGTTAACGGCCCCTTTGAGGATTTCATTCATGCTAGTGGCACACATCCAGGAGTTGAATGACGCAAAAACATTATTCATGCTCTCTTTTTGCCCTTTTTATTCTGACAATATGAATACTGTTGCCGGTTGTGTGAAGCCCACAGGCGGTAAACAACATCAAGCAGATAATGGACAACCTGTCACAGCATGCAGTACTAAACCTAATGCACACATGCTTGCATTTAACCCGCTTTAAGCCAATGTGGAGTCTGCTGAATGAACGCGGTGCAGCTTTGCAGCAAATGTGCTCACTTCCTGGACAGATGCCCCCACCCACCCCACATCTATCGTCTAGCTGAAGAAGCAGGCTCTCCTCAGGCCATCCTGTGAGGATATCCAGGAATATGTAGGCTCAGACCATCAAATAAGTCACTTGTCATTTCCCTAAGCAGTTGTAGAGCAACACAATAGGATGGGACTTGTTTTAATTAAACATATGGCGTGTTACATCAAAATTTGGTTGTATGAATTAATAAACACACAGCAACTTTGATGCAAATTAAATTATTACTGGGATTTTTTTTGCTTTTCTTTGCTCTGGTGCAACGAAAATAGACTTAGCATCTATGGAATTTCAGTATGAACACTAGATGGCATTACACTCCAGTCCCAAGCAAGAATCTGGCCTTTTTTTTTTTTTTTTTTTTAACACAGCACTTAAAAGGAAGATTGGAAGCTTCCCGTGAAAGCATTAGCATTAGAATATGACCCCTCCAATCAAGAAACTGCATTGATTGCCCCTGCCTGCAACAGTGAAAGGGTCTGCTTACCAGCAGTTCTGAAGGCGTGATGGAGTTGTCTGTGTACATGCACAGCTTCTCCGCTGATAGCGGCCTGCTGTCCTTTAACTTGGAGGCCAGGAAAATACACACAGCAGCCAGCAGCTGCAGGAAACTTTTTCTTGTGGGCATGACTGCTAGGAATCTGTCCAAATAATTAATGGCTAAAGGGAAGACATCTTCACTGCTCCTCTCCTCCTCACACACCTGGAAATAAAAAATAGAAAATGTTAATCCACGCATTGTTAAGTGCATTTGAAACAACATGGATGTTAAAGACGAGGTTCATACAAAAAGCTGTGCAATAATGCACATTTTATTGTTGCAGATTTTCTGCAAAGTCCGACAAGGTCACTAAGAAGTCGTTAAGCAACACGCCTCGACATTTTGCTTCCTTGTTGCAAACATTAAAATAGATTTGTCAAGACGTTTATGAATATTGTGCATGCAATTCCGACAAAAAGTTCCAATTTGCCATGCAGGCTGCCTCCAGTGAACCCTGGTCGCTTTAAAAAAAACATATTGCAAAGCACAAAAGTGTTTTTTTTTACAAATTGAGATGAGTTTTTTTTTAAAAGAGGTCATTTTAAAGTTGCTAGCAAATGTAAATAGTCAAGCTAGGCTACTTTTTAGAGGCTGAATTGTCTTCGTGGTGGAATTTCCGACTCTCCCACGCCTTTTGGTGAGTCATCCTCACCCAATTGTCACAGCAGTCCACACGAATGGGGAGAAAAAACATCCACTTGAGGATGAAAATGTGCAGCAACATGGAAATAATGAACAACCAAGATAGCTTGTTAGCTTGTTAGCATTAAAACAGGCACAAACCTCGTGCATCCAGCCTGCAACCATTCGTCTCATATAAGGCTGAATTTCCTTCTGGAACCGCTGGATATATGAGCATTGAGGTAAAAACCTGTCCTCGGTTGTTAATAAACTTTGCAACACTCTGTGATCATTGAGGATGTTCGGGTCAGGCTGGGCTTTCACCACCGAGTCCGACTCGAGGCAATAAAGCTCCATGACTCGGCACTCTTCTTTTTTCTCCATCCGGTTTTGCGGCTAAATATTAGGATAACAACAATTCAGCTGAGACGACAGACCGGAGGAGAAGAGTTCAAGTCAAAACATGAGGCTGAGGCTGAGGCTGAGACTGCAAGGTTTATTCCAGTCTTGCTGCCTCCGGCTTGCTCAGCCCTTCTGCTTCTTCGGACCTCTGCCTGTCAAGCCTACCAGCGGGGGAAGCGGGGCTTCCGGTAATGCCTTCAAAACAAGAGACATTTACATGCACATTTCTACGACTCTGACGAACCAAACCGTTTTTCCGGTTTTGTGTTCTTCCACTTAGATTTGGTTTATTAAAAAAATTACAATACAAATTAATGAACATTAATATGTTGCTAATTTCCAACTCCAGGCACCTGGCACGTTGATGTTAAAATGAAGACAAACACATTCAAAACATAGTACACAGATTCGCAATATTAAAAATGTTATGGCCCCAGACTTAATAATAATATAGAATCAATTGTCAGTCAAAGACAGGATTTGTTACCATTATTAATTTACAAGAACATATTAAAAATATGCGTCTATATGTTTTACAATTACACATTAAACTGAATAAAAATTGTTGTTTGGCCTGAATGACTTGCGCTAACAACTGTCCCGTATGCACATACATACACACAAACAGCAGATGGAGAGATCTGTGATAATGATTTTTAAAAAATGATGCTATGGTTGCTATATGATTTATATTATGGGTAAAATCAAACACTATAATTAGGGATGCAACCATAAACGGTAATGACTCCCGACAGTATTACCGTATTAAATTAAAATGATTGTTTACCACACTTTAATAAACTTATGAACCGACTAGCTGTAGCTTGCAAGTTAGCTTGAATGCTAACATGAACACAAAAGACTAACGTTTTTGCCCATTAAAAAAACGTCATACCACACATTCGACAATACCGCGATAATAATGATAACCATGACAATTTTGGTGTCAATAACCGTGATATGACATTTTTATATCGTTACATCTCCACTGTGGGCAGCACTGTGGAACAGGGATTAGTGCATGTGCCTCACAATACGAAAGTCCTGAGTTCAATCCCGGGCTCGGGATCTTTCTTTGTGGAGTTTGCATGTTCTCCCCGTGACTGCGTGGGTTCCCTCCGGGTACTCCGGCTTCCTCCCACCTCCAAAGACATGCACCTGGGGATAGGTTGATTGGCAACACTAAATTGGCCCTAGTGTGTGAATGTGAGTGTGAATGTTGTCTGTCTATCTGTGAATAACCCTGGCAAACATTTACTAAAACAAACTTTCTCACAGGAACAGCGGAAAAACGTTACGCGTCAAATAAGATAACGGGAAAACTTTCATCCAAAACTAAAACTACCCAAAAAAAAACTTTGAGCATATCGATAAGTGGAGTAAAAACGGATCCAAATTCACATGTAAACTTCAATGACTTCTGGTTTTATGGTCTACCATTCAGATTGCGTTTACAATTGTCATATTTGGTTTGATTTAAAACTTGTTTATCGGTGCTCAGAGTGTGGTTAGTTTGGTTAAGTGAGAACACAGTTCAAGCCCAAAAGAATGCTTCCATGCGTGTTAATGTGCCAAATCCCTTGAGAGTTGTGTGTGCGGAAAAGGTTATTATTCCAACATCTTGGATTAATTTTTCCTTCTTATCTGATATTGTGCAAGTCTTTTTGACAAGATAGTAGAAATTAGTTTAGGGGAAAACTTAGATTCAAAACTAATCTTACACGAAAAAAACTATTAGCATATAAATATGTGGTGTACATTATAAAACTGATCCAAATTTATATAAAAATGTATATATTTTATGTTCTTCTTATGTTCTTGTAGGGCAGTAGCGCTACCTGGACACAGGCTGGGGCCTGATCAACCCTAGCTGGGTCGCCTAGGGGAGGGGGTCTGATTGTTGAAAGACCCGAAACCCCCTGTGATCCTAGGTTACATCACTGAGGATGTGTCCAGTTGCACCATTAGTGTATTTAAAAAGATGTTCTTCCATTTAAGGTGTGTTCACATTTGTCACAGTCGCAGTATAGGCTCCAACACAGCTTCCAGGCAGGTATTCCCTTGTATGTTGTGTTTTTCCGCCATTTTTGGCTTTTATTTGATATTGTGTATGTTTTTGTGACAAGAGGGAATAAATAGGTCCTCGGGAAATGTTACTAAACGACAAAAACTTTTAGCATATCAATATGTAAAGTAAAATTATGGAAGAAATCTAAATTTACATGCAAACTTCTATGATTCTTTCCAAACTGAAACCTTACTTACGGTTTTATGTTCTTCCATTCAGGGCGCGTTCACCCTTGTCACTTTAAGTACGGTTAGCTCTCCTTGTACCGATCATTTAGTCAAGTGTGAATGCAGTCAGAACCATAAAAACACTTCCTAATCCAAATCCCACGCAAACCGCGTGTGTGTTGTGTGCGGAAAAATGTTTATTGTTCCGTCTTTTTGAATTCAAGGTAAAAATGTGTTTTGTATAGTGTCTTAATTTGATGTTTTTTGAACTGAATGGGGAAGAAAACAGCTCGGAAAAGTGCATTTAAAACTAAAAGCATGTCAATAAGTGGAGTAAAATTATGAAAAAACATTGAGTAACGCCTCTTGCCCAAAGTCAGCTGGGATAGGTTCCGCCCAGCAGGCACAAGACATTAAAACAACTTTGAGTACTTGTTGAATTAGGTTCTGACATTGAGCAACTCAAACATAACGTTGATACAACACGCTTTTTGACGACGTTTAATCAATGTTGTGTTCTGACATTGATTTGACCATTGAATTTTGGTCATTTTCCAACCAATATTTTGCAACACAAATACAACATGAAAACAACATGCTTTTTGACAACGTTTAATCAATGTTGGGTTCCGACATTGATTTGACCATTGAATTTTGGTCATTTTCCAACCAATATTCTACAACACAAATACAACGTGGAAACAACATGCTTTTTGACTACGTTTAATCAATGTTGGGTTCTGACATTGAATTTTGGTTATTTTCCAACCAGTATTCTACAACACAAATACAACGTGGAAACAACATGCTTTTTGACGACGTTTAATCAATGTTGTGTTCTGACATTTATTTGACCATTGAATTTTGGTCATTTTCCAACCAATATTCTACAACACAAATACAACGTGGAAACAACATGCTTTTTGACGACGTTTATTCAATGTCAGGTTGTGACGTTGATTTGACCTTTTAAATTTGGTCATTACCCAACCAACAACTTGGATCCAACGTTGGACTTCAAAGTTGTCTCAATTTACAAATACATATTTTTTGCAACATTGTTTCAAAGTCAGTTTTAGTGTGAAGTGAAGTGAATTGTATTTATATAGCGCTTTTCTCTAGTGACTCAAAGCACTTTTACATAGTGAAACCCAATGTCTAAGTTAAATTTAAACCAGTGTAGGTGGCACTGGGAGCAGGTGGGTAAAGTGTCTTGCCCAAGGACACAACGGCAGTGACTAGGATGGCGGAAGCAGGGATCGAACCTGGAACCCTCAAGTTGCTGGCACGGCCACTCTACCAACCAAGCTATACCGCCCCACAAAGTTTGGCTGGGATTATATTGTATGTATAATTCTCGTTTTATCAATGTCTTGCGCCTGCTAGGCAGCTCACCCTGATGAAAATGGAAGAATCGGTGGGTCAATATTACGTCTTTAAAAGGAAGATGAGGGGGTGGGGGTTTGCTTTTTAGCGGACACATTTCACTGCATGTGTCACATAGATTTACAGCTATGTGTGAGTGTGAGTGTGCAGGGTAAATACACGTCTTCCTAAATCTTTTCTAAAAGGAGGTCACATTTATGCCACATGAGAATTGAATCAATGCGGATGTGGACTACATTTGATCTATTTCCAGAGAGGAAGTCCTCTGGCGATATAAACGCCAGAGGACGGACGGACATGCAAAAATGTGTGTCTCAGGGTGAATAAGGTAGGATTATATCAAGACAGGAAGTCACATGGTCATAAACACTCTATCACTTTTAATTGTCTGTGTGTGTGTGTGTGTGTGTGTGTGTGTGTGTGTGTGTGTGTGTGTGTGTGTGTGTGTGTGTGTGTGTGTGTGTGTGTGTGTGTGTGTGTGTGTGTGTGTGTGTGTGTGTGTGTGTGTGTGTGTGTGTGTGTGTGTGTGTGTGATCAAAGATTTTCACAAACACTCAAAGTATTTCCAAGGTTTAATGAGTTGTTTCCGATCATGTGCGAGGGGGAAACTGTTGACTGACAGGCGTTCAGCTCACCTCCTTTCACAGACTGTCTAACCCGGCCCCGCCTCCTCAGCCCCCCCACCCCCCTGCTTACCACCAAAGAGCTGAATGAGATAGGAGTTTCATTGAGAAAAAGAGAGAGAGAGAGAGAGAGAGAGCGAGAGAGAGCGAGCACTGTGGGGCTATTATGAGAGCTGAGAGTGGAAAGGGAATGTCAAGGTTAGCGAGATTAGTTCAACTTCAAAAAGGAAGCCTGTTTTTCTTCCCCCCTCCCCCGCCTTTTTTTTTTTTTTTAAAGGAGAAGATTCATTTTATCTTAGAACTGACATGTCACAGCGCTCCCCTCCGCAGGCCGACCAATAAAGACTGGCAGACGACCCGACACTTGAGGTGTCAGAAAGAGAGACCGAGCCGTCCCGCCTCCGTTTGTTGCATGCGTGCGCTATGATAACAACGTGTCGGCCGCTATCACACGCCGAGCTGCCAGCCCTGGGAAAAGGTGGAGGAGCGTGAAATCACCTTGATCCAAAAGATTCCTGCTGCATACCAGTCCAGTCGACCTATCGGAACGCAGGAGGGGGATTGGGGCACGTATGCAGCAGCAGGAAGAAACTAACTAGAAAAGGTGGACATGAGCAAATATATGCTTTATGATTACACCACATAACACCGAATCTGTGCCATTTTGCGTCCACTGGCAATAATGCAAACTATTCAACTGGAAGCCCAGGGGCCGAATCATAACGACCCGCTGAGTTCAATTCAAAACTTTGCAGACAACATTCTTGTAGCAAACTCCTAAAAAGACCAGAGTGCTCCTGTTGTATAGAGAAACTTGGACCACACGTTCCTCAAGGCACCCCTTTAAGTCCTCTCCTTTTTGGCAGTTTGTAATGTGAAGGTGTTGCTGTAGCTTGTTTACTTCAGATGCAGTCAGTAGTCATTTGTTCAACTTCTTTAGTTATACTAGTGGTGTTCCTCAAGGAGGTCCTCTCTTTTCCATCATTTGGGCTGTTCAACTGGTGAACTGCGAGTTCAGTTAAAAAAAAACAGATTCTGGCACTGTTTACATTTAGGCCCTGTTTACACTAAGCCGGATAAGGTTATCCAGAGTAAATCCCACCTCACCTTATCCTTGTCCACACACAACAATGCCACCGTTTAAGACCGCCTCCTCCCTCCGTCCGCCGGCGCAACGCGACCTAGTACGCATGCGCGGAAAATGCGCACGTCATAGTCACATCCAGTGTTGCTTTGTGTGCAAGTTCTTAAATTTAACTTATCTGAACAATATCCAGTGTTGTGGTATTTGAATTAACTGGAATCCAGTGTACTGTGGGGCCCTATTGTAATGAATCACACCTGAGCCATCATAAATGAATCAAATCTTTATTAGACACGTAAACAATGTGATAAAGAACATTTTACATCAATCAAACTAGGGATCTAGATATCTGGTCAGGACAATCCTCACTCTTTTGCCTTCACCTTCATTGTCTATTCGTTTTTGGTGACTTTATATACTCTAGATCTAGACGTTGCGTCCGCGACATACATGGCGGACAATAACTGATACAGTCTGCTTTGCCAGTCCAAATGCATTCAATGTTTTCCGTATTTAGTCTCCCCTCGACGGCCAGGTGATACAAAGCACACGCTACCTTCGACAAATGAACAAAGTTTTTTGCTAAGTAGAATCACAGCTGACCTGGACATTGGAAAGTTATCTTGCCGTCTGAGAAGTGTTGTATCGGAAATATCTGCAATCGCTTTCTCTTGAGGTATTCATGTGTGATTTCCACAAGCGTCTGTAGGAGAAACATGGCATGTCTGGATGACTCGCCTCCGTATTTCCTGTGGTTTGCTCCGAGTTACGAAAACGCATTATTATGAAGCTGGCTGTGGCCCATTCTTTCTGGCATCACTTCCTGTGTGGGCACGGTTTTTCTGGCGTCACTTCCTCTCTGAACTCAGTTTGTAAACAATCAATGAGTCCATACAAAGCTAAGAGCCGGAGATTCAAGAAATACACGGCGCACTTATCCGTGTAAAAATTTGTCTGAAGAGGGGGACCTTAAACGCTGGTTTAGTGTGGCTGAAACGGGGCTTAGGCTAAATAATTATTTGTTTATGGGTTTAAACGACTTACTGTAGACATGGTCTGAGCCGGATAACTCCTTAAACGAATAACTATTTAGGCTAAACCCTGTGTCAGCCACAATAACCCATCGTTTAAGGTTCCCTCCACTCCTTGGATATTTTTTAACACGGGTAAGTGCGCCGTCTATTTCTTGAATATCCGGCTCTTAGCTCTGTATGGACTCATTGTTCGTTTATAAAGTTCGGAGAGGAAGTGACGTCAGAAAGCCCGTGCCCCACACAGGAAATGACATCAGAAAGAAAGCACCACAGCCAGCTTCATAACAACCGGTTTTCCACTCGGAGGTAACCACGAGAAAGATGGAGGCGAATCTTCCAGACATTGATTGATTGATTGAAACTATTATTAGTAGATTGCACAGTAGGAGTCCATATTCCGTACAATTGACCACTAAATGGTAACACCCGAATAAGTTTTTCAACTTGTTTAAGTCGGGGTCCACGTTAATCAATTCATGGTACATGCCCGTGTTTCTCCTTCTACATGCACAGATGCTTGTAGAAATCACACATGAATACCTTAAGAGAAGGAAACGCGCGATTGCAGCTATTTCGGATACAACACTTCTCAGACGGCAACGTAGCAATGTTGAACGACGTTGGATAAGGCCTGGAAGAAAGGCAGCCTGGTGGGATGTGTTTTTCAATGAGTGTGTTGTGCCAGAGGAATGGCAAGAGAACTTTCGAATGCCCAGGTCAGCTGTCATTCTACTTAGCGAAAGACTTAGTCCATTTGTCGACGATAATGCGGGCTCCCGTGGATGTGATAAAAAAGGTAGCGTGTGCTTTGTATTACCTGGCCGACGAGGAAAGACTACGGAAAACAGCGAATGCATTTGGACTGGCCAAGCAGACTGTATCAGTTATTGTCCGCCATATACAGTATGTCGAGCGATTACTCAACGTCTAGTTTTGTGCTCCATAACTACTGTGAAGTGGTTGCATCGAGTACGACCCCCAATTTCAGCCTCAAAGCACAGGCGGGATGGCAGGAATGGACAATGAAGGTGAAAGTAAAAGAGTGAGGAGTGTCCTGGCCAGATATCTAGATCCCTAGATTGATTGTTGTAAAATGTTCTTCATCACATTGTTTACTTGCACACATCCATTAAATATTTGATTCATGTATGATGGATCAGGTGTGATTCACTACAATAGGGCTATCTAACATCTGCTGATGTTGAGGCAAGCAAGGTTTACTGTTAAAAGAAATGTGGCAATAGGCAACATTGAAATACTTCACATACCAGACTGCCGGGTAAGGATACACTTCCAGGTCAGAGGTGACTATGACGTAATATATGCGTGTCTGCCATTTTCTGCGCATGCGTACTAGGCCGCGTTGCGCAAGCAGACAGAGGGGGCAGGGGGTCTTAAATGATGGCATTGTGTGTGTGTGGACAGGGATAAGGTTATCTGGGGTATATCCTGTATAACTTTAGCCGGCGTAGAGTAGAGGCAGTCTCTAGAGTGCTGTCATAGACCTTTGACTAGCTTTTATGCAAATCGTCTTTGAATCAAATGTCTACTGTAGAGGATGATTGTTCTCTGAAGTCTGGCCTCCCGGTCTTTAACGTTCTGGATATGTAGCCCCAGAAACAATAATATCCATAGTATAAATGCACGATAAATGTTAGGGAGTTTTTACAAGCAGCTGCAGAGAGAAACTTGTTATTATAGTTAGTGGTGGACAACTCTGAGGTGACGTGAGCATACAATAAGTGGTACCTCAATTTACAAGCTTAATTGGTTCCGTGACAGATTTATTATTATGACTATGCATTAACACCCAAAGTCAGCTGATCACGAAAATCAGGAGCACCCTAAAGGGAAGAAAGATTGACTCAGAACCTGTGAAAAAACAGAGATAGAGAAACAGACCCAAAAAACTAGAAAGTATTCTATTTTGTGTCCTCTTCTACTGATGTTTTCCACAAGATGTCAGAAAATGGCGAATCTTTTTATATTTATTTTTGCTCAAAATGTTAATCATATCAGTTTTGAAGTAATCATGGACATCATGAAACATGTCATTAAGTGATGAAAATAATTTTTTTGCATGCCTTTATCCACATTGTCTATGTGGGGAAACAGGCTCGAGTTCTGCAGATGATGTCACACCAAGAGGGGGCGGTGGAAAGTGGGCCTTCCAAGTACAGATAGTTATGATCTACACATTACTCAAAACTAATTACTGCCAGATCCATTTTCAGGGACAACCAACACTAAGTGAACTTGTGAGAGAAATGTTAGTCATCTGGACATTGTGGTTCCTTTAAGTGAAAGGTTATTATAGGCGTGTAGGATAAAAAGTGCTTCAAATGCAAGTCGGCCAATCAGATGAAACGCTTGCACACAGGGGGAGGAGCTTCAACAAGAAGACGCAAAGTTGTAGGATTAAAAAAAGCCCCCTTTTATACACTAAATTGGTTTGAAACCTAATCCAGCATGATTACAGGCTGTGCTCTTACTGGGACAGTAGCGGGGACGCTATGGCTGGAATGCTGCGGCGTCAACGGTGGCAAGCGCCCCGCCTCCTGCCGAGTGATGGCGGAGTGAGGAGGAGATAAAGTGGCCTGTGTGTGTCACATGGTCGCATACTCTTGCCGCGTTCACATGCGCTGATTACAGCCCAAACATGAATTGTAGACGATATAAATGTCACAGGCTGAGAGACGCTATTCCTGGCGCGCTATCTGCAGCATGGAGTCACTCACCGGGAGGAAGAGCGGGAATGGCGGTGCTTTCCATGAGAAGTCTCATTTCCTCTACCAGGCACTTTTTCGGTGTGTAAAGCGCCGCCTTCACTCTTCTCATTAATCACTCGATGGCAATCAGGCGTCCTCACGTACGCAGCCGGCCTGCAAAACAAATGAAGCATCATGGTCAAACGGACAAGAGGGTGTTTCCCACACTGTGTCTCTGGAATGTTTTGGCTATTTGAAAAGCCATCATTCAGAGTAAAATGCCAGCATTTGGAAGAAGAGGGTGGGGGGGGGACAATAAGGGGACAGATAGCAACATCCGGGCCTGGACTTTGGTCTGGCTTTTAGAACACAAGAGGGTTTTCTTTTGCACACTCTGCACCCAGGGTCACTGCCTACTACACCCCCACGTCAACTCCATGTAGTGCGTATGCAAGTCTGACGTCCGGCAGCTTGCGTCCATGAACATTCTAGAAACCTACCGGGAGCAGGCAAGGGAAAGAGCGCAGGTCAGCAATAAAAGCACTTTTTCAGGCATTTACGACAGAATGCCCCGCCGACGTTGTAAAGAACCTTGACTACTCTGCAGGCCAGCTTCTTTTCCTCAATGTTACCTATTACGGAAAAAGGATGTAGAGTAATGTGCCTCTCTAAAGGCTGCTTATAAACACTGAGCGTGAGAGGAATCAACCATCTCCCTCACTTGTTTTTTGCTACACTTGAGTTTTGAAGTTCAGGCTTCACCGCACATCTTAAAGTAAAGCGCTACTGAAGTGGCAGCACTCAGCAAATAGGTTGAGGTGGCGTGATGGTGCTGTCAAAATGTGAGTGTAATGTTAGCACTGTAGCTTACATAGCTATGCTAACGCTGCTAACGTTTGTGTCCTCCTGTGTCACTCCTTAAAGTGATTGTTTGCCATGCAGGGGTGCACCATAATTATCAGAATTGTGATGCCACACCGATAAATAAATAATCGTGTGGATCAATAAAGTTTGCCTTAGTCTAAGTCTAAATCCGATGCCATTAGAAGATAGCTCAGATAACTAGGGGTGCCCCGATCTGTTATTGACGTCAGTTATTACTAGGCTGACCATATTCTGAAATCCCAAAAAGAGGACACATATATGCGTGCCAAGGCCGGGACTAGGTGAAAATTTGCCAATGATACTCGAACTTGCTTTATAAATAATATATTTATTTAACTAAAGCATTTTTTCTCCTCTGTTGACAGCAGTGTTGGTGCTAGGAATTTTCAAAATGGGGTCATAAAAGTCATAAAAATGGGGTCCCACAGTAAATTTTTGGGGTCCCACTTTTTTGTAAGCGTTTTGAAAAAAATATATAAACGTATGCATTATCCTGTTATATCTCACATTCTATATTGTGTTTTGGAAAAAGGTTGTCATAAACGTTACTTAATTCATTAAAAAAATAATAAAAAAAGAAAACAAATTTGTATACATATGTAAATGTATTCAGTTATAAACATTCATTCACTTTCTTCTTTCCTTCATGGATCTAAACTTTACAGCTGCTGGTAGTTTTTTCTATGTTTTTATTTAATAAGTTGTAGGTGTATTTATTTTAGTAAAAAGTGTAAAAAGTGTTTCGCTTCGGCCATGAAATGCTGATTAATGGTGTGCCAGGGCATACATACATTTTATATTTAACGCTCAAATCTCTGGAGTCTACATCAACTTCACATCTATCCCTCATTTCAAAATATTTTTTGTTTTTTTTTATGTTGTTTTTTTGTTTGTTTGTTTTCCGCCCTTTTTTGTCAAACAAAACTGTGTTTTTAATGGCAAACACACAAAATATGCAAAATCTTCCATCAAAAATATTTTTCAAAGTGGAATATTTGATGTGAAGTAATCGGAACCTTGGATAGGTCAATAATTCATAATAACATTGATTTTGATTCAATATTAAGTTTTGAGCAATGACAGTTTGAAAGAAAAAAAAACTGCTTTGTTTTATTAGTCAAAATTGCAACTTTTTCTAAATTACATTTCACCTTTAAGCTTTTTTATTTTACTTTTGTTATGTTTTTGTTTATTTTAATAGTATTATTAGAATGTGCCGTGGGCCTTTAAAACATTAGTTGTGGGCCGCAAATGGCCTCCGGGGCACACTTTTGACACCCCTGCTATAGATAATAAAACATTTTATCTGATAAATCTATTGATAAATAGCAGAGCCTGCACACAACGCACAGTCACCATCTCTGTTTCAGTAAACAATGACGGTGATGACGTCACTGTCAGCGATGCTAACTTGTCAGCCACTTCTCCAAGAGACTCCTTTTGAACACTCCTCGCACATTAACACTTCAAAAGGCAAACAATTGCCCCGTTTTTTGACCTGCAAAGTATGTTTTTGGGGTGGAGGAGTCTGCTCGGGTGCTGGTTAGCTTGAAGCTAACAGCTAACCTGTCTCCATCCTTGAACGATGTGGATCCAGCGGGAGATAAAAGTGAAGTTTCCATGGACTCACAAAGACTAAAATAACTCATTTACTGGAGTTAAAAATGTTGACTTTACACTCACCTTAGTGTTTACCATGAAGTCTTTATTTTGACAGCCCCTCGTGTTAAACTTGTCCAAGTGCAAACTGAGGCGGTAGTTGTCATTGATAAAACTTTTGGCGAATCAAAATAAAAACGCAATAAACGGGTTACGGAAATTTGACCCGGCAAATATAAACTAAACAAAACACTGGGGGAAAGCGATAATCGATACAATTAAAAAAAACAAGCAAACCGGGTGTCTTGTCTGTCTCTCCACTCCCTCTCTCTCTGTCTCTGCCCCTTCCTCACGAATGCTGCTGCGTGCGCACACCTTCACAATTTGTTTTGTTTTTAACCCCTTTTTAACCCTGAACGTACATTAAAAATACACGCAACCCTAACTCAAAATGCCGGACATTTGAGGCATTTAAGAAACTCTGCCCGGACAGTCCGGACAGCCCCGCAAAAGAGGACGTATGGTCAGTCTGGTTATTACGGGTGTAAATCTTTGGGCACCTAGCGATACGATACGATTCCTGGGGTGACGATTCGAAGCAGAATCGATTCTTGATTCATGACAATTCTCGATTCAAACCGATTCTCACAATGTATTATTTGGTATAATAATTATAATGAAAGTTTTTCAAAACAGGTTACAGATTAGAAAAGTTCCTTCTGGTTGCGTGGAGATAGCCTAAAAACGTATTTAAAAAAATGTATTCTTATAAAATTGTTTTGGTTTTTTTTCATCGATTTTTGAAAATTATGAATCGATTTAGAACCGGAATAAGCACACAATGTTGGTCTTTTCTTCTATTTTAGTCAAGTCATTTACAAAAGGTAAACAAATTAGTATAGAGGCTACTTGAAGCTAGCAGCTACACCACAGCTCAGCACACAATCATCATCATCATCATCATCGGCGGTCACTCGAAACGAGTATGACTGTCCTCCGTAGGGTCGTCTATTTGTGGATCCGTAGATGGCTGTGTAGGCCAATCCGTGATCCACATATTTTGGTGCAATGTGGGCAGGGGAAAATGGGAGTGGTTGATGGGGGGGGAGCCTTCTTCTGTCTTTCCTTGCGGTGTTGTCGCTTTGTGTCTGCGATACGGCGGAGTTCCATCTCATAGAGTGCTGCACCTTCTTGTACGGATTTCTTCCAGCGAGGCCTGTCCAGTGCTATTTCCTCCCAGTTTTTCATGGGGATGTGGAAATGCTTTAAGCTGGTCTTGATGTTATCCTTGAAACGTTTCTTTTGCCCACCAGGGGCACGCTGACCTTCCTTCAACTGGGAGTAAAGGACCTGTTTGGGAAGACGTGTGTTGGACATGCGGATGACGTGACCTGTCCAGCGGAGTTGGTGCTGCATAATTGTGGTGGTGATGCTGGGCATGTTGGCTTCCTCCAAGACGCTGATGTTGGTGCGTCTGTCCTCCCAACTGATCCTCAAAATCCTCCGTAGGGATCGCTGGTGATGTTGTTCCAGGGCTCTCAGGTGCCTACTGTAAGTAGTCCATGACTCTGCCCCATACAGCAGGGTGGGGATGACAACAGCTCTGTAGACCAGGAGCTTTGTTTGAGCCCTTAGATCCCGGTCCTCAAAGACTCTCCTCCTGAGTCTGGCATAGGCTCCACTGGCACAGCTCAGGCGATGGTTGACCTCTGAGTCAATGTCCGCTTTGGAGGAGAGGATGCTGCCGAGGTATGGGAAGTGGTCAACGTTTTCAAGGGGGGTGTTGTCCACGTTTATGGCGGGCTGATTAGTTGGCTGGTTGGGTGGAGGTTGATGTAGGACCTGGGTCTTCTTGATGTTGAGGGCAAGGCCCAGGGCTCTGTATGCCTTAGCAAAGGCATTCAAGATACCCTGAAGTTCTTCTGCTGAGTGTGCTGCGATGGCGTTGTCGTCCGCGTACTGAAGCTCCATGATAGTGGTGTTTCTAACTTTGCTCTTGGCTTTGAACCTGTTAAGGTTAAAGAGCCTGCCATCGGTTCTATAGAGGATGGGGATCCCCTGTGGCAACTCTTTGCCAATGAGGTGCAGTATAGCACCAATAAAGATGGCAAACAGGGTGGGAGCTATGATACACCCTTGCTTGACACCCGTCTCCACAGTGAAAGGCTCAGACTCGGAGCCGCTGTTGCTGAGCACTGTGGCTGCCATGCCATCATGTAGAAGCCTCACTATTCTGATAAATTTATCGTGGCAGCCGCACCTCGACAGCACACTCCACAGAGCCTGACGGTCTACCGTGTCAAAGGCCTTTGTCAGGTCTATGAAGGCCATGTACAAAGGCTGTCTTTGTTCACGACATTTTTCCTGGAGTTGGCGGGCTGTAAAAATCATGTCGGCTGTGCCTCTAGCTGGGCGAAAGCCACACTGTGATTCTGGGAGTGCTTCCTCAGATAGTGGTAGCAATCGATTTGCAAGGACACGAGCTAAGATTTTGCCAGTTGTTGACAGGAGTGAGATGCCCCTGTAGTTTCCACAGTCAGCCTTGTCCCCCTTCTTGAATATGGTCACAATAAGAGCGTTCCTGAGCTCTGAGGGGAGTTCTTCTTTTTCCCAGACCTTGAGAAGTAGGGTGTGGATTTGATACAGGAGCTCTCTTCCACCTTCCTTTAGGATCTCCGCTGGGATCCCATCTGGTCCGGCAGCCTTGTTGTTCCTTAGACTCCTGATGGCATCTTGAACCTCTGTTATGGTGGGGGGTTCCCCCATATCTTCCCTGATGGGACTCTGGGGGATGTGGTTGGTGATGTCTGGTTCAGCTGTACTGTCACGATTGAGGAGTTCCTGAAAGTGCTCCTTCCATCGGGCATTAATGGACTCATTGTCCTTTAGCAGCTGCTGCCCATCCTTTGAGCGCAGGGGGTTTAGGCCGCGGTAAGTTGGCCCATAGACAGCCTTGGTAGCACTAAAAAAGCCTCTGGTGTCCCCTGAGTCTGCTAGTCTCTGGATCTCCAGAGCCCTTTCAGTCCACCAGGAGTTCTTAAGCTCCCTTACCCGGCTCTGAACATCTGCCTTGGCTCTCGAGTGAGCTATTCTTTTGGCTTTACAGGTCACATCATTCTGCCAGGTGTGAAAGGCACTCCGTTTTTTGGAGATGAGCTGTTCTATCTCTGTGTCGTTCTCATCAAACCAGTCCTGGTGTTTTCTGGACTTGTACCCAAGGGTGGTTTTACAGGTAACGAGGATGGTTGATTTGAGCAGGTTCCAGTGTTCTTCGATGTTATCAGGGTATTCCTGCTGGAGGCTTTCCTCAAGGGATGTCTGAAGTTGCTGCTGGGTGGCAGTTTCATTCAGGCCTTCGAGGTTCAGCCTTGGCCGGATCTGCTTCTTTTGAACCCTCCTTTTCCTCTTAAGTCTGATGGACATTGTGGAGCGAATGAGGCGGTGATCTGTCCAACAGGCATCTGTGTCCAACATGGCCCTTGTGATGTTCACATCACAACGGTCCCTGGCTCGCACAATGACATAGTCAATGAGATGCCATTGTTTGGATCGAGGATGCCTCCAAGATGCCTTCAGTTTGTTTTTCTGGCGGAAGAGAGTGTTGGTAATTGTGAGGTTGTGCTGTGAACATTTGCTGAGAAGCAGGATTCCATTGGAGTTGATGTTCCCGATGCCTTCCTTCCCTATAGTGCCCTTCCAGAGGTGTTGGTCCCGGCCGACCCTGGCATTAAAGTCACCTAGGAGAATAATCTTATCCTCCTTTGGGATCCTAGACAGTGTCTCATCTAAGCAGGCGTAGAAGGTCTCTTTTACTTCGTCTTCAGAGTCTAAAGTAGGGGCATAGGCGCTGATAACTGTTGCCATCTGGTTGTTGGTGAGCACCAGACGGACAGTCATGAGACGTTCACTAATCCCCACGGGAAGTTCAGAGAGGTGACTAACAAGCTGGTTTCTGATGGCAAATCCAACCCCATGGATTCTGGGCTCATCAGAGGCTTTTCCTTTCCAGAAGAAAGTGTAGCCACCCTTTTCCTCCTTCAGTTGTCCTTCGTCTGCACGTCGGGTTTCGGAAAGTGCAGCTATGTCTATCCGGCATCTCTGCAGTTCCCTGGCAATGATCGCAGTTCTCCTCTCTGGTCTGTCGCTGGCCGTATTATCCATCATTGTGCGTACATTCCACGCTCCAAAATTCATATTTCGTGTTTTTCGACCGCATATGGTGATCCCTCTGGATGCGGTAGTCCAGTCGGGAGGTTAGAGGCAGGCTATTTTTAGGGCACCTTTTCTAGCCCCTTCCCCAGGTGGGGTGAGCAGAGTGGATCCTAAAGAGGACTGCTCAGTCGTGAGTGTAGCTGCCGAAGGGCTCTTTCTGCCTCATTCCAAGAGCCCAGCGACTGAATCTTGCACCCACCGCCTTATGTGCCAGTTTTTGACTGGAGGCTTCCAGATCTCACAATCCTACCCCCGTCGCCATTGGCTGGTCGCCATAGGACTTAATCCGGGATGTTAGGGTGGATTCCCTATATGGAGGACGCCTGTGCGTGGAATCTTTTAATGTGGGGAGACTGGTGCACGGTCAGCCACCACACAGTCCTTGGCATTGAGCGGGCCAGGGTCCAGTGGCATGGAGACCAAGACGACTGGGGACCCGTCTTTGCTGCAGCCTTCATCCGCCTTCCCAGCCGTTGTGGTGCATTCCGCTGCCGCCATCTTCCGCCTGGTCCACCGTTGAGGCGGTTTTCACTATTCGCCCATAGCTGGGGTTATTTACCCATAGCTGGGACAGGGGTTGACTGGGCACCAGGGCATGTCCACACACCGGTGGGCCTGCATGCCCCGTCTCTGGGGCCCCCTGCTGCTCCGAGATCCCGTACAACTTAGCCTGGAACCGCGAGGTTCCAGTTACCGTGTGTGGCCACGAGGAGGCATGTACGAGTCTTGACAATGGAGAGGCTATGTACCGGCTGAGGAGGCTTATGCACTCGGCTCCTCTTTTCGCCCTCTGAGACAGAGGGCTAGCCGGCGGCACTAGCTGAAAGCAATGAGTATCAGGCAGAAGCAGCATGCAGCATAGCAAGCAAAAGCGGCATGCAGCATGCACTAACTACAGGTACTACTACTCCAAGGCTACTGCACTAGACGCATCACATCGCCCTGTGCGATGTTTTCTGCACACACACAAATATGTGCCAAGAAAAACAAGTATCAAAGAACTGTAGTGTCCGACCATGAGCTTAACTTCATGAATTATTGTGGCCACAAAATCAATGACCACTCCAATTCAAGTTGAAGATAACATAAGTCCATTCCAGAAAGTTAATAATATTTATTTATATGATATATAAATGTGGGGCGGTATAGCTCGGTTGGTAGAGTGGCCGTGCCAGCAACTTGAGGGTTGCAGGTTCGATCCCCGCTTCCGCCATCCTAGTCACTGCCGTTGTGTCCTTGAGCAAGACACTTTACCCACCTGCTCCCAGTGCCACCCACACTGGTTTAAATGTAACTTAGATATTGGGTTTCACTATGTAAAGCGCTTTGAGTCACTAGAGAAAAAGCGCTATATAAATATAATTCACTTAATAAATAGGTTAGCGTTTTTATACCTACCATTAGTGGTGCTAAAAAAAATCCATTCACATTCAAATCAGGTGTTTTTATTAATACTGTTTCTAAATCGATTTCTAATTTTCATGAATTGATTAACGGCAGTGTTTTGAAAGCCTACAAAGAAGCTAAAGACGTTGCCCTAACACCAGCCGCAAAGAAAGGCCTATCACTTGATAGGGTGTTTGAAAAGTGCAAAAAGTTTGCCAGATTTGATGATGAAGGTGATAAAGCTGGACGGCCACTGTTGAAGATGCTAGCTTTTGTCAGGACAAATCCACAGGTCCACTTTGTCCAATTAATCTTCATTTGACGCTTCCTAACTTCCAGGTGTGCACAAACTACACTTAAATCTGAATAAATAAATAAAAAAGATATAAATAAGTAATTTGTCTTAAAAAACTAGATATCGTGCATCCCTATTGCTACTAGAGGGCGCTAACTGGGGCAGATCAGAATAAAATTCTGCTTTGGGGCCAAATTTATCTAGGAGCGTCCCTGGCGGTATACGTTGTTGTATGTGACATCTATTATGTGTTTTACAGTTAAATATGTAAAAAGTGGATAAAGTGCACAATAATGCCTCCACTGCATAGACAAACAGCTCATTAGCATTAAAGCTACAGACACACAAACCAGTGTGTTACGGCACTTTTACACCGTATAAATTTAAATGTCAAGGCTGCAGATTTTGAACAAAACACTCCCAATACGCTATTGTAGCACCTTTGAGACAGGGGGATGACGTCATTAACACCATATGCTGATTTGAAGCGGCTGACATCATATCCTAACGTCTTGTCCGCTTGGATGTGCGGATTAGATGTCCACAGCGCGTCTGGACTTGTTATGTAACCCGGCTGAGGGGGGTCGGAAAGGTGGGGGGGTCTTGTTCCGCTACCCGACTCACAGATGTGGGGGGAGCTGCCTGTCACAAGTGTGTGTGGTCAGAGATTAAGAAAGGAAGGAAAGGAGGGAGGGAGGGAGGGGGGGGGGGTTCTGGCGGAGGCGCTCGTGTGGCAGCTGCGTGTGCTGGAGAAAGCTGATTGGCCGAGGCCGATGAGAAGGTGTGGCCCCGGAAGTGGAGAGTGACAATTCATGGAGGACAGGATGTTTAACAGAGGAGGGCCTGCAGCTGGACACAAAAGTGACCTCCAGTCAAACAAGTTGGAGTTGTCTGTTTTTTCCCCTAAAATGTGCTTTTGTTGACATTCTTCTGGTTACAATGATAATATCCTCCTTGGAGACATTTTGTTTCCCTAAAGAAATAGACCAAAAAACAACTGCAGAGGACGCTTGTTCTCAGAGGGATACGCTGTAGCAGGGGTCCCCAAACTACGGCCCGCGGGCTTGATCCAGCCTGCCAGCTTCCAAAATCCGGCCCGCAGGAAGTCCCGAGTTAAAAAATTCTATATAAAAAAAAAAATATTTTTAATTTTTTTAATTTGTCCTTTCTAATCTATTTTCTACCGCTTGTTACTCTCTGTGACCTGCATTTTCCCATCGATAACGTGACATCATCGCGCTTGGAATATACTGTATATATATATATATATATATATATATATATATATATATATATATATATATATATATATATATATATATATATATATATATATATATATACACAGTATATCTATATATATATATACAGTATATCTATATATCTATCTATATATATATATATATATATATATATATATATATATATATATATATATATATATATATATACAGCCCGGCCCTGGGCCAAATTTTTTTAACCAAATGCGGCCCGCGAGTCAAAAAGTTTGGGGACCCCTGCGCTATAACATGTAGATACACGCTTTTAAAGGAGCCGTTACCATAGCAACACACTTCCCTCCAGCGTTTTTTGAATAGAATAATATGCAAACTTGTTCACAGATTGGTGTTACTAGTGACTTTCAGTGCAAAGGGCAAAATACCAAGCAGGCTTCGCTACACATATTCAAATAAAACTTGGAGCTCTGCCAACAATCCGTTACCTCCGCAATTACGTGGGAGCCGAAAGTTTGATGAATTTGTTTTCTTTTCAGAGTAGGCCAGTCGTTCTCAAACTTTTTTCTCCGAGTACCACCTCAGAAAAAACTTGGCTCTCAAAGTACCACCATAATGACCAACATTAAAATACAGTAGCATAGTAGGCCTAAATAGTCATTAAAAACAAGGCAGAGGTTTTATTTAACAATTATGTATAATATTTTTGGCCACTGTAACATTACACACGGTTTGAATATTGGTTTGGCGTGCACAAATGCAGTGTGAAGAGGTTTGTGTACACTTTCTTTGTCACATTTATTATACCTGCTTCATTATCTTTCATCTCATTGGTATTTCGCTCGACAGTCCTAATTAAGACGGTATTTTACATTTCCTTAGCTACCTTCTTAAATAAATCCCTGTTTCTATTTTTCTACCATCGATGCACTTCAAAGTGTTCTGTTCTTTTAATTTGTGAAGCAAGTAAACAGTCTCCTCTTCATTAGAATTGTTGCTACGTTTTTATTGAATGGTATCTGTTTTCGAGTTGTGTCCCGCGCATTAAGACTGGCATATGCGCAATACGAAGGGTTCTCTCCGGCGCACACTCCCCCTTGAGAGATCTGGTTTCCAATCGCGTAATACAGGTGTGTTAGTCCGACTTTTCAAAAACCAAACATGATCAGATTAAAGTGTTTCCATGGGCTGTAGGATACTTATTCAGGCCCTGTCGACATTAAGCTGGATAACCCCTTAAAGGCCTACTGAAATGAATTTTTTTTATTTAAACGGGGATAGCAGATTCATTCTATGTGTCATACTTGATCATTTCGCGATATTGCCATAGTTTTGCTGAAAGGATTTAGTATAGAACAACGACGATAAAGTTCGCAACTTTTGGTCGCTAAAAGCCTTGCCTATACCGGAAGTAGCGTGACGTCACAGGAGGAAGGATTCCTCACAATTCCCCGTTGTTTACAATGGAGCGAGAGAGATTCGGACCGAGAAAGCGACGATTACCCCATTAATTTGAGCGAGGATGAAAGATTCGTGGATGAGTAACGTTAGAGTGAAGGACTAGAGAGGCAGTGCAGGGTGTATCTTTTTTCGCTCTGACCGTAACTTAGGTACAAGGGCTCATTGGATTCCACACACTCTCCTTTTTCTATTGTGGATCACGGATTTGTATTTTAAACCACCTCGGATACTATATCCTCTTGAAAATGAGAGTCGAGAAGGCGAAATGGACATTGACAAGTGACTTTTATCTCCACGACAATACATCATTGACGCACTTTAGTTACGGAGCTAACGTGATAGCATCGGGCTCAAATGCAGATAGAAACCAAATTTTAAAAAACCCTGACTGGAAGGATAGACAGAAGATCAACAATACTATTAAACCATGAACATGTAAATACACGGTTAATAATTTGCAGCTTGGCGAAGCTTAACAATTGAAGCTACGGAGCGGCGGCGGACGTTGTAGCTTTCGACGACACCCCTGGCGCCATCTGAGTCGGCAAAAAACATATATTTCCCCAAAGTTACGTACGTGACATGCACATAGTGACACGCACGTACGGGCAAGCGATCAAATGTTTGGAAGCCAAAGCTGTACTCACGGTAGTGCGTCTGCTATCCAGCTCAAACACAACACAACCTCCTGATTGTGTTGCTGTAGTCCGCCGCTAATACACCGATCACACCTACAACTTTCTTATTTGCAGTCTCCATTGTTCATTAAACAAATTTCAAAAGATTCACCAACACAGATGTCCAGAATACTGTGGAATTGTTCGATGAAAACAGAGAAGTTTGTATGGTGACACATTGGGTACGAATACTTCCGTTGCCGTCGTGACGTCACACGCATACGTCATCATACATAGACGTTTCCAACCGGAAGTTTAGCGGGAAATTTAAAATTGCACTTTATAAGTCAACCCGGCCGTATTGGCATGTGTTGCAATGTTAAGATTTCATCATTGATATATAAACTATCAGACTGCGTGGTCGGTAGTAGTGGCTTTCAGTAGGCCTTTAAACGAATAATTATTTAGCCTAAGCCCCGTGTCAGCCACACTAAACCAGCGTTTAAGGTTCCCCTCTTTGGATATTTTTTTTAGACAGGTAAGTGCGCCGTCTATTTCTTGAATCTCCAACTCTTAGCTTTGCATGGACTCTGATCGTTTACAAACTGAGTTCAGAGAGGAAGTGACATCAGAAAGACTGCGCCCCACACAGGAAGTGACGTCAGAAAGAATGCGCCACAGCCAGCTTCATAACAACTGGTTTCGTAACTTGGAGCTAACCACTGGAAAGATGGAGGCGAGTCATCCAGACATGCCCGTGTTTCTCATTCTTCTACATGTACAGGCGCTTGTGGAAATCACACATGAAGAGAAGGAAACGCGCGATTGCAGCTATTTCAGACACAACACATCTCAGACGGCAACATAGCAATGTTAAGCGACAGTTTTAGATAAGGCCTGGAAGAACGGCAGCCTGGTGGGATGTGTTTGTCAACGAGTGTGTTGTGCTAGAGCAATGGCAAGAGATCTTTTGAATGTCCAGGTCAGCTGTGATTCTACTTACCGAAAAACTTTGTCCATTTGTCGAAGAAGAGACAACGAGAATGCAGGCTTCCGTGGATGTGATAAAAAAGGTAGCGTGTGCTTTGTATTACCTGACCGACAAGGGAAGACTGCGGAAAACTACGAATGCATTTGGACTGGCAAAGCAGACTGTATCAGTTATTGTCCGCCATGTATGTCGAGCGATTACTCAACGTCTTGGTCCAGAGTATATAAAGTTTGCTAACAAGTAGTTTACTTTCACATGTCCATTAAAGATTTGATTGATTTATGATGGCTAATGTGTAATTCACTACAATAGGGCCCCACAGCTCACTGGATTTCAGTTAATTTAAATACCACAACACTGGATACTGTTCAGATAAGTTAAATTTAATTTAAGAACTTACACACAAAGCAACTATGACGTGCGCATTTTCTGCGCATGCGTACTAGGTCGCGTTGCGCCGGCGGACGGAGGGGGCAGGGGGTCTTAAACGCTGGCATTGTGTGTGTGTGGACAAGGATAAGGTTAGGTGGGAAATACCCTGGATAATATTAGCCGGCTTAGTGTAGAAGGGGCCCTAGAGCCAAACTATTTGAGAAATCGGACTAATTTAGTGCATGGACACGTACTGATTGTTGCTACCCTGAGTTGGGGTATGAACAGGACCTACGGGGTGGAGCTAGGAACGAATGCGAAAGTACAGTTAACTCGAGATACGAGTTTAATTGGTTCTGTGACGCAGCTTGTACCTCGAAAAACTCATGTTGTGAAACAGTCTTCTGTTGAAATGATTTGAAATCTATTTAATCAGTTCTTGGCCCGAGCAAAACAGCACAATTTTAACATGTCACGTGTATTTTAAAAGGAAAAAACAATATTTCCGATAAGAAATATTGCATTAAAAACAATACAATATAAAGTACAGCAAATAAATACAGTATTTTCCTGAAGTAATCTAATACTAATTGGACAGCATTTACCTTGGAGAGCAGACTTCTAAGGTATTTCCTTTAAGCTGCTCACCTCAACAAAGTATTGAACAAATGCTGTAAATACTTATACATGTATTTTTTTTGTTTTATATTTTCTAAATATTTGCAAATACATTTTTTTTCACACTGTCATTATGAGGTATTGTGTGTAGAATTTTGAGGACATAAATTAATTTATAACACTTTGGAACGAGGCTGTAACATAACAAAATGTGGAAAAAGGGAAGTGCTGTGAATACTTTCCAGATGCACAAGTAAAAGTGAAAAGTAGTTATCCAAATAATTACTTAAGTACAGGTAAGTATTCAGTGAAAAGGCTACTCACGTACTAACTGAGTAACTGGTGAGTATTTTCTAATTTATTTAGTAACAATTTTTTTATGTTACTGCGCTAAAAGAAAAGGGGTAGGATTAAATAAGCTCTGCTTCTTCCTACTCCTTTTCGAACATGTTGAAAAGAGAAACTGGAAATTGTGATGTATCATGTCGTATGCTTGCATGTTCGAAATAAACTCAAACTCAAACTCAAAAACAGTTTGTGTGTGTGGGTGTGTTCTTGTATTTCTACCCTTCTTGAGACATCAACAAGGAAATGTACCTTCCATATGAGGAGCGCTGAACAAGTTAGGACCTAAATCATGGTCCCAATACGGAAAACCATTGCATCTAATAGAGAATGTCTCATTTGCACCCCTTGTGGTGAAATCTATCAAAATTAGGGTGGTCCCGAAAAGGAGGAATTTTTCAAATTGACTGTGTATCAGTTTTAAAAGTGCTCCCCCTCTGGTCAACATATGAAATAACAAGTGTGTTAAAATTTGAAGTGCTCCCCCTCTGGCCAACATATGTAATACGTGTGTGTAAGAAATTGAAATGCGCCCCCTTTAGCCAAAATAATAAATAAAAAAATACAAAATACAAAATACAATATATATATATATATATAAACATACTGTAATAACCTGAAGTAAATAATGAAGATAAAAAAACTATTAAAATTTTTAAAAAAAAAATTAACTAGAAGCTTACCTTTTTTATATTTGCATTGTATGTATGTATTATTAATGTTGTAAATACAATTATTTATATATCTAGAAAGGGTGGTCCTAAAGAGGTAGGCATTTTTCGGAGGTCTCAAGAAGGTAACAAATACAAGAATGTGTGTGTGAGTGTGTGTTTGAGAGAGAGAGACCCTACTACATTATGTACTACAAAAGATGCACATCTTACAGTCACTTATGCCGTTATAACAGGACAAATGTGAGCATGTATGCATCGAAAACATTTTAAAAAACATCTATAACTTATGACATCTTTTCTATAGTTGGATGTTGAATTCTTGCAGGCTGAAATGTGAACTTTTCTACTGACACAGATGATGATGATTTTTAAGGCTGCGTTTCATCCGTAAAAAGGAGTCATGCGACAGTGCCCTTAGTAAAGAAGTCTCTCTAACAAGCAAACCTCTTTGCAAGCACTAATCAAGGGATTATAAATAAATATGATGGCGATATAAATACATGTAGCGATTGCAATGAAACTCACAGTGCAAAAAGTAGTTTTCTTCTTCATAAAAATACGCAAGTGAAAGTAAAAGGTGTGTTGCATTAAAACTACTCTGACTTGTACTACTCTGACTAGTACTACTCTGACTAGTACTACTAGTCAGACTAACTACACTCCTTATCAAAAATGCAAAATGGTTCATTAAAGCTGAATAGCGCAAACCTCGCTTCAAACACTCAACACAGATGTCATAACATCGTCAAAGCTCACCTTCAAGCATTCATCAGCAGCATTTTGGATGATAGAGGAAAAGTAAAAATATAAATAATATATCTAAGGCTGCATAGGAGAAGGTTGTGTACAAGTTTCACTTTTGCATCTCATTGCTCATAACGGTGGTGTGTTCAAGGACCCTTGATTAGAGTTGGAAATAGAGGTGTCACTAGTTTTTAAAGACTGGGGGAGACTTAAATTCCAGAAGATGCACTAATAATGATATAATCATAATAATAGTGCTGCATTATTATGATTCCTATTAATTATACATGAGTCAGCTAATCTCTACTTTACACTGAAGTAAAGGAAAACTTGACACATTTATAATCATCCATTCATCCATTTTCTACTGCTTGTCCCTTTCGGGGTCGCGGGGGGTGCTGGAGCCTATCTCAGCTGCATTCGGGCGGAAGGCGGGGTACACCCTGGACAAGTCGCCAGCTCATCACAGGGCCAACACATATAGACAGACAACATTCAAACTCACATTCACACACTAGGTCCAATTTAGTGTTGCCAATCAACCCATCCCCAGCTGCATGTCTTTGGAGGTGGGAGGAAGCCGAGCGGAGACGGGTCAGCAGCGTAGAGATGTCCCCATCCGATGGACAGGCTAGCGGTCCACCCCGGGTTGGGAGCAGAATAGAAAAGAAAAGAAATGGCAGATCAACTGGTCTAAAAAGGGAGTCTATTTAAAGGCTAGAGTATACAAATGAGTTTTAAGATGAGACTTAAATGCTTCTACTGAGGTAGCATCTCTAACTTTTACCGGGGGGGCATTCCATAATATTGGAGCCCGAACAGAAAACGCTCTATAGCCCGCAGACTTTTTTTTGGGCTCTGGGAATCACTAATAAGCCGGAGTTCTTTGAACGCAGATTTCTTGCCGGGACATATGGTACAATACAATCGGCAAGATAGGCAGGAGCTTGACCGTGTAGTATTTTATACGTAAGTAGTAAAACCTTAAAGTCGCATCTTAGGTGCACAGGAAGCCAGTGCAGGTGAGCCAGTATAGGCGTAATATGATTTAACTTTCTTGTTTTTGTCAAAAGTCTAGCAGCCGCATTTTGTACCATCTGTAATCTTTTAATGCTAGACATAGGGAGGCCCGAAAATAATACGTTACAGTAATCGAAACGAGACGTAACGAACGCATGGATAATGATCTCAGCATCGCTTGTGGACAAAATGGAACGAATTTTAGCGATATTACGGAGATGAAAGAAGGCCGTTTTAGTAACACTCTTAATGTGTGACTCAAACGAGAGAGTTGGGTCGAAGATAATACCCAAATTCTTTACCGAGTCACCTTGTTTAATTGTTTGGTTGTCAAATGTTAAGGTGGTATTATTAAATAGATGTCGGTGTTGAGCAGGACCGATAATCAGCATTTCCGTTTTCTTAGCGTTGAGTTGCAAAAAGTTAGCGGACATCCATTGTTTAATTTCATTAAGACACGCCTCCAGCTGACTACAATCCGGCGTGTTGGTGAGCTTTAGGGGCATGTAGAGTTGAGTGTCATCAGCATAACAGTGAAAGCTAACACCGTATTTGCGTATGATGTCACCTAGCGGCAGCATGTAAATACTAAAGAGTGCAGGGCCAAGAACCGAACCCTGGGGAACTCCGCACGTTACCTTAACATAGTCCGAGGTCACATTGTTATGGGAGACACTGCATCCTGTCAGTAAGATAAGAGTTAAACCAAGACAAGGCTAAGTCTGACATCCCAATACGCGTTTTGATACGCTCTAATAAAATATTATGATCAACAGTGTCAAAAGCGGCGCTAAGATCAAGAAGCAGCAACATAGATGACGCATCAGAATCCATCGTTAGCAATAGATCATTAGTCATTTTTGCGAGGGCTGTCTCCGTAGAGTGATTTGCCCTGAAACCGGATTGAAAAGGTTCACAGAGATTGTTAGACGCTAAGTGTTCATTTAGCTGCTGTGCGACAATTTTTTCGAGGATTTTCGAGATAAACGAAAGGTGGGACACCGGCCGGTAGTTTACCATGAGGTCAGGATCGAGGTTAGGTCTTTTGAGTAGAGGATGAATAACCTCTTTTTTGAATGCTAGGGGAACAGTGCCAGAGGAAAGTGATAACTTTATAATATTTAACACTGATGGACCTAATAATACAAAAAGCTCCTTGATAAGTTTCCCAGGAATTGGGTCAAGTAAACATGTTGTTTGTTTTGTCCCATTTACACATTTTAACAATTCCTCCAATGTTATTTCATCAAAGAAAGAGAAACTATTTTGGAGGGCGGTGTCCGTCGTATATACAGTCGTATCTGTGTTAATAGAACCCAGTTGTAGCTGAGATGCATTGTCTTTAATCTCTTTTCTAATGACTTCAATTTTCTTATTAAAGAAATTCATAAAGTCATCTGCTGAGTGGGTGGAGCTACTGGGAGGAGTCCCTTGTTGGGTTAGCGATGCTACTGTACTAAACAAAAATTTAGGATCATTTTTGTTGAGGTAGATGAGATTTGAGTAATATTTAGCTTTAGCTGAGGTAAGCATGCGTTTATAAGTTATTAAACTATCACTCCATGCTTGATGGAAAACCTCAAGTTTAGTCGCACGCCATTTGCGTTCCAGCTTTCTACATGATCATTTCTGGGCTTTAGTTTCTTCTGTAAACCATGGGGTACGCCTTTTAGGGGCCCTTTTTAGCTTTAGCGGTGCTACACTATCAATGGTGTTGCGCAGGGCGTCGTTAAAGTTGTTAGTGAGGTTATCAATAGAGCCCACATAATTTGGGAATGGTGCCATTACCGAAGGCAGTAGGTCAGTAAGAGTCGTCGTTGTGGCAGCATTAATGTTGCGGCTGCTATAGTAGTTATTATTATTAGTTTGTTGACAATGAGTCAAAACTTCGAATTTTATAAGGTAATGATCGGACATTACTTTAGTGTACGGGAGTATCGTAACTTTAGAGGTGGTGACAACCCTGACAAGCACTAGATCTATCGTATTACCGTTGCGATGCGTGGGTTCATTTGTTATTTGTGTAAGACCACAGCTATCAATTATAGTCTGGAGCACCACGCATGAAGGGTCCGATGGGGTATTCATATGGATGTTAAAGTCTCCCATTATGATTATATTGTCGGCGTGCGTCACTAGATCAGCAACGAACTCTGAAAATTCATTGATAAAGTCCGAATAGGGCCCTGGGGGGGCGGTAGATGACAGCCAGGTGCAGAGGCATCATAGTAAGCACCTCAAACGAGTTATATTTATTATTTAGGTCCGAGGTAAGGCTAAAGTTTTTGTTGTATATTAGTGCGACACCCCCACCCCTTTTAATGGGACGGGCAATATGCGTTCCCGTATAGCCAGGAGGAGACGCCTCACCCAGCGCAAAAAATTCGTCTGGTTTGAGCCAGGTCTCGGCTAGACCAACGACATCAAGATTGTTGTCTCTAATGACTTCATTAACTAATAACGTTTTGGAAGACAATGATCTTATGTTTAAAAAGCGCATATTATAGGTAGTGGGCTGTTTTGAGGAGTTTTTGTTGAAAGTATCCGTAGTAGCAATATTAATAATGTTACGTTTATTATGCGTAGTGCACTTTAAATAATTTCGACCATATCTAGGAATTGATATGACAGGAATTTTCAGATTGTTTGCCACCTCAGTAGAATGCATGTCCACCTCTGACGCAGAAAAAACATGTGAGTTGTATATTATTCTAAGATAATTGCTATGTGTGCAGGGATTATCCAGCCTGGCACTGGCTAGTTCTATCTTAACAGACTCCTTATTAGCGCTTCTTTGAGGATTAGCCTTTCGCTTTTTTGTTAGCACCGCTAACAACAACGCCTTTAGCTTTGTTGTTAGCCCCGCCCGACATCCCCGCTTCTGCTTCCGAGCACACCGCTTACGTCTCTTTCGTTGACGGTCCCCGCTGGTAGTGGACCCCGCTGCTTCAAAGGCCACTGCTGGATGTAGCTCGCGAAGAATTCCCAAGCTAGCGAGTAGGTCCACCGTACACGCATCTTTCAGCCCAAAATGGCCCGATCTCTCCACATCCAGAACCGTATGTCGGTCGTAAGTGATCACGGAGTGAACACGCTGTGAGCCAGCCATGAAATTGACACATGTGAGGCACTGTGCCACAGTGCTGCCCCATTTATAATCATATTGAAATTAAATAATTAAGTTTTTGTTTGAAACCGATTTGTTTTTATTTTAATTTTGGTGGTTTAATTTGGGGACGGCGTGGCGCAGTTGGGAGAGTGGCCGTGCCAGCAACCCGAGGGTTCCTGGTTCAATCCCCACCTTCTACCAACCTCGTCACGTCCGTTGTGTCCTTGAGCAAGACACTTCACCCTTGCTCCTGATGGGTCGTGGTTAGGGCCTTGCATGGCAGCTCCCGCCATCAGTGTGTGAATGTGTGTGTGAATGGGTGAATGTGGAAATAATGTCAAAGCGCTTTGAATACCTTGAAGGTAGAAAAGCGCTATACAAGTATAACCCATTTACCATTTACCATTTATTTACATTGACTTTTTAAAGATGGCATTAACAAAAACCTAATTAGGTTTTTTTTTTAACAAGTGATTTAAAAAAAACTGGTTTCAAGTAAATCCATGTAATACTTAGTTTTTCAGTGCATCTAACCATAGCAAGTGTGTGTTTGGGGCGACGACATTCGGGTTTAGGGTGGGATGGGGGGGGGCCCTTCAGGAGTCTGATGTATGGGGGCTCAGAATTTGTTGCTGCGGCCCTGGTACCACTTAAATGTACCCATGCATGCGCGCCAAGGTTTCCAGGTCCAAACACATCAGTGTCTCAAAGGTCCGCCCCAAGGGATGAGCCATTATTGTACCCCGAAATGTCCAATCCTTTTATTCAAAGGGCCTCATTGTTCCACAAATAACTTTCCTCATGCGCACACACGGCAACATTTCCACTCCCGCACGCTTACATTTCCCTCCCGAGAGAAAGGAAAGGAAATGTAAGGGGGGGTGGGGGGGCTCTGTCTTTGAAAAGTGGCTCT
>NC_084742.1:13052703-13080203 GCF_033978785.1 Entelurus aequoreus | reverse complement strand
CCAGAAACCTGAGGAATCCAGGTTCGATCCCTGCTTCTGCCATACTAGTCACTGCCGTTGTGTCCTTGGGCAAAACGCTTTACCCACCTGCTCCCAGTGCCACCCACACTGGTTTAAATGTAACTTAGATATTGGGTTTCACTATGTAAAGCGCTTTGAGTCACTAGAGAAAAGCGCTATATAAATATAATTCACTTCACAAATGCAGTGTACTTATCGTAATGGAAGTGATTGGGGACAGCGTGGCGAAGTTGGTAGAGTGGCTGTGCCAGCAATCGGAGGGTTGCTGGTTACTGGGGTTCAATCCCCACCTTCTACCATCCTAGTCACGTCCGTTGTGGCCTTGGGCAAGACACTTCACCCTTGCTCCTGATGGGTGCTGGTAGCGCCTTGCATGGCAGCTCCCTCCATCAGTGTGTGAATGTGTGTGTGAATGGGTGAATGTGCTTCGAGTACCTTGAAGGTAGAAAAGCGCTATACAAGTATAACCCATTTATCATTTATTTATCATTTATTAATACCGTAGTGGAGTTGCTTCACACTGTGTATAGACACAAAATTAGCTGATAGCTCGTCAGCCGGGAGACTAAAAGTAAATAAAGTGTCAGCCAGAGAGGATCAGTGTTTGAGATCGGCAATAAAAGGCAATAATAGCAATGGTGATCATGTGCTTTTTTATCACGGAAATCGGCTGACGCTGATGGGTGAGGGGGGCAAAAAAAAAATCTGGTTGAACAGGCAGACACTAAACAGTAAAAACACTTCTAGCGCTGCCAAATAGGTGTCAATGATTTAACGAGCTTGCAGGACCAGATCATGAGTTGAAACGATCGTCCCCAGAAGTTGTTCCCACGTGCTTCAAGTGTACTGCGACCATTGAACGGGGCGGGGACATGTTTTCCAACTATACTGGAAGAAACTCATCAATTCTTTCCACTCAAACAGCTGTGAGAAAACGAAGGTCACGGTGCCGATGTGTTCCTCGAGCGGCCACGATCGCAGGCCACTGCTTCCCAGGGCCGAGGGCGCTTCCCCCGGGGGGACGCCGCAGAAAGTTCCGGCACTGCTGCTTTGCTATGACGACATCGCAACCACCCACAGGATGCGCACAAGCCACCACCACCACCACCAAAAGATTTTGGCTCTCGGTTCTAAAATATTGTTTTTTTTTAATGCAACGACACAAACAGTTGCAATAGCTACAGCGACAAAAGCTAGCGTTAAACTTTAGCACGCTAACATGTTAAAATTACCATGCCAACAATTAGCATGCGCAAAGTACCAAAATGTATGACTCTGGTGCAAAAATAGCACCATGCTATTGTTGTGATGCGAACACTGATTATGCATCTAGTCCCAAAATATATGACTCTGAGGTGTGTACCTGCAAAATGTGCCCAAAAAGCTAGCATACTTGCCGCATGCGGACAGCATGACTCTGAGGTGTAGATATGCAAAAAATAACACATTTTCCTGGACTATAAGCCACTACCTTTTTTCAACACATTGAACCCTGCGGCTTATGAAACAGTGTGGGTAATTTAACAAGTGTCTGTGTTAGTATTATTACCTTGCAATGGCATTCTTTTTGTATTGTTTTCAATTTCACAACATCACCAGAACGTCACCATGGAGTTACTGAGGCTGTTTAGCAGATTGGAGCGCAAACTTCCGCAGCGAGGGGTCCGTGACGATGACTTCTGTTTTGTTTGAACAGCTGTTTTACTGCCAAGTGGCAGGCACAGTTCGGAAACAATAATAACCGAATACATTTTCTTCTAAAATCTGGTGGGTGCAGCTTAAATACCGGTGCGCTTTTTTAACTACACAGTAGTTTAAAAAAAAACAACTGAGGAATTACATGCAAAAATAGCTAATAAATAGCTTTGAAAAAAAGCAAACAGTAAGCATGTGCCAAGTACTAGAATATACGACTCTGAGATGTATACATGCAAAAATAGCACAAAAAAAGCTAGCATGCCAGTGTTATGCTAACATGAGCATGCTAGCAATTGACAAATTAGCAAAGAGTATTTTGCTTTGGAATGGCTTGAATCGACTGGGTTGGGAATCAGCACCTCCAAGTCCGAGGCCATGGTTCTCGCCCGGAAAAGGGTGGAGTGCCATCTCCGGGTTGGGGAGGAGATCTTGCCCCAAGTGGAGGAGTTCAAGTACCTCGGAGTCTTGTTCACGAGTGAGGGAAGAGTGGATCGTGAGATCGACAGGTGGATCGGTGCGGCGTCTACAGTAATGCGGACGCTGTATCGATCCGTTGTGGTGAAGAAGGAGCTGAGCCGGAAGGCAAAGCTCTCAATTTACCGGTCGATCTACGTTCCCATCCTCACCTATGGTCATGAGCTTTGGGTTATGACCGAAAAGATAAGATCACGGGTACAAGCGGCCGAAATGAGTTTCCTCCGCCGGATGGCGGGGCTCTCCCTTAGAGATAGGGTGAGAAGCTCTGTCATCCGGGAGGAGCTCAAAGTAAAGCCACTGCTCCTCCACATCGAGAGGAGCCAGATGAGGTGGTTCGGGTATCTGGTCAGGATGCCACCCGAACGCCTCCCTAGGGAGGTGTTTCGGGCACGTCCGACCGTTAGGAGGCCACGGGGAAGACCCAGCACATGTTGGGAAGACTATGTCTCCCGGCTGGCCTGGGAACGCCTCGGGATTCCCCAGGTTGAGCTGGACGAAGTGGCTGGGGAGAGGGAAGTCTGGGCTTCCCTGCTTAGGCTGCTGCCCCCGTGACCCGACCTCGGATAAGCGGAAGAAGATGGACGGATGGATGGATGGCTTGAATCAGTTGAGAAATGTGGGAAATGTGTGAACTTTCGGAAAGAAAAAAAAAAGGTTGTGTGTCATGAATGAGCTGAACATTTTGAAAGTGGAATAGTGAAAATATGATAATTATCTATTTAATTTTGGCTTAGTTTTATCACAAAAGACTGCACATGTAAGCTATTGTGATAAATTGTTCCTCCCTTACATGCAACTCCACTCTGCGTGGCATTTGATGCAACTGTAGCGCGTAAAGTGTCGCCGACAGTGGATGAAGAATATGGAACTGCTCCCCTTTTAGTGTGCCCCATTCTCATGAAAATTTGGGGGAGGGTGTCTGGGGGGGGGGGGTTACTTCTCCCCTGACAACCTAAGATGTCTTTGTTTCCAAAGCTTACGCAATGGCCGCTAACAGGAAGTCGTTAGGGCTCATGTTATGGTTGGAAGTAGGGAGTGCTTGGTCAGGATTCCCACTGTTGGTGAGGAAATGAAAGCTCAGGGAGGCTCTCTTTATGGTTAGGACATAAATACTCGCCTTCCAGAAAAGATCCAACTTGATGACGGCGCAAAAAAAGTTGCACAAGAATGCCGCTTCGACTAGAACAAGACGACAACACACAGAGCTGAGTCTGCTGACCTGGAAAAGAAAAAAGAAAAAAAACGGCAAACATTCTTGAGGAATGTGTGAAATGCTGAGCGTGGGAGGAGAGCTTTGACACATGTGGCTGTTTGATCGACGCCGGGTGTCGCCGAGGGCCTCAAGGTGCAGCTGCTCTCTCCAACCTCGCTGACACACTGAGGGCGTTCGGCCGAGGCGCACGCTGGCGAGGAGCGGAGGGGGAGGTGCATCGAGGCCTGTCCACACGGGACGCTTCGTTTTGCTGCCGAATTGAAAAAAGAAAGGCGTCCACACGGTGTTGTGGGTATAAAAAGGATGTAATACAACGCCTCGTCACAAGTGGCGCCGTAAGCAGACACAGAAAAACAAAACTACAGAAGAAGAAAAGGGCGTTGTCCCGACACAAAATTTATAACAAGAAGACGTGCCTCATAACTCAAGTGGCGTCAATAAAAATGACTACATTCCAAGTTGTTAACTTTGTTTACATAAACACACGACAGGCGCGAAAGGAAAAAATGCCAGGAGGGGGTGTGGGCAAATAAGAAAATAAAGATGAGGATGTTGGAGATATAGTTTGTATTAGAGATTGGGTTTAAAAGCTATATATTGAGATGTATATTGCAGCTTCCAGCGATAACCATATATACATCACAACCAGGGACAGCTAGTGCACAATAAGTAAATAAAAACAACTATTGGCTCCCATTTAAATCATTTAGGTTTACTATAGTATCCTTTATACATTCTGATACTACACTCGGTAGTATCGACATCTGTATCAATCACCCCTACTTTACATTGAAGCTTTTTGTGTCGCCCCGCTCGTTGTGTGGCATACTTAGCCATTTCTTCTCCTCTAGCTTATTTCTGTTCCGAAATGTGGCGGGTATCAATATCAACTGGCAGGAGGAGTGCTCGTGAGTTAGCGAGAATACTTTAGGCTTAAACTTTGTGAATTATTTCTAGTCTTTTTTTAATTATTTCTGTTCCAATAGGTGGCAAGTATCATTAATAACTGGCAAGAGGAGCGATCACAATGCTTTATGACACATACGTTGAGCAAATGCATATGCTTGTGAGTGAACAATCATACTAAAGGCTTAACTTTGTGGATGATTTCTAGTCTTTTGTTTTTACTTCTATTCCAAAAAGGTGGCAAGTATCATTAATACCTGGCAGGATGAGCAAATACATTACATTGTGACACCTATATTGAGCACACAAATGTACTCGTAAAGGCTTCGCTCAAAAAGGTTCATTATGTCTTCTTATTCATATACTTTTTCAAATGTTCTTGTTATCAGACCATATTTTCAGTATTTATTTAGGTAATAATTCCATCTAATATACCGAAAATATGGTCTGATTACAAGAACATTTTAAAAAGTACTAATGGCTTAGACTTTGTAGATTTTTTCTGGTCTTTTCTTTTTGTTTCCCATCCAAAAGGGATGGGAAACATTATTATTATTAATAACTGGTAGGAGGAGTGATCACATTACATTAAAATGCCTATATTGGCTACACGTTGTGCTCGTGAGATAACCGAGCATACCATGGGCTTTGACATTGTGGATTATTTCAAGTCTGTTTTTTTATATTACGCAAGGTGTGGTTTACTCCTTGATAACTGGCAAGAGTGATCGCCTTTTCATGACATGACATGTCAATGTCGTGAATTCACATGTGCTTAAGTGTATTGAGGGCTTTGAATTTGTGGATTATTTCTGGTCTTTCTACTTAATTACTTTTATCAATAAAGATGCAGGATTATTATTTATAAGTGGTGGGAGGAGCAATTGCATTAAATATAACACCTATGATATATTGCAGGCTTTGACTTGGTGGATTCCTTTGAGCCTTTTTATGATGCAACGGGGTGCTGAGAATTAGCAGAAGAACAAAGACAGGCATTTCAACCATACAATATCAAGACATGACAGCTGTTATTTTGCTGTGTATATCCGGGCGGCGGTTATCGGCCCGACCCGCAACGCCTGGAAGGTTCCCCCATGTGTGTCATTCTACCATTGCCAACTTGGGAAATGTGCGAGTCTTCAATGGCGCTGATAAGGAAGACAAACATGTGACAGCATCGTCCGAGCGAGGGAGAAAAGTGACAACACTTTTTCTTTTGCTGTAATCACTTCCTCCCCGCAGTGCAGGTTCTGCGTTGACACGATGCAAGTCCTGGGAAATGTGTGCCACCTTTTTTTGTATGGAGTTAATAAAAAATGGGAGCTAAGCTGAACAATGACACTTTGAAAGTAAAAAGACTTGTCGTCAACAACACCGCACCACTAGTGAAATTCCAGCACAATGCATTTGGAAATGCTTAGCACTGATGCTAATGCTATAAATGAGGGGTCCCCAAACTACGGCCTGCCAGCGTCCAAAATCCGGCCCGTGGGAAGTCCCAAGTTTAAAAAAATAAATAAATAAATACAATTAATTATTTGTATTTATTTGTATTTTCTACCGCTTGTTACTCTTTGTGTCTCCTAGCCGCTCAGGCAAATCATATTGTCTAAAAATGCATTTTCCCATCGATAACGTCACATCATCGCGCTTGGAATATATATACTGTAATCTCCTGAGGATTGAGGTAACCCCTCATGAAACAGGCCTGTAGAGATGAAATAGTCTTGTGATTTTTTCCCACACATACATATTACACTCTACCACGGTATCGAGCACTATTTTTTGGATAATCTAATTAAGACATATATATACTGTATATATATATATATATATATATATATACATATATATATGTATATATATATATATATATATATATACATATATACTGTATATATATATATATATATATATATATATATATATATATATATATATATATATATATATATATATATATATATATATATATATATATATATATATATATATATATATATATATATATATATATATATAAGGCTCCAGCACCCCCGGGACCCCAAAAGGGACAAGCGGTAGAAAATGGATGGATGGATGGATATTTAGTCAAGGTTTCTGTGGTTTATCCGTTATACAATGCTCTTGGTACACAGCTGCATTGACTCTGGACTTGATGAAACACAGTGGACCTACATCAGCAGCTGACATGGCTCCCCAAACCATTGCTGACTGTGGGAACTTCACACTGGATTTCAAGCCACATGGATTTTTCTCCTCTCCAGCCTTCCTCCAGACTCTAGCGCCTTGACTTCCAAATGAAATACAAAACTTGCTTTCGTCTGAAAACAGGACTCTGGACCACTCTGCAACTGTCCAGTGCTTCTTTTCCATAGCCGAAGTCAGACACTTCTAGAGATTTTAGAGCACTACATGCTTCCATCTGTTGAAAAGCTCTATGGAGATGATGATTTCATTTTCCAGCATGATCTGGCACCTGCCCACAGTGCCAAAACCACCAGTAACTGGTGTACTGACCATGCCATTACTGTCCTCCATTGGCCTGCCAACTCCCCTGACCTGAACCCTATAGAGAATTTGTGAGGTATTGTGAAGAAGAAGCTGAAAGACACCAGACCCAATAATGCAAATGAGCTAAAGGCCGCTATTGAAACATCCTGGGCATCCATAACACCTCAGCAATGCCACAGGCTGATTGCCTCCATGCCACACCGCAATGATGAAGTAATCCGTGAAAAGGATTCCCAACCAAGTACTGAGTGAATTAATTGACATTTTCAAATGTTTGATTTTGTTTTGCTGTTATAAATCTTTTTTTTTTTACTTGGTCTGAGAAAATATTCAAATTTTTTGAGATAGGATTTTTGTTTTTTCTTAAGCTGTATGCCATAATCAGCAATATTAAAATAATAAAAGGCTTGCAATATTTCAGTTGATGTGTAATGAATCCAGAATGTATGACATTTTAGTTTTCTTAATTGCATTACAGAAAATAAAGAACTTTATCACAATATTCTAATTTTCTGAGACAGTCCTGTATGTATATATATATATATACATACAGGACTGTATGTATATATATATATATATACATCCCGGCCCCCGGCCAGATTTTTTTAACCCAATGTGGCCCCCCGAGTCAAAAAGTTTGGGGACCCCTGCTATAAATGCTTAAAATGTACAGAATTCTTCTGGCAAAATATCCCACTTTTCCACCATTTTTTTGTGATATTAGATGCTCTGATGCTTAAAAACGTCATGTAGTATTCCAACTGTTGTGGTGGCAGATGTTGTTACTCCAAGGCTACCTGTCAACAAAACAATAACCTGAATTGGAGTTTGCAAAATAATAAAAATGTGGCGTTGAAGAGCTTCGAAAAAAATGCATGGCTTGAAAAAAAAGATTTGCGACGAAAAAAAAACTACTTGTAAAGGGAAAAAAGATTTGCGACCGAGAAAAAAAAAGATTTGTAACCCAAAAAATGTTTTTGTAACCCCAAAAAAGTATTTGCAACAAACAAAAAGATTTGCAATAAAAAAGATTTGTAACCCAAAGTTTTTTTGGTTTATAAATATATATATATATTTTGTGTGCTGGGAAATGTTTTTGGAGTTGCTAAAAACGGGAGCTAAGCTGAACAATGACACCTAGATAATAAAAAAAAAAACTTGTCGTCATCGAGTGCAGCCAACAACAAAGCAGCACTTTTTCAGGGCACATTTGCCACATTCTAGATCGGTCAAGCAGCAACCAGAAGGTCCTCTGTGGAAAGTTATTGGAAGAATTTAGTTGCGGTTCCAGCAGAATGCATTTGGAAATGCTTAGCACTGATTCTAATGCTATAAATGCTTACAACATATGCATTTTTCAAGCAAAATATCACACTTTTCTACCATTTTTTTCCTGATATTAGTCACTCCTGTTGCTTAACAAGGTTTTGTAGTATTCCAACTGTTTGCCGGATGGTGTTCCTCCAATGCTACCTGTCAACAAAACAACAAAACCTAAATTGCAATTTGCAAAATCATAAAATGTGGACCTGAAGAGCTGGAGGGAACTATGACAGCCAGGTTGGATTCCTTTGTGACATCGCTCGCGCCTACCCGTTGACAGGCGGGAGCAGCGTGGGAACCAAACGCTGATCTGCCGCCATAAAATTGTGCAACCCACACCCACGCCGATGATGCATGATAGACTAAACTGCTTCAAGTTCCACTGCCTGGGAGTCAAACAACTTCTCCAAACAATCACTGTGTTTTTCTTTTTAAATGTGCTTACTTAGCGGTTTTGGTGGCCAGAGATGCTGAGTTGCAACTGGCAGGAACAGAGAGCGCACCTTACCTCCAAGTGACACCCATTGAAGTGACAATGCTCGTGGGCACGCGCCGACACGTTGAGCACTGCACCCTCTTGGGAACAACGTCTTTTCCCACAGATAACAGAGACGCAATCAGACCATCTGTATTTTTGCATAGCGGCAAACACGCTAGCATGACGGAGCCATAAGAAGATAAAGACGTTATGAGGCTGTTTGGGCTGGAACTGAACCGCTCCTCATCTGCAGATCCACTGTAGCCAATGAAGCCTCTCCTATGTAGCAAATGCTGAATCTGCACTTTTTAATCTCACGTCCAGATGTGTCTGGACTTTAGTCACACGTGTTTGGACTTTCACTACAACGCCTCGCAGAGCTTTGCATCATCCTCACTGACGCTGCGTTCAAGGAAATCGGAACGATCCCCTGTGCCCTGACCTAAAAGTGATGCACACTTAAACTCAAACATGGCTATGGAAAGAACTAGTGCTGGAACCATGGAAATAAAGAAGTGTCTTTTTATGCATAAAAAGATCTTAAAACAAAAAAATTGATTTGGTTGCAAATAATTTTTTGGGAAGCTAACCTTTTTTTAGATTACAAATTGTATTTTTGATTACACCTTTGATTTGGTTAAAACATGTTTTTTTGGTTGAAAATATGTGTTTTTTGGTTACAAAACTTGTTTTACATGCAAATTTTATTTTTGGTTTCAAATCTTTCTTTTGGTTACAAATCTTTTTTGGTCGTAAATCTTCCTTGTGTTTTTTTGGTCGCAATCGTGGGATCTGAGCAGAGGATGTCGTTGTGGCTTGTGCAGTCCTTTGAGACACTTGTGATTAAGAGCTATACAAATAAACTTTGATTGATTGATTGATTGATTGAATTAGTTTTTTGCTACACATTGTTTTTGGGTTTCCAATTTTATGGGGATAAAATTGTTTTTTGGTTACAAAGCGTGTTTTTGTTACAAATAGTTTTTTGGGTCACAAATCCTATTTATGGTCGCAAATCTTTATTTTGGTGGCAAATTTTTTTTTTTCGTTGCAAGTTTTTTTTATTGGTTGCAAATTTTTTGGTGTGACGAATGTTTTTTTGGTTGCAAAACATTTTTTGGGGTCAATCTTATGGTAGAAGCCTTTTAATTGGTCAGGTATGCCCACCCAGCGTCTTTGATATTTTCCCTCCAATTGTTTTGAGGGTGGAAATAGTCAGCTGTCACACCCAGGCGCTGAGACTGAAAAAAATATTTGCGAGAAAAAAAAATATTTGTCACCAAAAAATATATTTGTAACCCCCAAAAAATGTGCAACCCCCCAAAAAAACTTTTGCAACCAAAAAAAGATTTGTAACTAAAAGTTTAGTTTGAACATCCTTTTTTGTCAAATAACATTTAAGGTTGCAATTTTTTTCTGTTTTAAATGTTTTCTTTGTTTGGACACAAATTTCTCCGCATAGACGACATTCCTGGCAAGTGTCTGGCTTGTGCAATGTTCAAACCAACTAACTTCACGTGTCGACCATCCAACCGAATGCAGAACATAACCTCCTAACTTCAAGTGGCCTTCCAGTGCACTTCTTAAAATTCCGAGGTCCGAAATCTCCTTGTTTTCTGGAATGCCGCCAGCACAATGCGAGCCACGTGTGTGCCATTCCAAAAAAAAATATTTAAATATGAAAACAATGGGTGCCTGTGGCTAAATGGTACATCGTGTGGGCCGAATGGTCTTTGATTCTCACAAAACTCCTACTTTTTGGAAAAAAAGAATGTTTTTGCAGAGGCAAGGCGCAGTTATGCAGCCGTCTACAAGAGTGGATTATAGGACATCAAACAGGTCCGCTTGGGGCATATTATATCACATTTCATTTGAACTGAGGCTCCTTATTCATTTCTGAATTTTACAGTAGGACGGGTGAACACTGCACAACCCTCTGCCCCTCTCCGAGGCCCCCCTTTGGCTCTCTGTCCCCACACTGAGGCCCCCACCAGCCGCTCTGGAAAAACCCAGTGCATCTGATTCGCATTGCCTGGCTCCACTTGTGTGTTCTGTTTGGCCCGCGCCGCTAGGAGAAGGAGAGCGGGCCAATTACCAGCCGCCGCTGCCGCCGTCGTCGCCGTCGTAAGACTCGTATGATGTCATCGCCCTGCTCCACCATAACAGGCTGCAGATGAGAGGAGGCCTTAACGAGAAGCAGGGCGGATTAAAAAGAATCGTATTGTTTGTTCATGAAGTTTCTCCTGATCTAAACTGCTTCGTTATCAACTACAAATTATCGCTCCCAGAGGAATTACAATACAGATGCTGTTGAAGATTGAAATTCATTAGGAACGATTGCAGGGCTGTCCAAAGTGTGGCCCCTCCCTTTTTTATTGCGCCGAGGAACATCGTAGTAAAAACAGCAAAAATGGGGTAAATTGAGCAAAAATGCAAAATGTAAAGAGAAACAGCTGAAATGTTGATGCTAATTATTACTAGTAACTATGGCTGGGCGATATATCGAGTTTTTAAGATGTATCGATATATTTTTAAACAAGATATGAATTAGGAAGATATCGTAATATCGATACAATTTATTTCACGTTAAAATGACCAAAGACCGCTTATTTCAGAATCAGAATCAGAAGAGTTTTTATTGCCATTGTTTGAGAACGGGTTCTCAAACAGGACTAGGAAATTTGTGTTCCTTGTCACAAATTTGTGACAAGGAACACAAATTTGTTGTGTTCCTTGTTCTCTTTTTTATGTGTCATAATGAATTTGCACTACATTAGTTTGCTTGCAATTTCATTGTACAATGTACAATGACAATAAAGATATATTCTATTCTCCCCCGCTTCCCACTCCCTCTCAACACTCCACTTCCTCCTTCCAAGACGTGCTTGCACGTATAAGAACATCCATGATTGGTTGGTTGTTTACTATGAGTCACGATTGGTTGAGATTAGGCCATTCAAAGGCAACATAGGGCGGGTCATGGAACCAGGAAGGGAAATCACAACAGACATCCCAAATGACGACGAGATAGTCGTAGAAGAGAAGAGGGAATATTCAAGCGGGTCATTTATATATTAAAAAAACTAGTGGATAATGGCGGAGGGATTATCTTCTTTATATTTTTCTTTTAGCGATGTAGAGGACGTGCAGGAAACCCACAAAGTGTCTACTTGGCCACATATGGACAAATGTTTGCGTCTGGATGAAACATTCATTTGTGTTGTTTACCATGTAAGCTCAAATCAAAACTGTTCTGGAGTTGCCAAGCCGGGCATATTCCGCAGGAGAAATGCTGCCAAAAATGTATGCCGAAGTGAGGAATATCCGCACAATTAAGTAAAGTCACCTACTTGCCGCTGACCGGAACCGTACGTGTGTGACAGTCCATTACATCGTCGACTGGGAATTAAAAAGTGCCTGCCTGCAAATTTATTTTTTATCTGAGTTTGATACATTTTGTATTATTTGCACAGCTATTTTATTTATTTTACGTAGAAATAATATTTTTCTATTTTATATATGTTATGTAATTCTGTGCTACTTAAACAGTTTATTTTCTGTGCTGTTAATACCCACCTTGACTAACTGGGTTAATAAAAGTGCCACTGACTGTTTACAGTACAGTTGTCATTCACTTCAATTTCAGTGAATCTCGCTCAAAAATTAATATCTTTATATGTATACTTTCACCGGAAAATATATCGAGATATATATCAAATATCAAGTTTAAGTAAAAATATATCGAGATATACTTTTTCGTCCATATTGCCAGCCCTACTAGTAACTATATACAAATATAATATAATATAATAACTATATAAGGGATTCTTGGATGCGTTACAAATGGGAAGTGAATGGTTCTGAATCGATGGACACACATCAGTGTGTGAATGTGTGAAAGTGTGTGTGTGAATGGGTGAATGTGGAAATAGCGCTTTGAGTTCCTTAAAAAGGTAGAAAAGCGCTATACAAGTACAACCCATTTACCATTTACATCCAAAGATGGACTATTTAAGAAAGTTAATAAAGGAATACAGACAGTTCTAAAATGTGAAAGTAGTGAGGATACATACGGAGCAAAGCTCAGGCAGGAAGAGACGAGAAGCCATGCTAACCGCTAAGCTGGCCTGAATGTGAAGCAACAAAAGAATAAATTCTTTGTACATTTCAACAGACGTCTAACTAGAACTGTTACAGCAGAGAGTAACCAGAGAAGAAGATTTTTGCACTGATGTGTGCATTGGTTATTATAAGCTAAACATTGTGCGCAGCAAACTAGTCTGTTTGCCTGCGTATCATACCACGGAATCCAGTGCACACACAAAGAATCCCACGCGTACGTGACTCAGTCTCTGTACTTTCTTTGTTGATTACAAATGTAAAATTGTCCACCATGGGGCCAAAGAAAATTGCGAGTGTCAGCACTTTGATAAAGAAAGTGAAAAACCCTATTGAAATCAAGAAAAAAACTTGTAAAAAAACACAAAGGCGGCATCTGCGTGGTTTTCCACTCCTCCCTCACTGCTCATTGCCAACAGGAGTCTCCAATACAAGTGATGTTAAATGTGATGAAAACATTTATACATTTCATTCATCATTTATATGTATTTCACGTTGCATGTTAAATTTTAATTATTCTTGATAATGTGTTTTGTGTTCATATTTTGGTTGAATTTGCATTATTTCTAATGGTAACAATGGTCAGTTCTCTGTCAGGGTACCACTGTAAATAGTATATTATATAAATACATGTTTATAGGGCTGCAAATCTTTGGGTGTCCCATGATTCGATTCAATATCGATTCTTGGGGTCACGATTCGATTAATAAATAAAAAAAATTCGATTCAACTCGATTCTTAATTAAAAAACAATATTTTTCAGATTTAAAACGATTCTCTATTCATTCAATACATAGGATTTCAGCAGGATCTACACCAGTCTGCTGACATGCAAGCAGAGTAGTAGATTTTTGTAAAAAGCTTTTATAATTGTAAAGGACAATGTTTTATCAACTGATTGCAATAATGTAAATTTGTTTTAACTATTTAATGAACTAAATATATGACTTATTTTATCTTTGCGAAAATATTGGACACAGTGTGTTGTCAAGCTTATGAGATGCGATGCAAGTGTAAGCCACTGTGACACTATTGTTCATTTTTAATTTTTATTTAATTTTTTTTATAAATGTCTAATGATAATGTCAATGAGGGATTTTTAATCACTGCTATGTGGAAATTGTAACTAATATTGATACTGTTGCTGATATTATTCATTTTTGTTTCACTACTTTTGGATTGTTCTGTGTCGTGTTTGTGTCTTCTCTCAATTGCTCTGTTTATTGCAGTTCTGAGTGTTGCTGGGTCGGGTTTGGTTTTGGAATTGGATTGCATTGTTATGGTATTGCTGTGTATTGTTTTGTCGGATTGATTAATTTTAAAAAAAAAAAATAGCTGTGGCCACGCTCGGGAATCATTTTGGTAATTTAACCCCCGATTCCAACCCTTGATGCTGAGTGAGTGCCAAGCAGGGAATTAATGTGTCCCATTTTTATAGTCTTTGGTATGACTTTGAACTCACGACCTACCGATCTCAGGGCGGACACTCTAACCACAAGGCCACTGAGCAGGCTTTATTATTTAATTATTGTTAGTATTATCTATTATTATTAATTTGAGACATAATGTGTGTTTGTGTGCACATCTATATAACAGTGTATTGGCGATTACCCTCGAAAATATGGCTTTCCCGCAGTTTGTACTGTATTGTTACATGTTTAGCAAACTTCCCTCTTCAATTTGGTACGTGTGTGTGTGTGTGTGTGTGTGTGTGTGTGTGTGTGTGTGTGTGCACATAAATATATATATATATATATATATATATATATATATATATATATATATATATATATATATATGTATATATATATATATATATATATATATATATATATATATATATATATATATATATATAAAACAAAGTGTAACGACATATCAACTCTTTATTGCTTATTGATTATTTATCTAGGGTAAGACAATTAGGTAATTTTCATTTGCAATGCTGACCTAGCAAATAGGCAGCATTTACATGACAGATATGTTGATGTGTGATGATATTCTCTCATTGTCCCTCATTTACCAACACAATGTAGATCAAATTAGATAGGGGTAAATGTGTTGGAACATAAAATAATGTTTAACACTTTTCAAGTCTAAAATATGCACACAGAATGTCTGCAACTTGTAAACCACAGAGCAGACAGCGGGCAATAAAGAAGCCCTTGGTGGTGTTTTTTTTTGTAATTATAATTATTACTATTATTAGTTATAATTAATTAAAACAGAAGAGTAATTTGACAATGAGCTCTGAGTATGTGCTTTTAAAACATCAATACAGTATTTGTTATCCAATTTTTGTTGAAATCATGTACTTCCTAAGGTTGAGGTTACAGGGAAAATGTAAAACATTAAAAACAAATTCATGAAATCCCGAGTTGATTCAATGTTACTGGAAAAAATAAGCCTCCAAACATTGCAAAAAAACTGCCACATTTTTAGGCATTTCAGGCCGCAAACAATCACAAAAAAGCCAGCAAAATCCTAGGGGGACTGAAGCCAAACAGTTCCAGAAGATTAGCATTTAGAATTATTTGTCACCGGGGTCTAAAGTTTAAAGGGCTCCCAGCAACATGAGTTGAACTGAAGAGAGAAGTGTGGCCTACAGGTGCTAGCCTGGCCTTGCACCGCCCTGAGCAGAAATACCTGCATGGTCGCATGCTGCTTTCTTCCGGCTGTCAGAACACTCCCTTATTTGCTGCAAGTCAGTCAACAACGTGAGGAGGGAAATTGTTCGAAAATTCCAAACGGCAACATACATTTTATTCACACACGCTGTGGCCGTACATTTCCTGTGGAGGGGGAGGAAGTTCTCCGCCACATCAGAGTGTGTGAAAAAGCCTGCGGGCGGCCATTGATCTCCTCTCATGTCTCCATGTGCTCCCCGCAAACCATGCGCTGCATATAGACCGGACATGATGATATATAGGCAGAGGCAACAGCCCGCAGTATAAACAAAAGGCAGCTTTGACGCCGAAGCCGCTTTGTCATTTCGATATCTTCACGGTGGAGAAAACCAGGAGGGCCATCCTTCATTTATCAGGAGCTCTGTATGAGAAGGGAAGGCAGCAATTTACCACCCACTGGTGCTCTTGATGCCTGCAATTGTGACAAAGTGTTTCAGTCTGTCAGCAAGGTGTCGCTGCCATGTTGACAGAACCGTGACGGGAAATGAAAGGTTAAGTCGTCTGCTTCAGAAACACACCTCACTAGCCAATCACACGCCTCCTAGCGTGTCGCAAAATTGAAATTTCTTTGCTAGTGCCTTCAGAACCTATTGAAACGAGACATTGCACAGCTACTACTGACACTTGTTAAACAATTACTTTCAATTAGGCTGTCAAGAATAATGAGTTAACTCATGGGGAAAAAAATCACAGAAAATGATCTCATTAATCGTGTACAATATATACGCATATTAATCAGGCCATTTATTTTGCGCACACATGCTCCTTTATGCCAACAGCAGCAAGTTACCTTCTCAACAGTTGTTTTTCTCACTTTGATACGGCGAAACCATCCTTGCCCAAGCATAAATATTTGGGGTTTTGGCATCAGTCGCTGGACTAGATCTGACCAATCTAAGTCTATGAGCATGAACTGATGAAGCCTTCTTGGATGAGAGGCAAATAGTCTTCTAAGACAAACCGAACAGTCCAGTTGCGATCCATTGAATCCCCTAAGATTGCAATAACCTGGATGAATGAGAACATCCATAGAAATGTTACCTAAAAAGCGGAGCAGGTCGTTATAGTACGGTCAGTGATCAGGTCAATTCATACGTGAGTGCAAAGATGAGTGAGGAGACTCCGACTGGTGAGCTCGCTGGAAAATGCCACATCAAAATAAACCCTAACGGGACTTTAGCTGAAGCAGTGAAGAAGTTTTGTGCAAACAAGTGACGCACATTTAAGTAAAACGTTCCTGTATAATATTCTTATCATGAAATTGCATTTGTGTCAAAATTTTGGGGTCTTTGTAAGTCAATTTAAATTACACAAGCTAGTAATAACCTGTGATTAAGCATGATTAATCCTAATTGATGTGATATCTAAAAAAATCTAACATTTGACAGTACTGCTTTCAACACAACCAGCGCTACACCAAACAAATATTTATTGAATTGCTGGGTTGCAATCACGTGACCTAGAGCCACTTTAGGGTTTCGGGTGATGGTCTAGAGTCCCATTAGGCTACTGTTTATCTATCAGTGCAAATTTGGGCGTATTTTAATAGGTTTAGAGGCAAATATACAATCAATCATGAACAAATATTTCAAATGGGATGGAGTGGATTTACACACTTGAGAAATATATTTTTTTAAGATTTAACCATTCATCATCACCAAGACGTTACTGCTTGCCTCAAAACCCCTTCCTCTGACACAAAGATTTAAAGAAGAAAATATTATATTATATAATATTATAAGTTGGACTTATTCGTGCATGGGTAAGTAACGTATTTGATGGACATAGCGAGTGCCGTGCTGCTGTGATCGTGACACTAATGAGAAAAAGGATACGTTTGTTTGCAATTGATTTTTGCTATTAATATTAGTTTTATCTACAATTCATGTCCGTTGTTTTTATAGTATGAAGTTCATATTTTGTTTCATTGTTTAAATATAGACGTCCCTGTTGTTCAGAAATGTTTGTTAACGATATCAAATTAGGTATATGCTGTTGAGACCACAATAGATTTAATCATCTAGTTTATTAATACTATTAAGGATATTTTCTTGATGCTAACAAATACCACCAAAGACCCATTAATGTGGTCATTCTCATCGAATAAAGAACTTGTCTTTCCTGCACAACAACAACTAAGCTTTTAGTTTCTGTTATGAAAATCGACAACGAAAATTACAACAATTACAATATTTATTACAAGGACTAACACGGCGTTACTTTATTTGCACAACCAGGTCTTCGTATTTATGTTTAGGCATGGCAACCACAAAAGAACACAAACAAATGCGGTCTCTTGTCCTTTCTTCACGTTTAGTTCTGCATGGTCAAACATGGTCCGATTGTATTCCACAAGATGATGAAAGTGATATTTTTAAGAGCCAATTCCTTTGACGCACTTGAATTTTTTCCAGTGACTACCTTTATGAACCACTTCTTTTAGGACTCTATAAAAAAGCTATTTCCTTTCTCTATATTTGAACCGACTGGATCACCAAAGAACAGAACAGCAATACGGCATTTTCTGCTCAAACTCTATACTCACTCTCTCTTGTTTTAATGCTACGCTCAAGCTGCTTGACCATTGTGTGAATTAAGGCGCAAAGAATAAAAGCGGACGTGACTTCTCAAGCAACCCAGCAATCGATTAGTCTGTCGATAATTTTTTCGATTTATCGAATAATCTGTAGATTTTATTTTTCTTTGTATCCCACTGTTTTTTAGTAAGTGGTACAACAATTTTAAGAATTAATTCCCCCAAAATGTTCTTATTTCTGGAAACTTTAAAAGCATGATATTTGGCCGAGGATGCAAAAGTCAATTACTACCAGAGCTGCTTTACTTCCTCCTGGATGAAACAAGTCAGACAGTGACCATACAATAGTAAAACATGCCGCTAACGAGTCTTTGCTAGCGACTTGAACACGTCTATTCTTTTCTATCACTTTCAGACCCGACCCGAAGAACATTCCAGAATAGCCTACCGACTACATGCTACTGATTAGTAGGACTGGGTAAAATATTCGATATCATCGATATCTTTAAAATTTTGCAATATGGATTCACATGACATAATATTGATTACTTCCCTGCCCCCCTGGTGGTCTCGTGCTCGAGGCAGCTACTATGCTATTTCACACTATGCTAACTTTAGCTTCCAACAACAAGATGTTTGGGGAAAACAAAACAAACTAAGGGACTTAACAGCATTATCATCATCATCTCTATCCTCCTTCAAAACGGCACTAAAACAACACCCGGATTGTAAATAACCAAATGTACATAATCAAATGTATTTCTAATGTATATACTTGCTCTTTTGCTATCTGAACTCACTATGTTCCCCTGCTCGCTGTACATATCCTACCAAGTCAGACCTACACTGTTTCAATGCCCATTTCTCTGATGATGCAATTGATGATGACTGAAGTGCTGTTATCAACCAAACCCTCCTCATCCCACCCCCCAGATTGTAAATAATTCAATGTATATACTCTGATGATTAACTTGTGTGATGACTGTATTATGATGATAGAATATATTTGTACCATGAATTGATTTACGTGGACCCCGACTTAAACAAGTTGAAAAACTTATTCGGGTGTTACCATTTAGTGGTCAATTGTACGGAATATGTACTGAACTGTGCAATCTACTAATAAAAGTTTCAATCAATCAATCAATCAATCACACAGATATCCAATATCCAGTAATAGAGGCCATCCCGACTTTTGTTGATTTGATGATTTATACCCGCACTTGTCGTTTAGGTGCTAAAGGTGAACCACACTATGTTATACTCATGCAATGTAAACATCTGACTGAAACTGTTATTTGTATTGATTATATTTGTGACAGAGAGTCTTGTAAGGCAGCTGGAACCTGGGAGACGTCAGGTACTTTTGTTTACAAAACTCCCCAAATGCATCAATGTCGTCAAGTGTGCCAGAAAACCAAGCACGCACTTCCAGCGTTCACAATAAAATCGCTCTGCATTAAATCCTGTCTGACTGTTCTAGCAAAAACAGAGTGCCAGAAGAATAGCTTATATATGTACTGTTATTGTGTTGCACTTGAAGGAACAACAATTTAATGCAATTTGCAGTGATGGAATGTAACACAAGTACATTTTCACTTGCAATTGCTTTTGTATTATAAAGTCGCACTTTTGAAAAAGTTTAAAACTGTCCTAAGTTCTTTATGGTAAAGAAAAAAAACAAGAGTACATTTGCATTTGAATAAGTTTTAAGTACAGAGCAAATCAAATCGTGGTTAATCGATTTAGACCCCTATTAATCGATTTGATAAAATGGCCATGATACCCAACGCTACCTTTAACATTAGCGACTTTATATGGCGGTTTCAACACATCCAAATTTGGGACTGAAAACAACAATTAAGAAGCACGTTACAATAAACAGCCGGTGTGTAATAACTACAATACTTACAATATAAACACTTTGTAGGGACTCAACAAAGACAAGACTCGCACATTCCACTTAATGGCAAAGACTACTTCCTGACTACGGTAACACACTAACTGAAATGAATGCATACATTCAAATGAGACTTACAATGCATACCTTCAAATGAGACTTAGAAGAGTAAGAAAACAAAATACAACAACTGAACAGGCAGTAATTAACAGCTCACAATTTTTAAAAATGACATTTTAATATTATACAAATGACCATTTTCTACCACTTTAACACAAACAAAAGTATCAATTCCCAGGTATCTGGAATTAGTACCGGGTCAGTTCAAAAGAAACTCGAAACTGAAACTGGCAATATACAACAAAATGCCCAGTTCCATTCTTTTCTGTCGTGAATAGCAACAACATGTTTTTGGAGCATCATATGCTGCATTGTAGTGATGTATCAACGTTTTTAGTAGTGCAATTTAAAGTGGTATGTGCCTGGCTTTGTGCGTGTACTTTAGGAAATACCATTTTCTGTCCCCTGCGCACAAAGGAAAATGAATAAACTTTTGGAGTGGAAGAAGAAACCCACAAACGTCTAACAATGACTTTGCCAAATTGTCTTCCAGATATACACTTGAAAATTCCAACATACTTGCTAGCTGAAAGCTGTGCAGATTTCAAATGGCGTGTCGTATGTACACATGCAGCAGATACAGATCATCCAGTCGACCTGACATCATTCTGCAAGAATCCTAACACAGCAAGACAAGCATGTGCAAACAGCACAGATATATCAAAGAGCTTTTATCCGTCTCTCCTAGAGGAAGAAGACCTCCCTCCATCGCATCTTTGGCCCTCGTGGACACACAGAGATCCTCCTCGCATTCCTCAGGCCCTCCGACCTCAGTCCAGTCAGGACTTTCCCACAGAAGCCTAAACCCTGTGAATGAGAGTAAGGCTTTGTTCTGGGCATATTTCATCCCCATCCCGGCAACTTCCCCCCTGCGGTGGAATGCTTCAGGAATGCCGACTACCTGGCATTAGAAAGCCTTTGTGCAGGAACAGCTTTGGTTATGGATCCTCACCTCGTCAAGGTAGCCGATTTTTCCCGAGAGCAAAAGCCATTTTCCATGGAGGGTCAAATTTGATAAATTAAACAAAATTTAAAAAATGTAATAAAGACATACATCTGTAAACAATTACTTAAATGTGCCATTATTAATTCTAATTGGAATTAAATACATAAATGTGTTATTATACCTGTCATTAATTTATTCAATGTAAAAGTAAATGTAATTGTTAAATCATTTAATTAATTCAATATGATTCAATAGGGGGCGTAGGTAGTGGCTTGTGCAGCCCTTTGAGACATTTGTGATTAAGGGCTATATAAATAAACTTTGATTGGTTGATTGATTGATTGATTTTTTTTTAATAATTTATTTCATATTTATTATTTCATTATTAAAACTTAATTATTAATCATGAGTAAGTATTATTTCACAATTTAATTACATAATTCACAATTTATAAATTTCATGAACCTGCCTGTCAACGCTTCATGAATTAATTTATTCCGTCTAACTCAGCCGTCAAAGTCAGTGGGGGAGGCTGACAGGAATGTAGTCCAATGATTGCTTTGGTCTGAAGCCTGACACTTCGGAAGTCTTTCAAAACATGGCAACTAAGGACAGCGGTGTAGCACCAAATTCTGGGCTCCCATACACAAGACTCCTAAAGGGAGTCCCCATCCCACCCTAAATAAACATCTTGGGCAGTGGTCGGCAACTCAAAATGTTGAAAAAGCCATTTTGGACCAAAAATACAACAACAAAAATTCTGTAGCCGCAAACAATTAAAAGCCTTATATAAACGTCTTATAATGAAGGCAACACATGATACAAGTGTCTATATTAGCTATATTAGCCTACTACCACTACTATGACTATGTGTCGCAGGCTGATGCAAATCTTCGTTGACAGAAACGTTTAAATGTAATATTTATTCTTTACATATTTATACTACATTGGAAAACCAAACAGAGGCTTCTCAGAGGGTGGGATAACTCCAAGAAATTACTGGCTTCGAGTGGCCAAAAGTATAGATGTGTGTGTCCAAGTTAAAGGAAACGGCAGGCTGTCTCTTTCTAACGGATTTATAACAATCTTGGCAAGCTGGGTAACGTTTGCTGTGGTCTGTAACACCATGGCACACAAACAACTACCAGAAATGTAGCCAATATTGCATACAGATAATGTGTCATAAGACATGCAAATATTAATTACATACACAGAGGACAATAGTAAAGAAAATTAAATTAACTTAAATATATCTAAAAATGATGATGCGATATGTAAATGCAGCTAGCCTAAACAGCATGTTAGCATCGATTAGCTTGCAGTCATGCAGCGACCAAATATGCCTGATTAGCACTCCAACAAGTCAATACCAACAAAGGTCACGTTTGTATATTCACGCACAGCATAAAACGTTGGTGAAGAAAATGAGACAAAGATGGAGTGGCATCATACAAGTCTTCCTTGGCAGCGTCGGAGAACGTGTAAACAAACTACGGGGAGTTCAAGGAATGCTGAAATTAGTCAGACAAAACAGCGCTTGCCAAATACTCTCATTAGTGAAGCATGTATAATATTAACAGTGGGATTTCTAACAATTAGGAAGGTTTGTGTCATGTTTGTCCTCCTACAGAGTTTCGGTTTCATAATACACCTGACGGTGCAACCTGGACACATCATCAGTGATTCTCCCGGGGTCATAGGGTGTTTCGGGTCTTAATCAAACACCCTCTCCCGGGCGACCCAGCCGAGGGTGATCAGTCCCTCGACTTGTGTCCAGGTAGCGCTCCACGCCACGCGTCCCCCCTCCGACAGTCTGCCCCGGGGTTGCGCCGGTGGTGCTTGGAGGTTCCAGGCACTGTGGGGAATGTCCGGGCCTGGGTCCTCCTCCGTCTCATCAGGGCCGTACAAGGTACTGGCCCTGTGCGTTGCACCACGGGTTTCCTCAGGCAGCCTATCTTGATCTTATGTGTCTTCAGGGTTTTTCGCAGCGTTATATGGGTGCTCCCTTGCAGGAGCTGCAGCTTGGGATGCTACCCCTCCCTGCCCCGGTTGCCGTCTTTCCGGGCTGTCAACTGTCTCTCCAGTTGTCACCACTCTTTCGAGGTTGTCATCCAGCCTCTTCCTGGAAGTCAATGGCGATGCCATACTGGATCGGTTTCATAATACACCTGACGGTGCAACCGTCAGGTGTATTATGAAACCATATTAAAACAAAAATATTTTCTCCCGCCATCAGTGTGTGAATGTGTGTGTGAATGGGTGAATGTGGAAATACTGTCAAAGCGCTTTGAGTACCTTGAAGGTAGAAAAGCGCTATACAAGTAGAACCCATTTATCATTTATCATTTTCCCCTCATCTTTTTCCATTTCACACATTTTTGAAAAAGCTCCAGGGAGCCACTAGGGCGGCACTAAAGAGCCGCATGCGGCTCTAGAGCAGTGGTTCTTAACCTTGTTGGAGGTACCGAACCCCACCAGTTTCATATGTGCATCCACCGAACACTTCTTTAGTGAAATATATATATATATATATATATATATATATATATATATATATATATATATATATATATATATATATATATATATATATATATATATATATATATATATATATATATATATATATATATATACATATATTTTTCAAATTCAAGACAAAGTTACATGTTTGAACATCACCTTGTTCAAAGAACAAAACCAACATAGTGCATGAACTCACAAGAAATTACACACCTGCAAATCAGATGGAAAATTAGAGGGAACATTCTTTGGGGGTATCCATAATACGCCGATAGGGAGAAGTTTTTATTTACACGATGAGTCTGGTGTGTCTTGACCTCCGCGGCGGAGGCTCCACCGAACCCCTGAGGCAGACTCACCGAACCCCTAGGGTTCGATCGAACCCAGGTTAAGAACCACTGCTCTAGAGTCTTGGGTTGCCGACCCCTGCTCTGGGGTATCTGAATGCATCACAGTTACGGGCAATGATATCCAAAGTGAAAACTTGCACATAACTTTTTCCTATGCTATTTCAAATTAATTTTCTTTTTTATAACTTTCATATTTAAATGGAAGAAAAAAATCTTCAGCCCGTGGACCCCTCTATGTTTGGAGCGCCAGTACAACATCTTTACTTACCCCCTTCCCACTTCGACATTCCTGGCTAATGAGGAAACATTTTCACTTTTTGGGGAGTTGGTGGTAGATATTTTAGACCTTGCCGAGTATGTGGAAGCAAGACCCAGAGCGAATAGCAGTTCAAGTAGAGGAAGTTATTCAAGTTGTCGTAGTCATTTCCGCACTTTTAGACCAAGATATCGACGGGTCACCAATCAGGTGTTAGGACTCACCCACTGACTTTGACGGCTGAGTTTGAACGAGAAAATACATTCATCAAGCGCTCACACATAAATTATTAAATAAATTAATAAATCATGAAATACTTAATTAAATAATTAATTAAATATTTCAATATTTAATTAATTATATTGGAATATATTAAATGTACTTTTACATTAAACAAACTAATGACACGTTTAATAACACATGTATGTATTTAATTCCAATTATAACTAATTGACACATTTCAAAAAATGTTATTGTATATTAATTTAATTTTGTCCCATATTACCCTCCATGCACTGTAAGCCATACATGAATGAGTAGATAAGTCACACCTCTTTGAACTTGCCACTTACGGTGACTGACCAAGGGCAAAGTGTTTGGGAATTCCGTGGTTTGAGAAGTCACAATAACTAAAACAACAAGGAGGCACGTCATATACATAAAAAATGGATTTATTGAAGATGCATCAATAATGTATTTATAATTGAATTGTGAGGTGCCCAAAGATTCCATTACATACTGTGTGCTGATCAGGCTACAGCACTTTAGCACCAAGGCTAGTTGGAGACTTTAAAAGCCACTAATTGACGTCGAAACATGAGCGACGGTTCTGCTGCGAGGTAATCGGCCGCCGCTGGAATGAGAAAGGCACAGTTTGGCCTGGAGGTGCAATACCGTTCATTCCTCCATAAACTGAGATTTGAATTGAAGGCACGCCAGGTGAATTTATTAACGACGCGTTCCGATCGTGTTCAGATGAGTCGGCCCTGCCGACAAGTTGCAACCGGACGATGTTTGTTTTGATTTTTATAATGGCTTTTATGACAAAACATGTTTCCCACCGCAGGAAGGTATTAAAGATGGCAGCCGGGACAGGAAGTGGAGAAGTCCTTTCCCAGGAACCTGAGCGGTCTGTTGGCTTCAAACGCCCGCCGCTCATCCGCAACGTAATCCTCAAAATGATGATAAGCAGCAGATAAGGTGCGGACTGAAGAGTAACGACAAGGGCTAGGCACTTTATATGTCATGAATAGAATTATCCAAGTGTGGGTGTGGGGGGAGAAAGCCTTTGGGCCAGTTCTTCAAGGTTGGAGAGCCGCTAACTGCCTGCTCAGCGCTTTTCTTCAACCTGACGTCAAACACTGTGCCAACTACACTGTACAAAAAATTGTGTAGATTTTACGGTAAAATTCTGGTGACTGAGCTGCCAGTTGTTTTTTTTTACGGTAGTTTTTACACCGAATTACTTTAAAACGAAAAACTGTGAATTAAAAAAAAAAGTCTTGCCATTAAGCTGCCTCTTTTTTTTTTTACCGTAAATTAGGATTAAAAATGATATTATACTGCCTGTACAAATACCGGTTCTTTTTTTCCATCTACGTGCTGCCGTACAGAGCCGAGGCGCATGATTTTGAGTGTGTCAGCACGCACACACACAGAGCGCATACAAGCAGAAACCATGTGGAAAGGGAAATGTCAAAACATGGGAGTTCTACTGGTTAATAAAGAGTGTGCGTGAAGCGCAATATGGAGGTATTTGGGCTTCAAAACTACAGATAAAGGTGACGCTTTAAACACGAAAGCGCCGCGCTACAAAGCGGTGCTTTAAAACATGACTCGCCAAAGGTGGCAACTGACAAATTATTACCATCTTTGCTTTAAACTTAGCTAAACATTTAAAAAAAAAGCATTTGCATCTGCACAAGGAGTTTGAAGAGCGACAGGGAGCTCCCCTGTTGCGCAAATACAGATACGTAGACGCGCACACAGTTGGTTGGCTTGTTGCCAATTATTTACGCAGTCCAAACAGTCCACGTAACGTAAACTAATGCAAATCAAATGACTGAATTTTGTTACAAATTCCTACAATTTGTGTTTTATCTTTAACAATGTGTGTTTTACCTGATACATGTCTTATCTGTGGAGTTGGAGCCATAGTATTATTTTTAGTATTTACTAATCATTTAATTTTCTTAAAGCACAGACCAAAAGTGGCAGCCATAATCATGAAGCATTTAATATTTATGATATACAAATTCTGATATTCTATTCTATCTGAATCCTAGATTATGGCAGGCAATACATTTAATATAAATCAGAATCAGAATTACTCTATTAAAATTAAAATTTCAGCACAATCCCAAAAATTATTATTTGTGTGCAATAACAAAAGCCAAGTGTGTTTAATGCCTTTTCATTTTTATTTGAATCTTCTAAAATCCTTCTTTGAGTGCAATTATGAAACATATGTTTAATGTAAAGCACTATATAAGTATAACCCATTTACCATTTATCTGTGGTCTCCCTTATTTTCAAAAGTATCAATATATATACCGGTACTAAAGTATTGGTATCGGGACAACCATACTGTAAAATCTCTTATTGTTTTACAGTGCATTACTGTAACTGGAAAAATGGTCTGACTTTTATTCTTTTAGCATAAAAACTACAACCTCTTTTTCTTTTATAGTGCATTACTGTACATGGACAAATGGTATCACTTTTATTTGATGGTTGTTTTGCCAGTGCATTACTGTAAATGGAAAAGCTTTACCACTTTTATTTTTACAGTAAAATTCTGGCAACTTAGCTGACATTTTTGGGAGGCGTAAAATATATGGTTGTTTTTACAGTGAATTACTGTAAATGGAAAAACTGGTACCACTTTATTTTTTACAATAAGATTCTATTGACTCAGCTGTCTTTTTTCCCTCGTAAAACCTACAGTTATTTTTACAGTGCATTACTGGACATGGAAAAAATACCACTTGTATTTTTCCAGCAAAATTCTGGCAACTGAGCTGCCAGATTTTTATACCATAAATCTACAGTTGTTTTTCCAGTGCGTTATTGTAAATGGAAAACCAGGACCACTTTTATTTTTACAGTAAAATCTTGGCGACTGAGCTGCCATATTTTATTACCGTAAAATCTACAATCGTTTTTACAGTGCATTAATGTGTAGGTGAAAACAGTACGACTTTTATTCTTACAGTAAAATTCTGGCAACTGAGCTGCCATTTTTTTACCCTAAAATCTAAGGTTGCTGTTTTTACAATGCACTGCTGTAAATGGAAAAACTTGTAATTTTACATTAAAATTTTGGCGACTGAGCTTCCAGGTTTTTTCAGTTTTTCTTTTAAGAATCGTGGCACACATGAGCTAAAATGATGGCTAAAATTCCCCCACGCCACATAAATGAGTCTCACCA